>NC_081558.1:136891362-136993474 GCF_022355385.1 Mustela nigripes | reverse complement strand
AAAAAAAAAAAAAAAAAAAAAAAAAAAAAAAAAAAAGAGGAAGAAAACCTAAAAAAAAAAAAAAAAAGCTATGGAAAATTTATGCACATGTAGGCAATGGCAACTTTATTATGCTTAATACCTGACCAACAGGAATGGTAAGATTGTAATCAGCTATAAAATATATACTTGTTTCAGAGTTATAAATAGGTGAAAACTGTCTGTCTTGGAATTGACAATATATGGCTACTATGTTTGTTAAAATTTTAAAGGTAACTACTAAAAAATTAGAAATAGAATATAACTTTCAAGCCAACAGGGCCAACAGAGGTAGAAAATGAAAAGATAAAATTTCACTCAATTGAAAAAAATGCAGAGAAGATGAAGAGAAATTTAGAAAATTAGGAAATGAACCCCTAAATAAAATGGAGAAATATATCCAAGTATATTATCATAATAAATATAAATTGACTAAATTTACTAATAAAAGACAAATTTTCAATTTGGATTATTTTAAAAATCTATTACATGGTGTTTACAAATTATATTTAAGTTATAAGGATGTGAGAATTCAAAAAGGAAAAAGAAAAAGAGGAAATAGGTAACTATCTCAAAGAAAATAGGCAAAACTTATCAGAAAAATGTTGCACAATGTGTATGTAATAAAAAAAGGAAAAGTTCTCCAAGGAATAAATAACTCTCCCAAAACTAATTAATACAAAAGTACACACATACACACACAAATACTACTCAGCTATAAAGAAGAATGAGATATTGCTATTTGAGACAACGTAGATAGACTAAGTGAAATAAGCCAGAGAAAGACAAATACCA
The DNA here is from genome assembly GCF_022355385.1 of Mustela nigripes. Taxonomy (NCBI): domain Eukaryota; kingdom Metazoa; phylum Chordata; class Mammalia; order Carnivora; family Mustelidae; genus Mustela; species Mustela nigripes. The sequence continues at coordinate 136,992,661 of NC_081558.1, read as the reverse complement.
TATGATTTCACTCATGTAGAAGTTAAGAAACTAAACAAATGAACACAAACAAAAAAACACTGTCAAGTACTGAGAACTGGAGGTTGCCAGAGAGGAGCTGGGTGGGAGGACAGGTAAAACAAGGGGATTTAAGAGGTAAAAAACTTTCAGTTATAAAATAAATGTCATAGAGATGAAAAGTGCAACATAGGGAATATGGCTACAGTATTGTAAAAACTTCATATGGCGACAGATGGTGACTTTACTTACTGTGGGGGAACATGGAGTAATGTATAAAATGATTGAATCAACGGGTTGTGCCCTGAACCTAATATAACATTGTATGTTAATTATACTTCAATTTTTTAAAAAGCTCCCAAATTTATAAAGCAATCTTGACAAAATTACAAGGAGAAATCGACAAATCCAAAATTATAGTGGGAAGTTTTTAAACCTCTCTTAAGCATTTGGCTGTCTAAACAAACACAGATTTATTGAGGATTTAGAGAACTTAGACAATACAATCAAAAAAGAGTTCTTTCATCAACTTACTTAATACCTTCTACCCACTAATTCAAGAATACACATTCCTCTCAAGCACAAATATAACATCTAAATAGTCTAAAGAGTCAGGAGAGTGTAGTGGCTAAGAGGTTTCTGAATCCAAATTCTCTGGGCTTGATTCTTAGCTTGATTATTCACTAGCTGTATAGTCTTGGACAAGTTAAATTATTAACCTCTCTGTGCTTCAGTTTCCTTATCTATGAAATGGAGAGAATATTAGCACACTTATCTCGGAAGTTTATTGAAAGGGCTAAATATATTAACATGTGGTAAGCTCTTGGGAAAATCCCTGGAACATTGTTAGTTACACAGATTAGCCATCAACTGTGCTACAAAACAAGTCTCGACCAAGCCTAAACAAGTGGTATCCTGCCATTCATGTTGTCCAACAACAACGCAGCTAAATTTCAACTTAACAACAAAAAGATTACAAAAATTCTTCTGGAAATTAAAGCACAAACTTCTAAGTCCCTGATGAATCAAAAAGGAAGTCACAATCAAAATAAGAATTTAGAATTCATAATGAAAATACTATATCTCAAAACTTACGGTACTCGGCAAGAAATCGAGGGTCTCAAATGCTTATATCAGTAAATAAGAAAGTAAAACAAACAACAACAATAAACAATAAGCTAATCATATATCTGAGGGAATTAGAAAAAGAACAGTAGAAAACAATCAGAAAAAGATCAAAGAGGAAAATAAGTGAACATTTAAAAAGGAATCAATGAGATAGAAGACCCTATACAGATGATTAATAAATTAAAAGCTTTTTAAAAAGACAAAGCTCCGACTATATTGATGAAAAGATCAGTGAAAGAACATTTACAGATACAGCAGCACACACACACACACACACACACAAAGAATAAAAAAGTTTTATGCCAATAAATTTGAAACCTGGGATAAAATATATAGTTTCCTAGAAAAGATAATTTACCAAAAGTGACTAAAGCAACCCTTCCCAATTTTCTTCAAAGAAATGAGTTGAGTGAATTTTAAAATGAATTTTAAAAAACTGACCAGCACAACCACTCCCCCGGCCCCCCCACCCCAAAAAACTGCATGCTGTCAAGAGGATTTTATAGTTTCTGTGAAATTAAGGAATAGATTGTCACAATCTTACAAACTCATAGATAACAGAAATGTGGAAACTTTTCCCACATCATTTTATGACCAAGTACATATAACTTGATACCAAAGTCAAGGAAAAACAGTGGAAGAAAGGACAATTATAGGCCAATCTCATGGCTCCAAAGCTTCTTTAAAAATATTAAACCAAATAAGGAAATGTACTAAAATTAATACCAAATTTCACTTTATCCCAGAATGTTATAATGGCTTTGTATTTTAAAAATCAATTATTATAATGCACCTCATTAATAAGATTAAAAGGGAAAATAGGATTACTTTAAATGTAGAAAAAGCAGTTGATAAAATTAATCAGTTCTTAGAAAAAGAGGAATAAAAGGGAACAGAGATTTCTTTGTCTATTTTTCTTACTCTTGTATCCCCAGCATCTGTAGTATCTGGCATATTGTAAGTGCCTAATAAGTGTTGCTGAATAGTGGGGAAAATTTATAGACAGATATTAGTATTAATAAGAGAGTTGAATAAGTTTACTGGATTTATAATCATGATGCAAGTTTTAATCATCTGAAAAATAATTGGAAAATATTTTTTAAAAGATGTCATTTATAATCTCAGCTAAAAAAATCTAAAATACTTACATTTTTTAAAAAGGACTTAGGTGTTATACGCAACTGACAAATTATTGAACACTAAATTTGAAACTAGTGATGTACTGTATCTTGGCTAATGGAATATAAATAAAATTTAAAAAGGGGAAAAAAGGACTTACAAGACTTTTAAGATCTTTAGGGAAAAAAATCATAAAACTATTTAAGAATATCTAAGTAAATATATATGTATACAGTATCCACAGATAAGAAGATAGTAGCATAAAGATGTTAATTTTCTTCAAATAAATTCATAGCTATAACAAAATTCCTATCAAGATAGTCACAGAATCATTCATTAAAATTGGGAAGCTAATATTTTAAAAAAGTTTGGGGATATTTTCCCCACCAGATATCAGGACTTAGTGCAGTAAAAGGCATAAGGCAAGCTACATTGGGAATAGGAGACCTGTAACATTCATACATGACAGGGTCTGTCCAAGAATATAAAAAAAATTCTTACGGATTAACAAGAAAAGTCTTTTTAAAAACCTCAATGGAAAAATGGAAAGAGAAAAAAAATCATAAACAGGTACTTTACTGAAGAGGAAACCCAAATGACAAATAGCAAATAAACATGAAAAAAATGATCTGTTGCCCTTCCCAATCATGAGGGGAATACAAATTTAAATAACAATCAGATATGGTTCACTTAAATCAACAAAAACTTTAAAAATCTGATAACAGCAAGCATTGGTAAAGATATAAAGCCACTAGGAACCTCAAGCAGGGCTGATGGGAGTAGAAGTAGGTACAACTGTAGAGAAGAACAATCTGGTGCCATATCAGAAACCTGGAAGTATATAGAACCACCAAGCCAGTGTCTTCCCTCCTAGTTGTTGTCACTAGAAATACTAGCACATTTGCCAAAAACACTGATTGTAAGAATGTTCACTACAACACTGTTTAAACAGTAAATGTCCATCAAAAGAAGAATGGATAATCAAAGTATGGCATAGTCACTTAGTGGAACATTCCATTCCTCCAAAAAAAATTAATTGGGACTACCTATACCATGATAAACCTCAGAAACATTATATTGAGCCTTATGACACCATTTATATAAAGTTTAAAAACATGGAATACAATGCTACAAATGATGTTTAAGCTATGCATGTGTAGTAAAGAAATAAAACATTCATGGATAAATACCATAGTCAGGATATTGGTTACTTTGGGAGGAAAGGGAGGAGATTTAAAGCAGAGAAAAATATGCAAGTGATTGCAATTTCATCTAATTTTAAAAATTGGGCAATTTGTGTACGCCTAACATTTTTTGTTGGTTTAAAAAAAAACTAAAGAGACCTAGAAGATGTATGTAAGGTATATGGGTTTAGGCAAAGGGAACATGGTGGGAAAGGAGGAGGGGAAAGAGGATGAGTGGTTAGGGAGAAAGTAGTCTGGGAGGAGAGCCAGGGTAGTAGAAGAAATAATCATGAGATGAAAGTAGTCCAGAAAGAATTTGAAATGAAAAGACAAAACTTAAAGGCACGTTGAGGAACTTGGAGAGAATTGTAAGTGAGCAGTCACATTTTGAAAGCAAAACATAAGGACAAAGTATCCCCAGCAATATTTTGGACAAACTAGTGGAAAACAGGGCAAGGAGCATAGAATGGAATCTAGGAAGGTTGAGTGATTGTGTGAATGACCTTAGGGAAAGGATTGAGGAGTTGCTTGCCAAATTTTCAGGTTCTACAAAGATGGGAATGAGAAGTAATATACTGGACAGAATCATAACTTTTAAAAGGTATGAATGTCCTAGAATGAGGGCCTGAGGGAAAGGATATTATTACACTGGTTTAAAATGTGTCACAGTACGCCTACAATTTTTTTTTTCAAGTTCTCTAATTACAAGTCTTGATTCAAGCTGAGGGTTCTGGTACATGGCAGGATAAATGAGGCCAATTGTGTAATGTTACTGTCGAAAAGAAATTTTAGAAACAGAGTATCTGACTATTATCAGCAATTGTTCCAAGCAGTTGGTTTCAGTACTTGGCCTTGACAAATTACAATAATAAATTAGGAAAATTCCGGGGGAAAGAAACCAAAATGTTGAGAATGTAGGCAGTACTTGGGAGCTACGATGGGATGTTCTCCAAAAATAAGGAAACAAGATTGCCCTTTGAGAATTAAGTGAAAAAAAAAAATGCACTTGTGTGAGTGGGATTAACCCAACATGCTATCTGTACATGACTGACTACAGGTGAGTTAAATATAGGGCGATAGGACTGGACATGATCCTAACAGAGGAAGAGGAAACCTAATCAATGATAATATCTATTGTCTAGAGAAAGACTGGGTAATACACTTGGTGGGGATGGCATGGGAGCACACAAATTCTGACATGAATTATAATTTTCATTGTAAATCAGTAAATCAGCACTCTAATTTATACCTCTGAGTCTTGCATTTGGAGAGCATGATTTGGATAGAATTGTTCATGTACTGACAAAATTCAGCTTCCAGATAAAGCCTGGAAATGTGAGGTAGTATAACCTTTCTCTGCCATAGGCTCCTTCTTTGTCATTGAAAAACATAGGAACACTAGGACACCAAGGATGTGTGCTGAGAAGAGAGAAGCTAAGGGATCCCTGATACCTATCTTCCTATGTTTAAAGTTCTTATAGGAACAGAGTTATGCTCTTGATTGTTGGGGCAGAACAGACCAAAGAATAATGTATAGACAATACAAAGAGTAAGATTTCAGCTGGCCCAAAGGAGGAACACACTAACAATTCAAAATTCTGACAGTGGAACAACTGTCTCTTTGTAAGTTAGGATTGGTCATAAGCAACAGAAAAGTTTGGATAACAGTAACAAAGGACTATCTCTTTTGAGTACCATCATCATGACAAATCACCCTCACTGACTTTTTTCTGGAACGAGCAGGAAATAAGATCTGATTGGCATAACAAGGTGTCCCCACTTTTTCCCCTCTCTGCTGTCCTGGCAAGGGCAAGGCAGAAAACAGACTGAAGACTCCATGGAGGCTTCATGCAATGGCAAAAGGAAATCTATGAAAGGAAAAATAAGGAGCAGGAAAAAAATATTAGAAACTTACTATGTTCTCATCATAGCAAGGGTAGAAAGAGCGGTCACCTGCTTATCAGGAATCATAATGAAGGGATTTCTGGGCTGGAAAGAAGTTGGAAAAGATAATTTAGAAGATCCCTTCTAGTTCTTTGTTTGTAAAGAGGAGTAGAGAAGTAGAATTGATTACTGAGATTTAAGCTATTAGGAAAACCCTAGTAAGGGGAAGATGGGCTACAGATAACAGGGAAGTGGGCCATAGAGTGGCCATGTTTGTTCAGTGGACTAATGGCTGGCACTGGTCATTGACTGTCATGGGCATTAAGGCATCATGGAAAGATTTTGGACAACGGGATACATGCAATAAACTCTTTTGGGGAAGTTTAATTGGGTAGCTGTTAGTACACTGAACTAGAGAAAAGTAAAACCAAAGGCAAGAAGGTCAAATTTGTTTTGATGGCCCGAGGCAGGGGGATAGTGAGCAGGAAGGGAAAAGAAGGAGCCAGTGAAAAGGCTTTTCTCAGGTAGTGTCCACAGAAGGGAGAAAGGAGAGAGTGAGAGAAAAATGTCAAGAGTGACTCCAGGTTGCAAATCTGGAGATCTAAGAAAGTGATAGTACAGCTGGAAGAAAGATGATAACTTCTCATTCAGATAGATTGTGTTGAGATCATGGATATCAAGTCACAGGGGCTTGAGGTGAGGGAGAGATATCAAGGCTGAAAACATAGATCTAGGATTCCATAATGTAGAAGTTGCCCTGGAGGAGGTCATATGAACAGATGATTCTCTATGAGAACAGAGTATCATGCCAAAGGACAACTACGTATTTTTAGAAGGAAGTAATCACTATGAACTAGAATCACTAGAAGCCATTTCAGGAATAATGAAACTTGAACTGGCTTTGAAAGGAATGGAACCGGAGAAGGAATTCCACACTGAGACACACTTACAACTAGGATTGAGTAACAAACAGAAAAAATGAACTGATCTGCACAATTCCTCTAAAAACAAATTCTTTTTATTCTGCCACCCATCTGCTCATGCCACTGTTACGGATAGAGAAATGGAAGTGAGACATGATTGAAGTTAGCAGATGAAGACCACAGGAGAACCACTAGCTCTCCAGCCTTGCTGGTCTGGTGGGCTGCTGATCAGAGGGCTTAAAGGACAGACAGTGCTCCTGGTGACAAGGGACCTGCCTCCCTTAATGGTTAAAAGTGGGGTTATAGAACAGAACTCTCCTGTCCTAAAATTCTAAATTTGACATCTGTTAAAATAAGCAATTGATGAAGAAAACCAAAGAAATCACTGGCAGTAGTGACCTCTAGTGGAAATAGGCTTCGGGGAATACATCTATATCTATATATGCCTATTTATAGATACCTATATCTATATTCTTATTAGAGAAGATGAAAATCAGTGGCATATTCAGCCAATTGGTTTCCACAGGACTGTGAAGGAAGGGGCTGCTGGAAACAGCACAGAAATCCTGCCCGGAAGGTGGAAGTGTACCAGGAATACTTTCTGTTTTGAGTCAGACTAAGCTGATTAACGTTCTGGGGAAAAAAATAAATATGGACACATAACTGCTGTCAAAGACGTTAGCTGAGAAACGAATGTTTGGGCAATGACTTCATTGGCCACAGGGGGGACATGGTGTGTTCATATCAGCCAATAAGTGAGCAGGCTGACAGTCTTGGGGAGGAAGCCACGCTGGTTGCTGGTAAGCCTTTCAAACATCTCTCCATTAAAACATGGAAGAATGCCGTGATCTGTGAAATGTGTACACATTTGGTAATTCAGTATTTTATGGTTAAAGTCTTGTCTCTTTCCTCTGCCCGGGTGCTGTCTGTGCCAAGTCTTAACAAACGTTACTGAGCTGCGAAGGCACAAGAGATGCTTGGGAGAGTTGGCCTTTGAAATGGGACTAACCTCATGGAGGGTCCAAGCACAGTGAAGAAAGACAACAGCAAACCACACGGGGCACTCCACATCCACCCCCTTTAGGAAGTGCTTTCAGAATATATAATCTTGACATTGAGGAGAAACAAAGGGATGGGAGGGTTGATGGGGATTTTAAATTTGTCTGATCACACTGCAGGCTAATGATGGGTGAGTTGAATTAAATAGGTGGGTATAGAAAAAGGAGTAAAATGAGAGTTGGTTTTGTTTGTTTGTTTGTTTTGTTTTGTTTTGTTTTGTTTTAATGGAGATTGTATAGAAATACATGGAGTCAGTGTTATCAAGCCCTGGGCGACTGTCACTTCTGGCAACAGAGTGCTCCTTGTCCTTGTCTCCTGTTACCTGTGTGGCAGGAGGTGTCATCCTGCCTTCTTCCATTATTCACCCTCCTCCACACACCCTGCTTTGTTTACTGATGCTGTCATATAGCCTGGCCTGTCTGCTTTTCCCAGGATTTGCTCCCTCTCCTCTCTGTGTCATTTCGAGGATAGAAAAACAGCCCTTAGATAAGCCTTTTTGTGATAGTTCCTCCTTGGTATGCAATTTCCCAAGTTCTGGTCCCTGAGAGTGGGCAGTAGGCAGCCTCGCTGCCCCCATAAGTCAGTGACTACCCTGGTGTTATTTCTTAGATGTTAAACTAAACCATAGAGCTGGGTTAAAAGGAACCAATGTTAAGTGGTCTTTCCTCTTTCCCCATGCAAAGATTCTTACCCCAACATATACATACAATTATTTGGCTCTAAGTTACTTCGGGTATCTAGTTTAAAAACTAGTTTACTTACCAAAGATGAGCTAATTATTTTAATTTGCTCCAAAGCTTCTGTCAGGCTATCTTCAATCTCGGAGTCATCTAAGGAGAAGAGGTCCCCAGCTCGTGAAAGATCTTTTTGTCCTAAAACCAGTCTGAACAGTTGATGCATGATGAGTAGTTTGATAATCAATGGACTTTCTGCAGGCCCAGGGCCATATGTTTCAGTCATCAGAGGTTAGTAAGACCAAAAAATGCAGTAGGAAGTATACTTTGTAATCCTTGCAAGGTCATTTTTCTCCAGAATTTGAGGTCTTCTTTGACTCTCTCTGGAAAAGAAACAAATGATACAATGTAAGTATTAGTAGAATGGCCCGCTCAGGATATGAACTTGGTGCCCAGCAGAGAGAGGGAAAAAGACATTTGGAAATGTGCACAGAGTAACAGATCCTGACTTGATGACTTTCAAATGAGCTCTTCCTTTGTTTGTTTTTTTCCTGAAAGGTCTTGCCAAAAATTATTAGGTTTCTCTAGAATTTACTATAAACCTTAAAAAGCTGCTTAGCCTTCACACTTACTTGCCCGCTTTCTATATGCTTCTCCTTCTCTCATGCCGTAAGGAAACAAGTGGACAAGCACGGATATACCCAGCACTCACCAGATTTTCCCCAAACAGATTCCCATGGAAACCAAACAGAAAAGGGCAATGAAAGGAAAGACGGAACACAGAAAACATCTCTTAGAACCGCTGCCTGAATTTCTCTTTATTCCTGGACAGGGAAATGAGTGCTTGCCTTCTTGGCTGGGTTTCTTTCCTATACTGACAACAGAAGCTCCCCCCCACCCTACATCCAGGAGGTGATCTCAACACTTGCCTTGTTCATATATACTCTCTAAACAAGTAGAAATGAAAGTAAGGATTCTGCCTGGGAGTATGAGGCTACAGATCTCTGCTGAATGGGAGTATGAATTTGAACTTGAACACCGAACTTGAAAGTGATAGCATTGTGATGCAGGCTAAAGAGGGAAGGCCTTGGGATAAGGCAACCTTCCGTCTATTCCCCCAGTTGAAGTAATAAAGTCCCACTATACTTCTTACTCGATGAACAGTCCACAGAGAGAAGGGCAATGGTACAGCGTAAGTATCTGATTTTTCTCATCAGTTCCCCTCTGGGCCTAATAAAATCACAGACCATTTGCACGGGTAGAGACCTTAGCCATCGACTTCCCGAAGTCTCCATGGTAGTTACAGCGGTGCTGTTCTCCTGATTTCAGGCCAGTGGGCTTCCCTGTGGTTTACAATGAAGTAGAGTCATCTCATGTAACTTACAAATGCAGATACATGTTCAAAGAGTGAGAGCCGAGGCTGATTTATTTAATATAAGAATATAAGCAGTAGGCAAGTCTGCCCAGCCTTTCACTTGGAATGTGTTTCCCAGAATGAGTGTGAAAGGGAGAGGGGAGTCTGTTGCTCCCTTGGGTGATCTCAGACCCCCTCCCTGAGCTGTCACTGTGAAGGCACCTCTGGGCGCTGAATGCAATGTTCAAGTTTAAAGGTACATACTCTCCATGCGATGTGGTCTCTAAACACAAGCCCAGTCCTCCCCTTCCCCGGGTGCTTGTTTTTTTGTTCGTTTGTTTGTTTGTTTTTAAGATTTTATCCATTTGACAGAGAGAGATCACAAGTAGAGAAAGAGAGAGAGAGGAGGAAGCAGACTCCTTGCCCAGCAGAGAGCCCGATGTGGGACTCGATCCCAAGACCCTGATATCATGACCTGAGCTGAGGGCATAGGCTTTAACCCACTGAGCCACCCAGGCGCCCCCACGGGGTGCTTGTTAAATAAGCTCTATCAGTGCAGTTTGTAGGCCACGGAAGGCCTGTCAAGGGCAATATTACCTACATGCAACTTTTGTGCTATCTACCAGCTCTAGAAAAATGATACCCAATACTTTCATATGCTTGCCTTCATGCAAGGCACTGTTCTAGGTGCTTTGCAAACATTAGCGCACTTAACCCTCATAATAACTATAGAAGGAAATTTCATCCCCATTTTACTGGTGAGGAACTGAGGCATTAATAACTTGCCCTAGCCACACAGCTAGCAAACTGGAGACTTGGGATTTGGACCCAGAGATTCCAGGGGTAGGCTCCCGGTTCATTACCAGTATGACATGCTGATTTCACATACAGCTTCATGCACAGCTACTGTTAGGAGTAAAAGTCCTCAGAGCATTATTAACATTTGAAGAAGAAGATATGGGTGGTGTCATAAAGCATGAAATGAATTTCTCTTCCCTCCGACACTGAAGGAAGGAGGGACTCTGTATCCTTGCCCATCTATACTCTGGGGTTTAGGCCAACCATACATCAGGAAAATCACAAGGAAGAGAAGCTTAGAGGAAGAGAAAATCAGGAGAGTTGGTTGAGGGTGGGGGTTCAGGGAGAGTTTGGGGGGCTGGAGAGAGAACAGAGTGAGAGTCCTACAAAGTAAAGTGCACCCTTGCAGATGTGGAACATAGAGTACAGTCTCTATAGGAAAAATTAGGACCGTGTTTTCCTGAATTGTCCCCTGAACACATTTCTCTCCCTACCTTCAGGGATTGGCAGTGACAGGGTCTCAGTGAAATAATATTCAGGAAAATAAGACATTGGATGGACTTTGGAAGTGATTTCACCTTGACCAACCAGCTTGTTGGTCAACATCTCACCATTCCTGAAAAGAGACATCTGCCCCAGACATAGCATGGCTTGAGCATGGAGATGGAGCAGAAATACATACAGGTGGAGAGGAGCACCCCAGGTTTTCCCTGGTCTCCTTCTGTGCTCTCCACACCCACAGTGACCCCTCGTACGGAGCCCGACATTCCAGCTGTTACCCTTGAGTATCCATCATGTACAAAACAGTACTGTTCAAAACACCACCATCCATGAGAATTTTCACACATCTAAGGAGAGGTAGGGAGAAGTGAGACTTACACCAAACATTCTACAACACAAGGATGACCCAGAGGAAAGTCTCCTCTGTCCCATAAAAGGAAGTTTGGGGAATTACAAAGGAGAGAGAGATCTCTCCTGGGGAAGATGGTAATGAATGGTTTTGTGGAGGAAATGGTGTTCAGGCCAGACATTTTCAGACAGGTTTCATTCAATGCACACATGCTGAGGATATAGTAAGTCAGCTGCTTGTCTGCAGACTGAGGTTCAGTGCATGCTTTTCCCTTCCCTGAGCCTCAGTTTCTTCATCTGCAAAATGGAGCTAATGCATGCCTTGTCCATCTCACCAGGTCATTTTGAAGATCAAAGCGAGTAACACATAAAAGAGCCTTTTGTCAAATAATGACACCAACAGCTAATGTTTAGCAGGTGTTTACCATGTGGCAAGCACTACTATGAGTGCTTCCTGAGGACTGAGTCACTTAATTCTCATGAGAATTCCATGTGATGAGAAACGGATGCTCAGAGAGGAAAGCAACCAGCCCAGGAACACCCAGAGAGTAGTAAGCTGCAGAGTCAGAACTGAAGGTAGTTGGTCTCCCAGAACGAAGTCCTATCAGCTGCATACATGACCACGTGTGATAATTATTGAACTGCCTTGCTTCTATCAGTCTTCATGTAAAGGGCACCCCATATGGTACGTTATACCGCCCCTTCCTGGATAAGGATCAGCAAGACATGTTATTTATTTTTCAGCAGCTCTGGTCAATGTTTTGCTCAGGTGTCTGGCTTCCCGGGCTGATCTCTCTGCAACAGTAGAGAAGGTCAGAGACAGATCAAGTTCAACCTCATCCTCTGAGAAACTCCCTACCCTTATGAATGCCATAGTCCTGTGGCCTATATGCACATACACAGATGCACCCACTGAATCCACACAAGCATGCACGTGTGTGCACATATGCACATGTGTGTGCACCGCCGGGGTTCTCCATGCACTCAGCTCTTTGCTAGAGACTTTCTCCTCCATTCTGCCATCAACCTGGCAGGTAGATATGGTTACCAAAGAGGAAAAAGGACTGGTGAGGCACTGCGTCGAAGGTTACACACAGAGCCAAGATTCACTTCCAAGTAGGTCAGCCTCCAATCTCGTACTTTTGGAATTACAAAAACCGACATATAAAAGCCCTTCTTATTCCCAGCTTTTGCTCTCCTAGCTTCTCTCCCTAATCCTTAAGGGACCCTCATCTGAAGCCCACTTTCCTTACTTAGTATCTTTTTTTTTTTCAGCAGGTACCTGTTGACAATTCAAGTTTCTGCACGGAGAAGCAGACACCACACACAAAAATGATCATGCATCCCATGTGACACATATCAGGGAGTCCCAGCTGTCCCCACAAACTGGATTTACCTGTGCGCTACTCTTCAAAGGCGGGCAGCTTGCTGTTACTCAGCTGTCTGTTTTGAGACTGGGTGGGAGATCCGAGCCACGGGCTCTGAAGGCACGGCGAGTGGAATCCACTCAGCTCAGTGAACCTGAAGTTGCTCATTGCTGTGCTCGCTCTTGGTGCTGGGCGGAAGAATTCAAGGAATGCAGCCTACTGCCACTGGCATCGCCAGAGCCGGTCAGGTGACAAGCGGCACCTCACCCAGTGGAGAGTTGCATCTGAGAGAAAGGCTCTGTTTCCCGGGGTGAAACAGAAAGCCTGCCCCAGTCAAGTAAAGTTGTTTTTAACAGAGAACACAAAACCCACTGTGTTCCTGAAAATCTATACTTTCCCTGGGAAGAACGGGGCTGGAGGGGGGTAGATAGAAAAAGCCACGCAAGAAACAGTTTCAACAAGAACTCCGGCAGGTGAATGGAATGGCTATTGGGAGACATTTCTCAAAGCCTGGGAAAGAGAGGACTGCGGCTTCGTGAACGCCTCACTCCCTCCCAGGACTACACACCCAGAGTTTGGAACACCGAGCATTTGTCCTGTGAGTCACAGCTCCAAAAGCTGTGGTCCCCTTGTTCTGCCTCTAGCTTAATACTGTTGCAAATTTAAGGATGCAGGAAGTTGCTACTAAAATGAACAAATCACACTGAACCAAAAACCATACCTTCTTTTTTTCCCCTCCGCTCGCTGGGAGATTCTTCCTAAAAATCCACTTGGATTGGCACTTTAAGTCAAATTCGTATGTTAAAATATTGCCATCACACTCAGAGAAAATGTTTATCTTGTTTAATCTTACTGATAATCTAGAGGAGAAAAAGATCCTGAAACTCTCAACACTTAAAGGTTTCAATGCTTAATGGTGCATTAAGAAAACATGTTCTTAGAAGCTCCTGAGTAGTGCAGCTGGTTAAGCATCGGATCCTTGGTTTCAGGTTAGGTCTCAATCTCAGGGTTGTGATTCCCACTCGTGGGGGCTCCGTGCTCAGTGTGGTGTCTGCTTGAGAGTCTCTCTGCCTCTCCTGCCTGTTCTCTCTCGCGCGCTCGCTTTCTCTCTCAAATACATCAACAAATCAAAGAAAATATGTTTTTCCTTTGTATTCCTCTTTACCTCTAATTTGTCCTTATAGAGGGTCTACCACCCATCAAATCTCTTATCTGCCGGGAAAACATATGGGAAGCTGAGCTGCAGACAGATTCATCTGTGTGATCACGAGGATGGGACTCCCAGGAGAGCTATGCTCCTGCAAAGGCGTTTGGTCCTAGTGATGACACACCTGACGTTGAACCAGGTCCTACGCTCCAGGGGAATGACCTTTCCAGATACTGGATCAACTGGAAATGGATCAATCACATTTTTATGCCATCCACATATGGAGAATCCCTTTGAAGGGTTTGCTCTGTAAAAATGGAGAAGCCAGTCATCCATGAGCAGGTGTAGCCTTTCGCTGGTAATTTTCTCATTTACAGATATGATGCAGTCTCCTCTTTCAAAGGAACAGGCTCTGCTGCTTTAGGCTTCCCTCTTCCTCGTTCTCTATTCATTATTAGTGGTTCTCATTGCCAGATTTTATCCAATTTTCTTACATTTTTAAAGGAGTATAGGGTCCAGAATTGGACCTGTTCTAGGAAGAAGAGCAGAGTGGTGAGAGTGTGGGGACTCACACCCAATTGGGCTCAGCTATGCCATTATCTGCAGTGTAAATCAGGACTGGTTAATTAAGCTCCTTGAGCCTCAGGTTCCTTATTTGCACCTGAGGATTGTGATATGGGTGGCTGGAAGATTTAATGAGATTATGTAAAGCATTCAGCATAGAACCTAGCATATAGCAACCACACAAGAAGTAACAGCAATCATATCTCTAATGTTATTATTCTTGTGGATCATTTTCCTGTTAACATGTCCTTAGGTCGTCCCTTTCCAAATCTGATGCATCTCAGTACTTCTGCCCAACGCTGAGTTCCCATGTTAGAGATGTGTAGGTATTTTCCATCTAGGATATCATATTTATATCCTAGCTGTACTTTACCCCAAATTTAAATGTAGTTTAGGCACTATCTTGAAAGTGTCCCTGTTGATTTTTTTTTTTTTTTTTTGGCAGTTTTGTTCCTTGGAGAAATAGCCTTACCCCCAAACATGGCTAAACAGTAACTAGATTTTTTTCTAGAGTGGAAATGGACTGAAATACAATGTATCTCAGACGTTTTTGTGGTTGGATAATCCAAATACTTAGTTTTCGATGTAAGTGTAGCGCTCACTCCCACATTTCTTAGTGAAAATGGACTGTATAATTCCCTGCAAGGCACCAGAGGAAAAAGCTTTTTATGACTTTTCAAGGTGACCTGCACTCAATGGGCACTAATAAAACATTGCTGGTTTACTCTATTATTCATCCATAGATCTATGAAATAAAAATACACATGAACTGGTGGACTTAATTGCCGCACTATAAGGATACCACCTGTGGAAAAAGTTGAGGCTCTTTGGGGGAGTTTCAATAAACATAACTAACTCAGCAAGCCAACTTATTCTGAGAAAATTAGCCTCTAGCTTCCAACTTGGGGTTAGGATATTCTCTGGTTTCTTCACTTTAGAACATTCTAGAATAGCAACATTTATTTATATTATGCTTTGGACAACACTACGGCACATCAAAACCTTCTCATCTTATTCACCTGTATTATAAATGCCCACTGACTAACTTATACCCATTTGGGTTCTAGAAACTTACAGTAAAGCTCTCAGATAGATTTTCCCTTGAAAGAAAGGATTAAAGATTCTTTTCAAGGAGCATCTTTTTCACACAGCGTGAAAGAGCTACAGGCGTTCCCATGGGAATTGGCCGCATACATTTCAGCCCATGCCACAAGATGTCTATTGTTCCCTGTGCGTCTCTCGCTTTCCTCTAGCACGATATGTAGCTTCATTCACTTCTACTGAAAGCCTCTGAGGCTGGGTTGTTCCAAATGATGCGAAAGGACTCAGCCCGTGGTCTTATTCTAAAACTCATACAGTCTAAGTTTGTAGTAGGCTAATTATCACAAGCACTTACAAAAAACAGGTTTGGTGACCTGTTTTGGCAAGAGCTCAAGAAACACTTAATTTTGAATACATATTGCAATTTATTGAAAAACAGATAGGAAATATTTTTTCTTTGGGAATGAGGTAAATTTCTTAAAGTCTAACAAACTTTCTTAACCAAGAATTTGTGATCTGTAGTAATGATTTCATAGTGTATCCATTTTCATAAATTTTGACTTTGCAGGTCAAATTTTTTTAATTGATATAAATATTCGTATACATTGAATAGATCTTATATCACTATAAATATCAATAATGAACTTAAATCTTGCTAAAGTTTTTTTTAATTCAAATTTTGTAGGTTTCTTTTTCCAAAAAACATACCCAAACTCTCAAATTACAAAGAAAATTCAATGTTAAACATGTCTTTACTTACCTTTAAATTCCATAGGTTAAACACCTGCATTGACCAATTCAAATAATGCCTTAAGTATTTTTTCAGTTCCTTAAATTGAAAACCTGCATGTTTCAATTTAAAATGTCATGCACTCCAATGGTTGATAACTATAGCAACTTAAATAGGTATTTGAAAGAGCAAAAAAGTAGTTTGATTCAATTACAGTTTGTAAGATAACTAAAATACCCAAAGGAAAAAAAAGAGCAACATTTAACAGTAATGGTGTCTGCTCAACCCACTGACTGGAATGATGCAGTTGAATTCTTTGAAAATCAGAGGCAGGGCCCGTTTCTTTGCAGGTTGCGAGATGTTTCTTGAGGTAAACAAAAGTGTGAAATAGAAATGAGCCCAGACGGTTTTGGAGTAAAACAAAAATGCACATACTATGAACCTAGAAGCACGGTTTTCTGCTCCTGAGGCCTAGAGACATGTTTTAATAACCCACAGAGAGGTGGCTTTTTTATCCTAATAACCGAAAAGCAGGCATACAGAGCTAGACACACAACTCCCAAATGTGCTTTATCTGCATAATCAGCCAGCCCCCGGAAGTTTCTCTGCCCCACTCCCGCAGCCAGCTCCTTCATCACTGCAGCTTCTGACACTTAACGTTAATTAGCTTTTGTTTTTGCTGAACAGAAGGATAGGGAAAAAAGATAGCCATACCTCTCAGCACAGGAAACTCTGGCCATCATGGGAAATAGAAGGTAAAATGCTTGATTTTTAGAGTAATTTGGCTGGTGCCCGTGATGGAGCCCAGAGGCAGACCGGTAGCCCCTGCCCCTTCCTGCCCCGTCCTGTCCTGCCCTGTTGGCAGCTGCTGCGCTCGCTCCCCTGCACTGCTCGTCCTGCAGTCCTGCAGGCTGGCTGTACACTTGCTTCCCTCCCCTGGACTCACCGTGTGGGATCCAGCAAATGCGTAACTTCTCCTCTCTCTCCTAACCTTCTGCTTAGCGCTGACAATTGGCACAAAGCTTCCCTTATTTCTACGGTAGATTTAGAGAAGCTTCTCTGAGCAGATCAGTGGTTTGCAAGAATTAGAAGAATTGCCTAACAACCAGTAACTTAGCTTCTGTTAATGAGTAACTCACTTTAAAGAATCAAGGAAGTTTTAAGTTAATATCAGATGGGGAGCCTTTTATCAGGCAGGCATCAGTGAAAGGCTTAGTGAGGAATGGAAAGAGGGAAGCCGGGAAAGGAGAGATAATATTTAAAGCAAACACGTGGAAAAAAACACCTAGAGAGAAACAAAACGGCCAGTGTAAAGAAGCGAAGTCTAACTATGCTATTGGTATTGTTTGAGAAAGGCTAAACGGCTGAATGAAGCATCCCTACCAGCACTGGGGATTTCTCCAAACCGGCTCTGTTTTTTTTCTTGCACCAGTCCAAATTGCTAATTCACTTCCTTTCGCCATCCAAGTATAGAACTCTTCTTCTCAGGCCTAATACACTGGGGGATCCCTTATGAGCTGTCTTATCTCTCTCTCTCTTTTAAGGAGAATGCTCTCCAAACCTCTAATGCATAAATTAATTGGTGGTACCCAGTGGGTTGTTATATCTGGAGGCTCTCCTCTCCCCTTTTATGTGTCTGACATGGGTTTTCTCCCCTTATTGATCTGAGGTTTTGTCTGCACATAAAGCAACAGGATATCTCTGAGACTCTTCTCTCTAGCTTTCAGTCAAACTAAGTGTGAGTGTGGGGGGCAGGGCGGTGGGGAAAAGTAAGGTATAAGATGTACATCTGGAAATATCAGTATTTCTATGTCGTTGGCAAACGTGCTGCCATGTAAATAAATTGCTGGCTCAATTAAAAGGCGTTCTCTTGGGGTGAAGGGGACTTTCTCCTGTATTTGCCACCCAACATCCATTTATCCCACTTCTGGTAAAATATGTACCCAAATTTCCCTTCAAAACAACATTCTTTGGGCAGAGTTCACTGACATAAACCCATTAGAAAGATCACGTTCTCCTGACCATAGTGATTGATTGAGAGAGTGAGGGATGACCCTTTCCAGGCCAGTGGGAGTCATGAGAAAGATGAACGGGGCTTTGAGGGGACAGAGACTTTCCTGTTAGACTTGATGACAAGAAGATGTAAGGTCTGGTTGACCCTGCGCATTGCCACCAAGAAACCAAACCTTAGTGACTTTGTTTGGGCCACTTAAACCAGCTGTCCCTGGAGTTAACAAGACCCACCCTTCCCTGTAACCCAATTCCTTAATATCCTGAGTGATTTTATGCCTGGTTTTCTGCCCTTTGCCTCTGAAAAGTTTCAGTTTGGCTAAATTAGCCAAATGCTGGTTTGTGAGATCTGTCTTCCTAGTGCAGCCCCTTGCAAAGGAAGTGGACTGGGAGCTGCGTTAGGAACCAGCTATGACAAATGAGTCCCTTTAATGACAACCACAGGCTTTCACGGACCACCAGTGGAGGCAGGAAAGGCCTGGGGAAGACCGTAGTCATCCAGTGTACCCGAAAGTGTGACTTTCTAAATTGATTCTCTTAACCAACATCATCATGTTCACTTTCCCAAATACTTACACTTTAACCACCTGGACTTGTCTGGTAGTTCCTGGCCACATTCTGTTTGACCTCAATGAATCTGATCACAAAATCCATCCATCCATGCAGAATTTTCATAAATTCCTTTGGGCAATTAGTTGCACAAAGTATAGCTTTATCTTTATTTTTTCCCCTTCTGTTTCTGTACCACTCCCACCACTATCCTCCCCTGCCCCCTTTGATAAACTTGAAATAAAGAACATTCTCTCTAACCACATAGCTGGACTAAGAGGCTTCCTTTATGAAGATACATAAATTTCAAAGCAACTTTAAAAGGGTAAATTACATATAAACACAGAATTTTTAGATGGCTCCATTTCTACCTGAAATTGTGACACTCTTTTGAGTACACCTTTTTGTGCTCAGCCATTCAGCTTTGCAGAAGCTCATTATAGAAATACCCAGGCATATCCAGAAACCCCCCTTTAGCTCAGCAAACTAGCACATGGCTTGGACTGTGAGAATCAAGTGTTGTTGTTTTGTTGTTGTTGTTGTTTAAGAACAGGGAAATAGGGGTTCCTGGGTGGCTCAGTGGGTTAAGCTTCTGTCTTTGGCTCAGGTCATGGTCTCAGGGTCTTGGAATGGAGCCCGCATCCAGCTTTCTGCTCAGCGCGGAGCCTGCTTCCCCCCACCTCACTCTGCCTGCCTCACTGCCTACTTGTGATATTTCTCTCTGTCAAATAAATAAAATCTTAAAAAAAAAAAAAGAACAGGGAAATAGATAACTGTGACTGAGGTTTATTCAGTTTGATTCATTATAATAATAAAGAATTTGAGTAGGGAGAGGGTGATGGGGTTATGGACATTGGGGAAGGTATGTGCTATGGTGAGTGCTGTGAAGTGTGTAAATCTGGTGATTCACAGACCTGTACCTCTGGGGCTGATAATACATTATATGTTAATAAAAAATAAAAAATTTAAAAATTAAAGAATTTGATTAAAAATATGATAATAAAACTAGTATCTTTTAATCTCAAATTTGAAAGAACTCATTATTCTCCTAAATTAGCTCCTCCTTCTGTTTCTTTTCTTGGTGAAGGGCCCTCACAATCCACCAAGCATATAAACGAGAAAGCTACATACATATCATCTTCTCTTTCTTTCTTTTCTTTTCCCACTCACATCCAACAACCATATCACAACTTAGATTCTGTCTGTTCTGTGTCCTTATCATTATTCATAATCTACAATGGATAGATCCTAAGGTGATCCTCAAGGATCCATTTTCTAGTGTTTATACCTTGGGAGTTTTCTACACTTAGGGTGGGTGGGACTTGTGACTTGCTTCTAACAAATAGGATATGACAAAGATGATGAAATGCTACTTCTGTGATTATGTTATAGAAGATGCCATCCTGCTAACAAACGCACTCTAGAGATTTTCCTTGCTGGTTCAATGCAATAACTGGTCATGTTGAGAAAGCCCACATGACAAAGAACTATGGGCGGCCTCTAAGAGCTGAAAATGGCATCCAGCCAAAAACCAGCATGAAGCCAAGATCCTCAGCCCTACAAACATAAGGAAATGAATCCTTCCAACAAACTGAATGAAGTTGGAAGGGGATTATTTCCCCAACTAAGCCTCCAGATGGAAACACAGCCCAGCTAACACCTCAATTACAACCTTGGGACATTCTGACCAAAGGACCCATCTAAGCCTACCTGGACTCCAGACACAGAGAAAATATGGAATGAAAAATGTGTGTCATTTTGAGCCACTAAGTTCATGATAACTTGTCATACAGAAATAGAAAACTAAAACATGACTATTTCCCTCTTTCCACTGAGATAGCAAGATAGCTGTTGTTTCCGTTAAATTCTTCATTCTCTCTTGTCTGTATTTTGACAGGAGTCTCCTAGCAGGTCTCACTGCCTCTGACACAGCCCCTTCAACTCTGCTGTCAAATCGGCTTTCTAAAATAAAATATAGTATGTATCTCTTTTACTCAAAATTAATAAGTGGCAACCCATTGTCTGAGGATGACATGCAAAACTCTTGGCTTGGCACCCAAAGGATTTTGTAATATGGTCCCCGCCCTCCCTAGCTCTGCTTCCACCTCTCATGTACACACAGCCCTGAGGAGCTGGGTCACTACCTTCAGAATATATCTAGGAGCCCATCACCTTTCACTACCTTTGCTACCACTATTACAGTGATCAAAACACCATCATCTTATGTCTCACTTAGGTTATTGCCATAGCTCCTTGGCTTTTGCCCTTGCCTTGTTCAAATATAGTAGTGACAGAACACCCAGATAATCCTGTGAAAATAGAAGACAGAACTGAACTCCCTTCTGCCCAGTTCTCTGCAATGGAATGACTCTCCATCTCACCTGAGTCAGAACCAAAGTTTTTTCAAGATCAGCAAGGCCCTGTATAAGATAGCTTCTCCCTCCATGGCATAAGCTTCATCTCCTATAACTCTTGCTTTTGGTTGCCGGGCTCCAGCCACACTGGAGGTACAAAGGGACCAGGTATTAATTCATCTGAGGAACTCCAGCACTAGGCTACGAGGCGATTGTCTGTCACAGAGGAGGAATTCAATCAAAATTTCATGAATGAAGCCTCTCCTTATAAAAGCATCAATAAAATAATAATTATATAATTGAAATGGGCTATATAAGTGAAAATTATCAGTAAAATAACACATAAAAACTAAATCAAATTAAAAAAATAATTATTATTATACAAGTGAAAAGAACTCAGAAATAAAAAGATGTATAGCAAAGAAATCCATTTGGCTGATATACAATTATTTTCTTGTTAAGTTGGTTAACAGGTTTTTGGTTTTTTTTTTTTTTTTTTTGTAATTTCTTAGTACTGGTAAAGAAGAAAGGAGCATAACCTTCTGTTGAAAAACTCTAACAACACTGATTAGAAAACCAGAGAGATGACACAAACTACCAATATCACAAATAAGAGAGTTGACATTACTATAATAGATGCTACAGCTATAATAGAAGAATAAGGAACTATTGTGGAAATTTTATGTCAATAAATTAGATGACTTAAATGAAATGAATAAATTCCTTGAAGGACAAAAACTGTCACCACCCATTCAAGAAAACATAGATAACTAGAATAGCTCTATATTTATTTACTTAAAAATTGGAATTATAGAATGAAACTGGACCACTTTCTTATATCATACACAAACGTAAACTCAGGATGGGTTAAAGACCTAAACATGAGACCCAAACCATAAATTTCCTGGAAGAAAACAAAGGCAGTAATTTCTCTGACATCAGCTATAGAAACCCTTTTCTAGATCTTTCTTCTTTGGGCAAGGGTACCAAAAGCGAAATTAACCTATTGGGACTACATCAAAATAAAAAGCTTCTGCACAGTAAAGTAATCTATAAACAAAATGAAATGGTAACCTACAGAATGGGGCAAATGAGATATCCAATAAGGGGTTAATATCCAAAATATGTAAAGAACTTACATAACTCAAGACCAAAAAACCCCAAATAATCCAATTAAAACATAGACAATCTAAAAAATAGACATCTTTCCAACATAGTAATAGCTCATAGACAGACAGATAGCCAAAACACAGGTGAAAAAAATGCTCAACATCATTGTCAGAGAAATGCAAATTAAAACCAGAGTGAGAGACCATTTTACATCTGTCAGATGTCTAAAATAAAAATCACAAGAGATAGAAAGTGTTGGCAAGGATGTAGAAAAAAAGGAACCCTTGTGTATATTTGGTGGGGATGCAAATTTGGGCAGTCACTGTAGAAAACAGTACAAAGATTCCTCAAAAAAGTCAAAAATAGAAT
The DNA here is from genome assembly GCF_022355385.1 of Mustela nigripes. Classification (NCBI taxonomy): domain Eukaryota; kingdom Metazoa; phylum Chordata; class Mammalia; order Carnivora; family Mustelidae; genus Mustela; species Mustela nigripes. The sequence continues at coordinate 136,970,451 of NC_081558.1, read as the reverse complement.
TACCATATGATCTGGTAATTCCACTACTGGATATTTACTCAAAGAAGACAGAAACACTAATTCGAAAAGATGTGTGGACCCCTATGTTTATACAGTGTGATTTGCAATACCCAAGATATGAAAGCACCTCAAGTTCCTATCAATGAATGGATAAAGAAGATGTCATAATAATATACATATTATATGTGTATAATATGTATATTATATGTATATATTATATATACATATATATGTATATGTATATATGTGTATATATGTATGTATATACATATTATATGTATATATAATATACATAACCTATCTACTATGGAATATTACTCAGAAAAAAGAATGAAATATTGCCAGTTGCAATAACAAGAATGCACCTAGAGAGTATAACACTAAGTGAAATAAGTCAGTCAGAGAAAGACAAACACCACGTAATTTTACTTACATGTGGTATTTAAGAAACAAAACAAATGAACAAAGAAAAAAAAGAGACAAGCAGAAAAACAGGCTCTTAAATACAGAGAACAAATGTGGTTGTCAGAAAGGAGGGGGACAAGAAGAATGTGTAAAATAAAGGGAATTAAGAGTATGCTTATCTCAATGAGCACTGGGAAATGTATAGAACTGCTGAATATTATGTTGTATACCTGAAACTAATATAATACTGCATGTTAATTATACTTGAATAAAAGTAAATAAATGTTTTAAATAAAAATTGGAATCACAGTTAAAAACATTCGCATGAAGAAAATTCAAGGTCTAGGTAGTTTCATTGGTACATTCTACAAAGCACTTAAGTGAATAATAATGGAGCTCCTGCATGGCTGAGTCAGTTAAGCCTCCCACAACTTTGGCTCAAGTCATGATCAGAGTCTTGAGATTGAGCCCCCCATTGGGATCTACACTGGGCGTGGAGCCTACTTAAGATTCTCTCTCCCAGTCCCCCTCTGTCATTCCCTTTGCCACTGCCCACAGCTTGCTCTCTCTCAAAAAAAAAAAAAAAAGTAAATAAAACTAATTGTATACAAAGTCTTTCAGAAATTTTATTTCATTTCACAATAAGATGCTTTAAAACTATTTGTATATACATTATCTATATGTATATACTATATAGATATATATCCCTTTTTTGGCTGGTAGCATTTTATCCAATGAATGTAGCATTTTCTCTTAATCCATTCTTTTGTTGATGAAGTTGTTTGTGCTGAGCAGGAACTACTAAAAGCCTGCGGGATTGGGATTGGAAGAACACACTCACTGGTTTCACATCCAGTCCTAGCACTTACAAGCTACGTGACTTTGGGCAACAATTTCAACCTTTTTTATATATGGCCTTTTTCTTTTTTTTTTTTTTTTTAACCTGTAAGGGTATTAATTGTACCTACCTCCTAGAGTTATTATGAGGATTATCTGAGGTAATATTTGTAAAGTGCTCAGAAACATGACTGGAATGTAGTAAGGGCCACATGAGTGTTTGCTAAATACAAACAAAAGGAACATCCTTGAAAGTGCTCCCTGGTGCACAGTTGCAGGGATTGGCCTAGGATATATATCAGAAGTGAAATTTCTGGGCCAGAAGGTAGGCTCTTTCTCTTTTAATTTCAACCTCTCTTTAACCTTATGTTTTGATTATGTCTTCTTTATATCATATGACTTTTTTCCCTTCTCAGTCTGATCACCTTTGTCCTTTAATAGGAACATGTACACCATTTTCATTTCATCTAATTACATATTTGAGTTTAGATTTACCATCTTAGTATTGGTTTTCTACTTACACTATTTGTTTTATGATTCTTTCTCTTTTCTGGCTCCTATTTTGATGGAGCATATTTTATTCCTCTTTTTTCCTCAGTAAGATTGAAAATTATATTCTCATATACTATTTTTTACTCTTCCTTGGAGATGTAGTAAGTATAGGTGTACTATCTTATATATACATCCAATGCCTGCATGTGTGTACAGGTGTGTGCATGTGTGGCCCTCCACATTTTGGGTCACACCTTGATTCTTTATTATTTTAGTGTCTTTCAATACCTTGAAACACTTTTTTTCCCCCAAATACCAAGAAATTTATATTTTGACCAGATTTTATTGTCCTCAGCAAATGGACTGATCAGATTTACTTAGACCAAGAAGTTGAAAGCCTCAAACAGTTAGATTTTTATCTCTAAAATGCATTGTTTTTATTCATAGGATTAGAAGCTTGGTATACACATGTACTGAGATTATTCTAAAATGGCATTCACTGAGGTTTTTGTATCATTTCTACAACATTAGTTTTAAAAGTTCAGGAGCTTATATAGTGGAGATACTGAATAAAGCAATATCTAGCCTTGGAAAATGTCTGAACTGCAATTACGATTTACCAGCATACATAATTTTGTTCTTTATAAACAACAGTATCACAGTTGCCAGGGATACATCTTACCTACTCCTTTGTCCTTGAACCATCTTAATAGATTTCCATCTACATTTTCAAGGACAAAACAATGACCAGCTTTCTTAACTATAGGGAATTTCAGAAAATAACTAGTAAGGCTGATATGAAACATATGCTAAGAAGGTAAGACCGTGAAATTAAACATTTTTTATGTCTGTACTATTGTCCATTTCTTTACTACCCCATAAAGAATGGTTTGTAGGTTGGATACAACCCCCATCCCTAATGTGCTTCATTATTAAAACAACACTTAATTAAATGGTGGACAAAGCCAGAAACATGCCATAATTTAGGGAAATCTCTTAGGTTATTTTCAGATGTTTCTAGTTTGGCAAAAGCCAAAGCGCATTTTGTTGAGCACATTTTATTCCTATGTGTATTAGAAGGGAAATCTAACCCATGTGTTTTATTTCATTAATATTTTGCCAAGTTAAATGGTTCTTTTGCAAGATATATTTAATGTTGAGTTATTTTTATGAGGCTTTTTCCCTTGGATTATGAATTCATATGTCACCTAAAGTAAGTATACTTTGATCCAAATATCTTGTAGTTATAAAGTCAGAAACCCACAAAACTTGGGTGATTTCCCAACAGTGCCAAATATAATATTTCATCTCTACCACTAACATCATGAGTTTTTCCTCATATTTGTCAATCAGCACTTTATTGAGAAAACAGCAGTTCGTTCTTTCTAAGCCCCGCTTTTTGACAAATGTCCAATGAGGCCGTGGCTCAATTCAACAAGGGCCGCTAACTTCAAATCATGGCATAGATCTAAGGTTATGGCTTGGATACTGACTGAATCACATCTGCAGTTACTTAAAGGAATGATATAGGTTGGCACATTAGAGAGCTTGATGGACACTAATCCATAGAGTGGCAAAAAAGACAGGTAAAGATAAGGTCCTGGGGGAATTTTCGATCAATGCTGGTGGGAGTGCCAATTAGCCAACTGCTCTAGAAAACAATGCTTATCTAGAAAATTTGCACATGTGCATGCCCTCTAAACCAGTCATTCCGGTCTGAGGTATAATCCCAAAGAAATGTGCACATGTGAACCAGGGAACATATACAAGAGAGTTCCTGGTGTCATAAAAACAAGAAACTGCAAACAACTTAAGTGTGAATCAATAGGAAAAAATGAATATATATGTTGTGATATCCATACGATGTGATTGTAAAGAGCAACAGAAACGAATAAAGTTTAGCGTGTTATGGTATTACTATGGACAAGTCTCAAAAACAGAGTGTTGAATGATAAAGAACCAAGTCATGATAGAAAAAAAAAAAGCAGCATTGTTGTATTTATGTGAAGTTTAAAAATCTGTAAAAACAAAGAAGTTAGTGGTTAAGAAGGTATAAAAATATGTAACACCCTAAACAAAAGCCATGGAATAATAAAAATAAAATTCAGGATAATCATTATTTCCCATGGAGTGCTGGAAAGTGGAAGGGATTAGACATGGGAAGAACCTCTAAAGACTGCCTCAGGGTTCGGGGCACCTGGGTGGCTCAGTGGGTTAAAGCATCTGCCTTTAGCTCAGGTCATGATCCAGAGTCCTGGGATCGAGCCCGTATCGGGCTCTCTGCTCAACGGGAAGCCTACTTCCCTTCCTCTCTGCCTGCCTCTCTGCCTGCTTGTGATCTCTGTCTGTCAAATAAATAAATAAAAATCTTAAAAAAAAAAAAAAAAGACTGCCTCAGGGTTCAATTTTTTTTTTAAAGCTGCGTGGTGTGTCCACAAATTTTTGTTTTATCATGATTGTTACAGTTTAAGATTGTGTTATGAATATTATTTTGTATTTATTCAACCTTTAAAAATTAATTTTTAAAAAACAGCCAACATTGTGCTTATTTACTTACTGCCCCAATTCTCATGAAACTAAAGCAAAAGGTACAGTCTGTCAGAGTTTAGTTATGTAGTTAATGTTTCTCTTTCTGTCCTGGCTTTCAAAAGAAAGAAAGAAATCCCTTTGGGTTCTTTCTATGTCTTACACAGCTGGGCTATTTCTTATATTTTCAGATTAGATTAAATACTATCAGGCAACTTCTGTCATTCCGCATAAGTAGTAGTGATTAATCCATCGAAAAAAAAAATCTATAATAACATGGCATAGTAGTTAATGTTTGACAAGCAAGTCTCTATGGTATACTAGAGCTGTCAGTGAAGCCATTAGGAACGTGAAGACACAGCGAGCTGAATTCTGCAAGAGAATAGAGTTCTCTCTCCATCAAGACAAGGCTGAGCTCTTTCCAAACAGGGAATCTACTCATTGTGTAGAATCAATTATTCACAAATCCAGGGTGGTAAGCCTCCTCCTCCCTACCTCTTCCCTTCTGTCTCTCTGCCCTCCTCTCTCTCTCCCTTCTACTTTCCTTCCTTTCTTTCTTTCACCAACTGCATTGAATATCCATTCTTTGCCAGGTGCCAAATATTCATGTATGTACTAGTATCCCGAAAGAATGAATGGGATGTTTGACGTGCCATGCACTGCAGTCATACCTCCCTTTTCTCCCTAGCACAGAAGGACCCTAATGTGATCAATCAAAGGATCACCTCCACAACTTCCACCATATTTAGAATTATTTTATCTTTTTTAAATTGTGAGATTTACAATATATCCAAAAGAGTAAGAAAAAGAAATGGATCGTTTTTAAAAATGCCATTTAAGGGATGATAATAAAAACAACACTCAGGTGTTTACCATCCAGCTCAAGAAATAAACAGTAACCGAGGTCAAAACATGTGCCCCTCCCCAATTTTCCCTCCTTTCTCCATTGAATTGTACATCATCATCATTCTCTTGCTTTTCTTTAGAGTGGTCCCACCTATGTGTTTATCTAAATACTTTACGTTTTTGAAATATTAATTGAATAATACAAAGTCTTCTGTGACTCAGTGTTTTTCCAGCGGACATTCTATTTTTGCCGTTCAGCCATAGAGCTGTGGTCCATCACGGTTGCCTCGTATCCTACTACATCCTTCGTCTCGATTGATTCATCCTCTCTTTGCTGCTGGTTGTCTAACTTGTTCTGTTTTTGCTGTGGCTGAGGGTGAGCTCTGGGCATCCTTCTGCATGTCTTCCCATGCAAATGTGCAAGCGCTTCTCTTCCGTATATATCTACAGTAGCGCTATTATGTCATAGGATATGTGAGTACCCCACTGTCCTAGAGAACGTCTATTTTCCAAAGTCTTGATGTACATTCCCACCTACCATGGGTGAGAGTTCTTAGCACTACATCATCTCCAACAGATAATAATGCTGCTTGACTTTTCAATTTTTGCCAGTCTGGTGAGTGTGAAATTGTCCCTCTCCCTGGTCTTACATTTCAATTCAAGGAGTTTGAGCATCTTTTAATATTTATTGGGCATTTATATTTTTCTTTTGTGAGCTGCCTATTCATGTTCTCTTTTGCTGATTTGCCATTTGATCATTTATTTTTTATAAATTATTCAGAAGAATTCTTTATATGTATTTTTGATATGAGTTCTTTTCCAGATATGTGTATCACAAATATGCCCTCCCAGTTTGTGGTTTGGATTTCACCCTCTTTACAATATTTTTAAATGTCTTTTGAGATCTTGATTTTAATATAGTCAAAATTATAAGTCTTTTTGTTTGTGTTTTGTGCTTTCTGTTTCTTTTTCAAGAAATCTGTCCCTACACAAAGATCATAAATATATTCTCCTTTACAATTTCCTAAAAGTTGTAGAAGTTTTGCATTTCTCATTGAAGTCCTTAATCTGCAAGGAATTGATTGTTGAGTGCAGATAAGGATCTGTTTTGTCTTTCGTTGTCTAGTCAACCAAGAGCCAGAGTGCCGTTCACAGGAGTTTGTCCCTTCTTCAGTAATCCACACGGCCAAAGCAATATGCCATTTCCTTCTAGGGAAGGCCCTGTTTCTGGATTGTGTGTTTTGTTCTTTTAGATACAGTCTATCTTTACACCAATACCACACTGTCTTAAATACTGTATTCAGTAGAGCGACTTGCTTCATCTCTTTCTCTTTCAAAATTCTACTGGCTATTCGTTTTGAAAATCAGATTGTAACTTCCAAGAAAAACACATTTAGATTTTGATTGGAAGAGCATGAAATTTACAGTTAATTTGAGAATCAATACTTACACAATACTGGATTTTCCCATCCATAGCATATGATAACTCCAAAGTTATTTATATCTTCTTCAATATTTTTCAATAAATTTGTTCTAAAATTGCATTTTAAACATGCTAAATACTTTTAGTTTTTTAAAGATTTTATTTATTTATTTGAGAGAGTGAGAGAAAGAGCACACAAGCAGGGGAGTGGCAGGCAGAGGGAAAGGGAGAAGCAGGCTCCCCATTGAGCAGTGACCCCGATGCGTCCCTTGATCCCAGGACCCTGGGATCATGATGTGAGCCAAAGGCAGAACTCAATCGAATGAGCCACCCAGAGGTCCCTTTTAAACACTTTTGAAATAGCAGTTTTAATGTATTATTGATGTACAAAAACTGAACCTATTTAATACATATGATTTGAGGAGTTTGGACATACACATAAAACCTTTCATGAAGCCATCACCACAGGCAAGCTTATAGACATAGCCATCACCTCTAAAAGTTTTCTTGTGCCCCTTTGTTTTGGTTTTGCTTTTGTGGTAAGACTACTTCAGAGGAGATCTTCCTTCTGAACAATTGTTTTTAGTGCACAATACAATATTGTTAGAGGAACAACGTCGTATAGCAGATCTCTAGAAATTACTCATTTTTCATTGCTGAAGATTTATGCCCATTGAACAGTAACTCCCCATTCCCTCCTGCTCCCAGCTCTAGGCAACCACCACTCTACACTTGATCTTAGCCAAAAGGCCGGGAAGCATTAGGCAACCACCATTTGAGACACTGCTTCTGGGAGTTGCACTATTTTAGGAACCCTGTAAAAATGGAATCATGGAGTATTGGTCCTTCTGTGACTGGCTTATTTCCCATAGTATAGAGTCCTTTGGATTTATTCATATGGTCACATATGGCAAGATTATCTCCTTTTCTAGGGCTCCATAATATTCCATTATATATGCCACATGTTCTTTATCCATTAATTCACCAACGGACTTTTGGTTGCTTCCATATTTCAGCTTGGTAACTGATGCTGCAGTGAAAATGGAAGCACAAATATCTCTTTGCAATCCTGATTTCAATTATTTTGGATACTGACCCAGAAGTGGGGATTCGGGATTATACAATTGTTCTATTTTTAATTTTTTGAGGAATCTCCATACTGTTTTCACCATTTTACATTCCCAACAACAGTGTGCAAGGGTTCTGATTTCTCCACATGCCTGTCAACATTTGCCATCTTTGGGGGGTTTTTGATAATAGTGATCCTAACAGGTGGGGATAAAATTTCATTGTGATTTTGATTTTTATTTCCCTGATTATTAGTGATGTCAAACACTTTTACATGTACCTGGTGGCCATTTGTATGTCTTTTTAGAGAAATGTCTATTCAAATCATTTGCCCATTTTTTAATTGGGTAATTTGTTTTGCTGTTGCTATTATTTTGCTATTGAGTGTTTGGAGTCTCTTATACACATAGGACATGAACTCAGTATCAGATATATGGTTTGCAAATATTTTCTTCCATTCCAAACATTGCCTTTTCTTTCGGTTGCTCATTTCTTTTCAATTTTCTTATCAGCTTTTTAATTCCTTATTGTTTTTGCTTTCGTTGCCCAAACATTTGGTGTCATTTCCAAGAAATCATTGTTAAGACTAATGTCAGGAAGATTGTTCCCTATATTTTCTTCCAGGAGTTTTGCAGTTTCAGGTATTATATTTAAGTTTTATCCGTTTGAGTTGATTTTTGTGTATTTAGTAGATAAAGGTCCAGTCACTTTATTTTTGTTGCTATTGGAAGTAGTTGGAGTATAAACTGATACACCATTTTGGAAAACAATGTGACACTACCTGCAACATAGCTATTCCAGCCCTAAGTGCATCCCCAAGGGAAACTCTTGGCCATGGACACGGGAGACCTATAAAAGCAGCCTTGTTCATGATATAAAAAAAATCTGTCCAAATGTCTGTGAAAAGTATGGTAAATAAATTATTGTGGTATATTCACTGAAATAGTACATAGGAGTGAAAATATATAAACTAAATCTATGCCTATTTATGGGGTCAATGCTAAGATCATAACCTTGAGTGAAAAAGCAAGTTACAAAGAATCCATGCAGTGTGCTTTCTTTAATATAAAACTGACATTCAGGAAATTTAGATAATGTGTTGCTTGGGGTACTTGTACACATAGTAAGATTATAAAGAAGGTAAAGGAGTGATTACCCTGAAACTCAGTAAAGTGGGTATCTGGGAAGGGGAGGTTTGAACAGGGTTGCTGTTGTGGGGACATACTGGAAGCTTCAAAATACAAGTTATTTTCTACTTCTTAAGCTGGGTGAAGGGTACACACATGCCTGTTATTTTTAAAATATACATAAATATGTAGAACTACACATGTCATACATATATAGATTGTATACATACTAGTATACATAACTTTGATGCATGTTATAATTTGTTTGAAAATCTTCATAAAAAATTCATTAATACTTCTAACAGGTGAAAGTTATTTTTTAGTAATCCAAGGAATATTTTCTTTGTTTTATGACAGCTCATTGATGTGCTGCCTCAAGAATGTGTTCTGGGTCCAAGCTTCTTTCTATCTCTGAGTTCAGTGAGACAGTTACTAACTCCTGCGATGACCTTTAAGATCCTTTTGCCAGTGTATCATATATTTTTGAAATTAACATTTTCTGATGGCTCTAAGAAAGATTCACAGAGGCTTGCAAGGTCCTCATGCAGACCTAGATCTGGCCTCCTTGGAAGCACTGAGCAGTGTATAATGTATGTCATTGAAACACAGTGTGGGAAAAAAAAAATCTGTTTGGCCTTAACTTTTTTCTCCTCCCAGACTTATGGCTGGGCAACCTCCTTTAGCCGATCTGACAAATGAAAATGGGATGAGTGACAAGTTTTAAAATCTTTCTTTTATTTCCATGATTTATTCCTATCCCTTAGTCTTCCTTTTCTGCTTAAAATCATTTTAAGCAGCAACCTACATCTTTTCAACACATACACGGACCTGTTTGCTAGGCTGAAATGCATAAAACCTTCTTACCAAAGGAAAACGTTCTAGCCTGAATTTTCCTAAACTTCAGCCATTTGAAAATCCCTGCATGATTTTTGACATACCATTTATCACATGTCCTGTGACATAAGTAGTCATTTTCTTTCAATTTAATTTGACTCACTTTTGCTATCTTTACCTCACTCTAAAAAATGACATTAGTTAAATCACGAAGTTAATGTGCTATTTCTATTTTATCTAATGTTCATGAAAAAGAATCGTAACTGTTAGAATTTTTAAAAGTTTGTCCCTACAACACATTTGACCAAAATGCATTCTAGGTATGTCCGTGCACTATATTTTGAGAAAATCTAATGAAGTTTAGAAAGACCAAAAAAAAGTACTCTCTCCCACATCCTCTGCCCCACAAAGTACACACTCAACAGAAGGGCAACTGGCCGCCAGCTCCGGCCTCGGCAGTTGCCAGGCTGCCAATCTTCTCCTTTGTCTGCTGAATGTTTCGCATTTGGATTTGCTTTCTGCCTTTTATTTGGGATTGCCATCTTTCTGTTGCCCAGCTCATTACAGGAGGGGGTAAATTTATGCCCTGGGAAACCGACACTCCCGTAGCTGCAGTGCCAGCCGGTCGGCCAAGATAAAGTAGCAAAGCAGGATTAACAGTTCCCGTTTATATGTGGGCCAAGTCACTGGGGGCATGTGTGGCTGCTTTAAAAGTGTGTTGTCAACCTCCCGTCCACAGCCTGCCAATAGTGGGGTGGCAGAAGTCCCCATAGTCCTCTGTGACAATCCAATTCACATGTTTCCCCAGTGACCCTCCACCACTTGGGCAGCATTTGCCTGTATCTTCACCGACTTTCTAGCAGGGCCATTTCCGGCTTACTAAACCCTGCTCCTTTCCCTGCGGCACGGTGCAGTCTGATCTAGTTTGATTAAAGGGCTTCCCTGCCCCCCCTCACCCCTCGCCTTCTCTCTCTCTTCCTTTCAGCCATTCTTCAAGGTCAGATGGTTCAGATATTTCCAGAAGGCTGCCACTGCCTCTTAGTCCCACACATGTGTATATGATGCCATTGGCAGGGGTTTCCAGGCGCATGGCTGGGTCCATTAAGATTTAGTGAAGCCTGAAAAGGAGAATCAATGTTTCATTTACATCAGAAGGCTCAACATCTCATCACATCCTGGTGGACACAGGCTGTACAACATCTTAATACTAATCAGCTCTCCCTGACATTGAATTCTAAGAATCGCTGTTTTGAAAATCAACAGTATTAGCTCTGGCCCTCCCCTCTCCTCTCAGACAATCATCTGCCCCTTGCCGGGCTGTACAATTTGACACTCTTGTTCAGCGACTTCTCACTCATTAAACTGATCAAGATACAAAACTTGTTAGTTAATTTTTCATGCACTTGGGGGATCGGGTTGCATATTTTAATGATCTGCTCTCAGAATGTGCTGATCAAACTGCATATTTTGTTGATTTGCTGTGACATATCCTTAACCACAGTGTTGCTCGCACAGGGTCTTCAGTGATGTGAGCTGCATCCAAGAAGCCGAGAGTGGGTGCTGTGTGTGCTAATGGAGCCACTCGGCTCTGCGGAGGCGTTAACGTGTTTTTTCCTGATTGATCTGAATAATAACAGTTTGGAATTTTCATATTCTGTACCCCAGGGCTCAGGTGGTATCAAAACCTATTGGTTTTACTCGAGTCCCATTTGTCCTAGTTAGACCTTAAGGCACTTTTCTCATTTGCTTAAGGTTCGGTCGTGAAAACTGGGGACTCCACATCACCCCTGCACATACCCCCACACATGCATACACACCACACATAAATGACATAAACAAAGAACTCAGGAAATAAGTCGGAACAATAACAGAAAATAAAGGGAAACACATCCCAATGATCTTTAGCTTGATTCTCTGGGTCCTGTTTATGTTGGGGGCTCAGAATTGATTCTATATATTTGGGAAATAAACAGTCCAACCTTGCTGCTCTGTCCCTAAATCACTGACACCAAACTGAGTCCCTGAGGTCGAGTGGGTGCCCCGGGAGCCCTGCCAATGAAAAGGCAGAGCTGGGCTGTCAGGGCCTCTGGATACCTCTTGTCCATACCCTCCCTTGGCTATTCACATGACTTTTAGGGAATAAGTCAGGGTCTCCAGACCTCATTTCCTGTTTTTTGTTTTTATTTTTTTCTTTTTTAAAAGAAGATGGGAGAAGCCACAGGCATCTTAGATTTCTAAATTCTGTATAGTAGGAGGAGCCAGGTCCTAGGTTTTGAAAAACATCTCCACTAGGGGAAAGTATTTTATATTGCAGACAGATAGATTTTGCTTTACTACACTATCAAAACATATCAAAAATTAAAAATGGAAAATTAAAAATTAAAATGTAGTTTGAGGATGTGAGGTTGTCTTCTCAGGATCTCCACAAGAGAGTATAAATAAACGTGATTTCTAGCATGCCCCAAATGCCCTCTAAAGGGCCAAATAGCAAAGAGTTCCAGCTTTGTGAGCCATGTAGTCTCTGCCACAGCTACCCAAACCATCCATGGTAGTGGGAAAGGAGCCACTGAAGATGCATAAATAAGTGGGCATCGCTGTATACCGACTAAACTGTAGGTACAAAGTCAGGCAGCTGACTAGATTTGGCCCAAGGGTGGTAGTTCATTAACCACTGATCTAGAACAGTGCTCTATCATCCTCAGTTTACTCTTCTATGCAATGAAAACATTCTCCTACCTGCCGTGTGAGCATGTTAAGAGAATTATATGAGTTAAGCAGTACTGGCATCCTTAGAACTATGACTCGCATGTACTAAGCTCTATGAAAATGTTGACTACTTTTGTTAGCTATTAGTTATTATTTGGATTATATAATTCCTTTAATTCATTGTCTTGATGATTCAGCAAACGCTTATTAAACCTCTACTCTTTGTCCCTTGCTGTGCAGCATCTGGGTCTTCAGGTGTGACCTAACCAACCAGAACCTGCTTATTATGGAGCTCACAGAATGGTGGGAGTGAGAGATGAGGATGGAGATCATTACAGGTCATGACAACTTTTATAGAGAGGCAGGCTCAGGAGCGCAGAGTAGAGACATGGGACATGGAGACATGAGACTTGAGATGAGGCTTCCAGGAGGAAGCGGTGGCTGAACTGAACTATGAAAAGCTAGTAGGACTTAGTGAGTCATGGGGACCGTGAGTGGTGAGGGCCATGCTGGGAAAGGCAAGGGACGGTGTTTAATTAGAGGAAACAGGCTGAAAAGAGTTAAAGGTAACTGGATTAGGGAGTGGATGGAAGTAATGACGCAGAGACTGAAGAGGTGGCCAACCATCATGAATCATCTTGAAGATTTGAGGTTGATCCTGAAATGATCCTAAAATGAGGTTTAAGCTGACAAATGACATGTGCCCTAGACAGAATGCCCAGCAGCACACGGAGAATGCATTGGGCTGTAAAACTGGTGCTAGGAAGAGCAGAAAGAAAACACTAAGAGAGGCAGAAGCTTGTGACCAGGGAGAATGTATCAAGACAGAATGGAACTTTATAGAGAGGTTAAAGATAAGGTCTGTTAACAGATATGTGAAAAGATGTTCAACATCACTCATCATCAAGGAAACAGAAATCAAAACCACAGTGAGATACCACCTCACACCTGTCAGAATGCCTGAATTTAACAACAGATAAAACAATAGGTATTGTCAAGGATGCAGAGAAAGGGGAGCCCTCTTGCACTGTTGGTGGGAATGCAAACTGGTGTAACCACTCTGGAAAACACTATGGAGGTTCCTCAAAAAGTTAAAAATAGAGCTACCCTCTGAACCAGCAACTGCACTACTAGGTATTTATGAAAAGGACACAAAAGTACTGATTCAAAGGGTCACATGCACCCCAATGTTTATAGCAGCAGTATCAACAATAGTCATACTATGGAAAGAACCCAACTGCCCATCAACTGATGAGTGGATAAAGAAGAAGTTGGTATATAAGTATACACAATCGAATAGCACTTAGCCATTTATTAAAAAGAACAAAATCTTGCCATTTTCAACAATGTGGATGGAATTACAGTATATTATACTGAGCAAAATAAGTCAGTCAGGGAAAGACAAATACCATATCATTTCACTCATAAGTGGGATTTAAGAGACAAAATGGATGAACATAGGGGAAGGGAGAAAAAAAAAGACAGAGGGAGTCAAACCATAAGAGACTCTTAACTATAGAGAAAAAAAACACGGGTTAGTTGCTGAGGGGAGGTGGGTGGTGGATGGGCTATATGGGTGACGAGTACTAAGGAGGGCACTTGTTATGATGAGTACTGGGTGTTACGTGTGAGTGATGAATCACCAAATTCTACTCCTGAAACCAATATTACACTATATGTTAACTACCTAGAATTTAAACAAAAGCTTGAAACATAAAAAACAATAAAAAAAGAAAGATGAGGGACACCTGGGTGGCTCAGTTGGTTAAGCAGCTGCCTTCGGCTCAGGTCACGATCCCACCGTCCTAGGATCGAGTCCCACATCGGGCTCCTTGCTCAGCAGGGAGCCTGCTTCTCCCTCTGCCTTTGCCTGCCATTCTGTCTGCCTGTGCTTGCTCTCTCCCCCTCTCTCTCTCTGACAAATAAATAAAATCTTTAAAAAAAAAAAAAAAAGAAAGATGAGGTCTGAAGGCATGTCATCAGTGGCCCTCAAGAAAGCATTGTAATAGAGGGAGAAGGGCTAGGCTGGATAGTAAGGCCATGGTCACTGAGAATATGCACAGAGATCTGTTGTAAGTTTGGAAGAGAAATAGAAACTGAATGGTGGGTAAGTATAGTTGGGATAAAATAGACAGAGAATAAAGTATATAGGAAGCTATGGACAAAGGGACAGAAAGGGATAATGTTGGAGCAGGGCACTGAAGAAGCCTCTGGAGAACAAGATCTAGAGCAAAAAGTAAGATCAGCCTTGGCAGAAAGGAAGGGCCACCTTCCCCTGAGACAAAGAAGAAAGCTCTATAATGACAACAAAAATTAGTTTGCTGGATAAAGAACAGCCAAGAAAAATTACACTTGATCTCCTTTGATCATAAAGAATGGAAAATGATTTACTGAGAGTGAGAACCGGCAGGATCGGGGCTGGGGTCCCGGGGGCAAGGACTAGGTCTGACTCAGACACTGCGGGGGCTAGGAGGGAACAAGAAGAAATGAAGAAACAATTGGAGAGAGGCCGCAAGCTCCCCGATCAGATTTGGGAGGACAAAAACATGATGGTCTCTAATAGGACTCCTTAGGGATGTGTTTCCCCTAGAGAAACACTTGTCAGCCCGATCAAGAAAAGACAAAAAAAAAAAAAAAGAATGAGTTCCTGGAGGTGTGAACTGGCAGGTGGGAATCACAGAAAGTCAATGGGATTGGCAGGTGGGAATCACAGAAAGTCAACGAGAAGAAAAGGATTGTAGGTGCTAGAGAGAGTGCTGCAGGGGACAGTAAAAATATGATCCTGGCCAAGGAGACAGTCACCGGAAGCCAGAAGGATGGCATGAACACAGGGAAGGTCCTGGAAACCGACTTTGCCATTAGAATCATTAAGCTGGGTTTGTTTCGTTTCATAACATTTACTAGAGTGAATTGTCAAAGCTCACAGAACCATCATTTTGTGATATGAAGAAAGCGGGAGAAAATTCTCCCTTATAGTAATGAAAAGAGGCAAAAGACTTCCAAATTCAAATGGAATTCCCCATCTGAGAACTGTTTCACAGAAGTTGTGTTTGGAATACAGGCTGTGAAAAACAAATAAAATAAAATAAAATAATAAAATCAAAATAAAATAAATCAAATCCAATCCAGGTTGTGGACCTCTTCACTGAATGAGAGAGGTGGAGAGCCGACCATCCATGCGCTTCCCTGAGGCCCCCTGGTAAAGGAGAGCCTTCAGTCTGGCGCTCTCCTCAGGCACGCACCACTCAACCTCTTTTCCCCCCTTGAAAGTCTCAGTTGCATCAATGCCTCTTGACATTTTCAAGTACTTGAATTGTTTGGCAGCACCTTTGAGGGAATGAAAAGACAAACACTTTTGTTGTTTATTTAAAGCAAGTTTCAGAAACCGTCCTATAGTCACCCTGCTATTCTCTTGTTTGCAGGTTGGTAGCTCCACCCCACTTGAGAGAAAATGGTAACTGCCCCCAGGATTGTTCTTTTGTGTTCTCCTGGAGTACAACTCTTCCGGGTTCTGGCAAATCTGTGCCCTTCTTATGGCCCGGGCTTGACTTCCCATGGATGCCTATACCTGTCGCTCCCTGCAAGTTCAGCCCAGCCCCAGCCGCCCACCCAGCAAGCCCTGACCCCTCCTCGACCAAAGTGAAAACAAATTGGCCACGCTGATGCCAGAGTTGTCTGGACAGCTTGGGCAACACACACCGTAGATAAGCGGCTGGACCCTGATTCACCATAGTTGGAGTACCTCGCAGAGAGGTTCAAACACCTTCTGCCTCCCAACTTTCACAGAGCCACGGAGCTTCCCTCTGTAGTCGACAAGTGTCCGTATCTGGAAGCCATCTTTTAAAATAGACACGCACATGTCTTTCTCTGACTTTAAATGCACACGCTGGCAGGTGGCCGGGGATGGCTCCTTTTGTGTCGCAGTCACTGGGCTAACCACACACATTCTACCTCGTTTCATTTGCTCCTCGCAACAACCCTGACCTTCCCAGACGGGGTGATGGAAGCTTAAAGAACAGCAAAATGACTCCCTAAAATCACGCAGCTACTACCAGAGCCAAGGTTTGCACCCGGGCAGGGGGAGCCCAGGCACAACACCCTCCTCCACCACTTTACAATTCATTCAGTGGCTTTTCCATTTACTCTTCATCATAAATGATTCAAGTTTTCTAGAACCTGAGACTGCAAGCTTAATTGCCCCAGGCCCTCCTTCCCATCCGGCTACATTCATTTGCTTACGTGATGAAGTGTCTTCCTCCGTACACAGCTCTTTACAAAATGTGGTCAACAAGCATTTTATTCATTGCCTCCTTGGGCCTCTCCCCACCTCAGTTCTCACAAGAGCTTGCGAGCGGTGTGGCTTCCTCTCCACGCATCCTTACTCTCATCTTCCACAAGGGGGCACATTCTGACCGCAAAGTTGTGGATGTCCCCGCCAGCCTGCTGAAATACAACTGGTGTCACCCTAATGCCTTCGTGCTGCCACAAGAAATGGCTTTATTCAAGCTACACTCCTCATTGTTATTTCATGGAGGGGGAACAACAGTAAAAAAGGAAACCATATAATTTTTGTGGACTGCTTCTCCATAATTCATTCACTGGGTTTCTGTGTTATGTTGTATGGAATCCATTAAGCAGGATATTGAAGCTTATGAATGGAGACCTAGTAATTCTTCTTTAATAAACATGAGTTACTTTTATTCCTTAAACTTTACTAGGCACTTACCCAAAACATTACTCAAAACTGCTTGTTAATAATATGAATGATGATTTTGATTCCGATTGCATTATTAGTATTTTTAAAGACCTAAAACACAAAGTCTGGACTATTCATCAAGACTGAGAAAATGGCCGGCAGTTGAATGTAAATCTTTGTGCCTGAGTCTAATTCCATCTTGACAATTCTCACCAAACCATGTAAGAATGTAGTGGCTGCTACCACAGGGGCCTTTTTGTGTCACTGAGGAAACTAATGCCTGAGGGGACTTACTCGGGAGCCTGAGGAGGGTGTCCCATAGAAGGAACAGACCTCCTTTGCCTGGTTGGCTGCGGGCACATTACTCACTTAGCAGAGTTATCACAACGAGTAAAGAAATTTGCATTTCTCCCTTCTCACTTTGAAGCAAAGATGTCCAGGCCCTCTCTTCTTCTCCATCACATTCTTTCCCTAATAGATCATGTCCATTCCCAAAACTTTGAAGACCATTTGTAGAGTGATGGGTCTCAAGCATCCATCTCCCCAGACCTCCCCTCAGAACCCAATTCATATCTAAATAACTTCCTGACAACTCCATGTGCAGTTTCTTGCTACATCAAACTGAACCAGTCTTAATGGAACACTTGTTTTCTCACCACAACCCCCAAAAGGCATCACCTCTTCCCCAAGTTCAAGAAATGGCCTTAGTATCCAGCTGGAGGAAATCATCCTGACATCCACCTTTGCCTTTTCTCAAACTCAAATGCATCAGCGATTCCTCTCGATTCGATGTTGGAAGGATATCTTACATGTTTCTACTAACTTTTTTCCATTTCAGATTCCAGTTCAGTTTGAGATTCTATCATCTCTGGCCTGGATCACTGTAGAAGATTCTCACTGGACCCCCACTCCATTCTTGTCCCTATCCCTGACAATCCAGACCCCACACAACAACTTAATTCATCTTAAAGTACAGATTTAAATTTGATTTCTCCAAATTAAATCCCTTCAATGGCTTCTCGTTCCACATAGAATAAAATTCCAACTCCTTATAAGGGCTCTAGACAACCTATAACGTTTCCAGCCTTATTTGAGCTGCCATTCCAGGCAGTGTGCCTTCTGTGGGATCAGGAATAGGCCATGATCTTCCATAGCTAGGGATCCTTGTGCAGGTTATTCCTGAAGGCCTTTCCTGGCCCTGCCTAGTAGGTAGGTCCTCCTGATTACTCACTAGCACCTTATATATTTCCTTCTTAATGCTGTTTGCAGCCTATAATTAATCTATTAATTTATTTGCTCACTTATTTATTATCTCTCTGTCCAACTATGTAATCCCTAAAACTGGTTCAGTCGATAAAAATCACTGTCCATAACATAGGTGTATAAAAACATGACTATCTAAATATTTCATATTTGTTCACAAATTCCCATTCTACCAAGATAGACAAATTTAATGTAAATCAAGGTAGAACCTCCCCATCCACTTCACTAGTATATACCCACGTTGTAGAGGAATTACATGGGCCCCCCTCAAGATCTCCATGTTCTCTGTCCATCTGGCCAAATACCTGTTGTCCTTCCAGGCCCTAGTCCATGTTTCACAAAGGCCATCCAAGAGGCCTCTTCTTCCTAAACACAAGGCCCTTCCATCCAGTGGTTCTCAGTACTGTTTTCATTAGGTACAAATGAGCCATTCTCCAGTTCTGATGCCATGTTGGGTCCTGGGCAGTCTCTGTCACTGGCTGAAGCTTGGTCTCAGTCTGGATGTGAAATCATTGCTACCTGGGGACAGGCACAGGCTCCTTTTCCAGGACCCACCAAGGTCTGCACTCTTATTATCTTCCTCCAACTCCTCTGTTGTCTCAGTTCAGAGAAACTTCCTAGAAGGAGCAGGAGGTAGGTAAATAGAAGCTTTGCCCTTATTTTTGAGGTCCTTCTCTCAAACATTTTTTCCAATAAGGGATTCTGTGTGTTGCTCTGAGGGCCTAATCTTTTGAAACTCAAAAGCAGACAGAAACTTTTTTTCTCTGCTTTCTCTTTTCATATCACTTTCTTAAATCTATGAACCCAGAAAAATCTAACTGATCAATTTGGGGAAAGAGCTAAGCATTGGGAAAAGCATTTTTCTGAAGGTGGGGAAAGCATTTTTAAAATAAAGTAGTGGTTTAAATATATTTCTCCATCAGACTACTATTGTGCCTGGCACATTGTTGGTGTAGAATAGGCATTTACAAATTTAAAAGTTAATAATGAGTAAATGACTATATAAATACATGCTCCATGTCAGAAAGTTGCAGTTGGATAAATAGAGAAGCCAGAACGCAATTAGGAGGTCTAAGTCCTATACCTTACTCTCCTGCTGAGCATTTGATCCCCTCTCTACCTCACTTAGTTATACTATTCTGAGCTGCCAAATAGAGACAGAATTATGGTTGATGTGGTTGAGAGATAATGATAACCACCTTACAGTTTTTTTATTTCCTTATAATAAAATAAAAGAATATAATGGTTTATATTCTTTACAGAAATCAATTTATTATTATATCTTCTCTGTGAGCAAAGTATTTGCCAGGATTCTTCCATTAAATTGTTTTATAACCTCTCTTACAAGACAATGCAAACAATGAGTTTGCATTCATAGACTTACTTCAAGGTCTACCCAGAATTTAGATTCTTCCAAAAGTAGTTCAAATTGAAAAAGAAGTGGGGGGGGGTGAGGGGGGGGTGGATTTCACATTAAGTGATCTCTTGTCACTGGCACATGAAAAAGCCAAAATACTTAGAGAAATAATATAGCACTAATTATGAAAATATAAAACACATTTGTCTCTGCCTTTATGTATCAGTTTTCTCATCTATAAAATGGGATTAATAATAAGTAATGCTTATTACAAGGGCTCATTTTGAGGAGTCAATGAGAAAGTACTGTCAATTACTTACCTGTTGCCAGGTCCAATAAATGTTAGCTTTTGTTATTATTTCATAATAAAACGACAAGCTTCTTTGCCACTTAACTGTTGCTGTGTAACAAACCATCCAAAATTAGTGGCTTAAAACAACAAATGGTCTAATATGCTCAGAGATTCAATGAGTCAGGGACAGAAAAAGGGCCCCTTTTCCAACATGTGACAAATGCCACGGCATGTGCCCATTTTTCTTGCTATTTGTCATTCTCGAACAAAATTGTTTTGGTAGATGAGGAATAATTTAGTGTGCATGATTTATAAAGTTAAAGTGCTTTCTGTCTATGGAACACCAGTCATCATCACCATCATCTAGCGAAAGAGGAGAAATAAAAGAACCTATAGAGTCTAGCAAACTGATAAAAGTGTGAACTCTGTAAGAGTTCACCACCCACAGCACATGACTAAAAATACGACTACATCTGGCACAGCTGCTATAACAGATGCCCGAATGAAGACTGTGCTCAGAATTGGTGGTTAGCAATCTTACAACTACAGAGGTAAGGTTATGCTCTCTCGTGTTGCTGCTCCATGCCATCGGGCTGAAGAGAAAAGGAAGTGGCCTCCACCTGGGGCCCTGTGTGCTCCCAGAGTCAGCACAGCTGCGGAAGTAGATTTGGGCAGAAAGCAGGCAGGTTTCTGAGAGGAAGCCTGGGTAGTATCCCAGGTGGGTTGCTGTGGTAATGGTCTATCCATGGCAGTTCCTCGTCCCAGTAAAGAAATCTGATTCCAAGACTTTTGAAATCCTAGGAGAGCAAAAGACAAAACAAATTCAAGACAACAAAAAGGAAGGAAAACAAATATACAACTACCAACTTCTGAATTTTTCAAAGTTAGAACATTTTTACTTTAAAAAGAAAAAAAAAGGGTAGAGAGAGCACCTGTGTGGCTCAGTTGCTTACGGGTCCAACTCTTGATTTCAGCTCAGGCCATGATCTCAGATTTGTGGGACTGAGCACTACACGGGGTCAGCAGTCCATGGGAAGTCTGCTTGAGCTTCTCTCTCTATTTCTCCCTCTGCCTATCCACCTTCCCCCAAAAGAAATTTTTAAAATCTTAAAAAAAAAGAAAGCCATAAGTTAAAAAAAAAAACTCTATCTACTTTCCCCATCATTTCATATAAGAAAGGGTGTTTCACACAGTCTGCACCTCTACTTCCATCCCCATCACCACCAAACATTTAGGGATAGTTTGGTAGATCATTATCTGAGAGCATGAGACAGTTTTTCAAACTGAATAAATGTTTGAAACTGCCTGCAAGATCCTCATGCAGACCTGGATCTGCCCTCCTTGGAAGCACTGAGCAGTGTATAATATATGTCATTGAAACACAGTGTGGGGAAAAAAAAATCTGTTGGGCCTTAACTTTTTTCTCCTCCCAGACTTATGGCTGGACAACCTCCTTTAGCCCATCTGACAAATGAAAATGGGATGAGGGCCTGTGTGGTCCATATCTTTCTCACTTCGATTTGAACCAGTGAAAATCTGGTCATGTCCCTTTATGGCAACAGCAATTGGTATTTGGGACCCATTGATTTTGGGACTCCTACTCCCCTTGAAGGAATCTGACATACAGCAGCAGACTCTCTGCTGGGAAGAGTTGTCTGTACCTGCTGCCCCCTCTTCCTCACCTCCCCTTCATCCTTCATGGTTAGGGTCTTTCCTTTCCCATCACTTCACCCAAAATGGCGTGGATAGGACCACCAGTGACTCCCTAATGACACCATTAAATGGACACTTCTCAGACATCTTTCTTCATCTCACCAGCATAAGCACCTGTTGATCACTCTCTGCATTCTCTTCTTTGTTTCTCCAGTATTATTAGTAGATTATACACCAGAGAATTAGGTAGTGCTTTTGCTGACTTTTCATATACAACTAAGCCAGATAAGATTTTAGCTAGACAATATTAACAGTAATGAGAGAGATAGATGTTTTGCTCAGGAAACTGTTAAAAGAAGTCTCTTTTTTCCTACGTAGGAGACTTTCCTACTTTAACAGTTTCCTACTTTAACAGTTTCCTGAGCAAAAAGTCAAGTTCCAAAGGCACTAAAAGCAATTACTAATAGGCAGTAGTTTTTTTGTTTGTTTGTTTCTACTTCTCTAAAGATAGAACTGCAACTTTTGCATCTCCACTCTATTTCTTAAATTTATATCTAAAATGTATCTTTTCTTCCCAATACAATATTTCCCATAATATTGAAATATAAGATGTCCCTTTTCTTTTTGTACTGTACATTTTAGAGTTTAACCCTATTGTGGGGGATACAATTGGTCTTTTTCTGTTTTTAAAACCTTGGGGTTTTAAGAGCTAAATCATTAAATAAAGTACTGAGAACAAATTTATCCTTACTACTAACCCAAGAGTCTAATCATCTAATTTTTGGAAACATTTCTAAGATTTAAATAACCTCTTTACACAGGCTTCCCTAATTCTTGCATAGAGCATGTATTCAATATTTATTTATGGAGTTGAATCCTTCAAGGAGATAATGCAACATTGAAACTATTGATTGGTATCTTTCATTTGCTCCTGTTCAGCCTGCTCTGTAGTGAAATTATGGGAATGTATGTCTTATCACTAATGATCCAGCCAGTTTCCTGGGGTGGACCGTGTCCTGTATATCTTTGTCCTCTTCATAGCCCTTAGCACAGCTCCTTTCATGTTGCAACTGTTATTTAAGCTGAGGAGGAAATAAACTCCCCATGCAGAACCTTACAAAAACCTATAGCAAACCTTCAGCTAGTGAAGGGTTAAAAAAAAAAAAAGTTTTTTTTTTTTGTTGTTTTTTTTTTTTAAATTAGGAATGAGACAAGAAGACCTGCTACCACCTCTCAGGTTTAGTGTTGATCACTGAAGTGGATATTCAAGTCAGTGCAATGTGATCAAGAAAGCAGGGGGAGGGGAGAGGGGGAGAGGCAAAAAGGAGGGAGAAAACACTAAAAAGGAAGGAAGGGTGGAAGGGAAGGAAGGAAAAAGGGAGAGGGGAGGGAGGAAGGAAGGCAAGCAGGCAGGCAGGCAAGCAAAGAGATAAAAGAAAGAAAAAGTATGAGATGGGAAAGAAGAAAACTATAATTTTACATAGATGATATGATTATCTACATACAAAATCCAAAAGACTTTCTGGATATAATTCATAAGAAAGTTTAATGAGGTTACTAGATTTCAAGGACAATATATATAAAGCACTTACGTTCCAAAACATTAACTACAAAGAAATACAGAAATAAATTTTTAAAAAATTAATTAAAATGGCTCTTATATTAGTAGAGATAGATAAAAAGTACTAAGAATAAATGTCATAGGGGTGCCTGGGTGGCTTAGTGGGTTAAGCCTCTGCTTTTGGCTTAGGTCATGATCTCAGAGTCCTGGGTTGGAGTCCCACATCAGGTTCTCTGCTCAGCAAGGAGCCTGCTTCCCCCTCTCTTTCTGCCTGCCTCTCTGCCCACTTGTGATCTCTCTCTCTCTCTGTTAAATAAATAAATAAATAAATAATCTTGAAAAAAAGAATAAAGGTCATAAAAATGTGCCAGACTTTAATGGGTAAAATTATAAAAATTTGTTTATAAATCTTTAAAAGTTGAAAGATGCATCATGTTTGTAATGAAGTTATTTGGATGTATTCATATCACTAATAGGAATACTCAGTATCACAATAATGTCATTCATATGAATTCATATGTCATTCCAATCAAAATCTTAACAAGTGTTTTCATGGCTATTGACAAATAGCAGAACTTGATCAGATTGTTATTTGTAGTCAGGCTGGTGAGACAAGGACCAGATTCATTTTATACCTAGAAAAAACAAAAAATGGACAAAATATATGAAAAAATGGTTTTCATGACATTGAAGATTAGGCAATGAAGGACAATGATTCCTGAAATATGGTAAACAAATGAGATGAGCCTTTTGCTTGCCCCAGATTATTGCCTTAAGAGAGTTTCCTCACCACGTTGCAGAGATGAAAACCCAAGGGGAGTCCGGGGGACTCTGAGTCCAGGAGATGGAGTTTATAGTCCAGAGAGGCCAGAGTGGCTAGAACATGCCAACTGAGTACCCGACGGGAGAGGGCTCTGGTGATCCCCTCTCCAGAACCTGTGAGTATGATAAACTGTGTTTCTGAGTCTCTCTTATGTCTCCTTTTATGGCTGCTCTTGACTATCACTTAGAAGAACACAGAAAAGAGAAGAACACCTATTTTTCATTCTGTTTCACTGCTTCACTTGTCTGATACTCTGTTCATACCATGCTAGCTTCACAGTGAAGACTGTGTCTTCTTGACCTTGATAGACAAGTAAACTGGTGAACAAGAATGAAAGAGCTGAAAAAAGTCCTATCAATACTTGGAAACAATATATTTCATACCTGGCATTGCAGACCAATGACGGAAATAAGAACTATTTAGTAAGTCATGTTGGGACTAATGACTAGTCAAATAATAAAAGCAAACTTCGAAGTTCAGCTCGCATCATAAAATTTATGTGTCAGGAGATGAAAGATTAAAATATGAAAAAAACCTTAAAAATTTTAGAAGAGATTAAAAAAATATTTTGATTTGGAGTAGAAAATATTTCTTAAAAGAAAAAAACATAAACTATACATAATTTGATAAATTCAAGTATACTGCAATTAAAAACTTGTGTTAATCAAAATGTACCATAAAGTCAGTGAAAGGGAAAATCCCAACGGGGAAAAAATGTATTCTCAACTCTTATACCTGGCAAAGGGTTAATAGCCAGGACATATAAATAATCAAAAAGAAAATACAAACAACCCAATTTTTGAAAAATGGACAAAAGAGTTGGATGGTTTATAGAAGACAAAACGTGGAAGGCCAATAAACACAACAAAGATTCTCACCTACACTATTAACAAAAGAAAATGCAAAAGAAAGCCACAATGGAAAACTATATTATAGTCATCAAAAACCTGAAAAGTCTCAAACTCCCAAATGTTGCTGTGGAAGTGGAAAGCAAGGGACCCTGCTGACTGCTAGGAGAGCATAAACGGTGCTATCGCTTTGAGAAAAATTCAGTACTATCTTTTCAAGTTGAACAGGTAAATACCCCTGACCTAGCAATTCCACTCCCCAGTAGGAGCCATAGAGAAATACTCATATGTATGCACCAGGAGACATACAAGAACATTCATAGCATTACTTCTGTAAACCCTCTTTTCACCATCCCAAAAAGAGAGAAAAAAAGCATAAACTGGAGACTGGATAAAGAAGTTGTAAGATAGTCACAAAATGAAATAATATATAGCAGTGAAAATGAATGAGCCAGCATATAATATTCAGTGTGGATGAACCTCACAAATGTAATTCAGCCCCCAAAACACATATGGACCACTATCTCTTGAAGAAACTGCAATTGCTTAAGCTGTTCTCTACTTCCTTCTGTGTAGTAGAACACCAATATTGCTTGGCAGATGGCTTCTCAGAATAAAGGGGACCCTGCAGCATGATATGGTCATGTGATTTACTTCTGGCCAGTAAGTTGTAACTGGAAACGATGACCATGAATTCCAGGAATTTATTAAAGGGGTTGTGCTCAGCTGTAAATGGCCCTTTCTTGCCTTTCTGCCTTTTCCCTTTCTTCCAGCCAGCAATGTGAACATACTGGCTGAAATTCCAGAAGCTAACTTCAGACTAGAAGGTGACATTGAAAATGGAAACCATGAGCTGGAATGAGACAGATTTGCAGGTACCACTGTATCAGTCCCAGAGAGCCTCCCTCCAGATTTCTTTTATGTGATAGAGGAATTAACTTGTGTTTTGTTTAAGCAGCTTTATTTTTCTTTCTTTCTCTTTCTTTCTTTTTTTTTTCTCTCTCTCTCCTTCCTTCCTTGCTCTTTCTCTCTCTCTTTCTCTCTCTTTTTCTTTCTTCCTTTCTTCTGTTACACCCATTTGTTCCTTTCTTTTCTTTCTTTCTTTCTTTTTTTTTTTTTTTAATTAACCTGTTATGTATTATTTGTTTCAGGGGTACAGGTCTATGATTCATCAGTCTTATAAAATACCCAGAGCTCATTATAACACATAACCTCCCCAATGTCCATCACCCACTTACCCCAACTCCCCACCTCCTCCCCTCCAGCAACCCTCAGTTTGTTTCCTATGATTCAGAGTGTCTTGTGGTTTGTCTCCCTCTCTGGTTTTATCTTGTTTCATTTTGTCCCTCTCTTCCCCTGTGATCCACTGCACCCATTTCTTTCTATTACATTGGATACATGTGTAAATAAGGTTTACAAACACGCAAAACAATTAGCATGTGGCAAAGGTGTGGAAAAGCATGTGGTGGTAAACAACAGATTCAAGAGTGGGATTACTTCTGGGTTAGGATGCAGGGGGAGGAGATGAGACATGTATATAAACATGTATTGACTGTTTTGCTTTATTCTTTTCACCTTTTTGTGAGTCTTAAATACTGACATACGCTATTTAAGACTCTGGAGACTTTGGAGCATAAAGCATACGGACTTAGTCATTATGGACCCTGGATTAGATCTGTCTCCCTCGATTCTCCTTTCCCTTTGCTAACCTGAGCTGGATAAACAGAAATAAACCTGCTGGTTCTCTTAACTCCCTGGGAAGGCAAAGCAGTCACCCTCTCTGCTTCCCCTCCTCTCCTCTGTGCTTGCCCCTCACAGATACTCAGAGAAGCTTTCCTTCATCCAAAGTCTTTCCGGTCTTATAACATTTTCATACTTTCTCTACAAGTGTCACCTCAGCCTGGATTCCTCGGAAGAGAGAAGCAGGAGGAGAGGAGAGAGGGCCTCTTACCATCTCTGCATCTTGGGGTGGAGCTCGGTTCTCCTTCTCATTATGCTTCCCTCTTCTCAGAGGGTAACCATTCCAAAGAGCTGCAGAAGAGGCTTTGCTGCAGGGCTGTCTGTGGCTTAGTGCTTGGCACATCAGACCGCTGTCTTCCTACCATGCTAAGAGGATGTCAAATCTGTTGGGCATTTAGGAGCATGCCAAGAACAGAACAGCTTCTACAATGACAGTGTAGCAGTTTCCCTCTGGAACATTTCACAAATGGGTTGATGGGATTAGACAGCATGGCTTTCTTAGAAGACTTTAGAGACACGACCGTTTATACAAAGATGAAAGTGGTGTTTTGGGGAAAACGCCAAGTTGCAAATCTGAGGTGGAGAAGATATTCCATTAACCTTGTATCTACTAGGCTGTCTATTAATTTCAAATGATAAAGGGATGTCAGATAAAGCCAATTAGCATAAAACACTCTTAGTCAGCTTTGCAAACCTTCAACAAATAGAAACAAGAATGAAGGACACTTGGGGATGTATTTAAAAAAAAAAAAAAAGTGATTGTGTCTTCGCTTTCTTTCATCTTGTATAGTCTATGTGCAAGTCCTAAGGCAACTACTAAGTGATTTCCTAAATCCACTCTCCCTGCCTTTTACTCCCCTTTGTGACTTAATGCCCTGGATCTCTTTGCAGAAAAGAGACAAATGGTGACACATTTTTCTGGAAAAGGAAATACATGATTACACCTGATATCTAGAATGACTAGAAGACCTTTGACCTGCTGGGAACCTGCCATTTTTAAATTCTTGGTGCAACTATAGTGACGAAGTTCCCACTTGGGGGTATTTCAGTGCTCGAGAGTGGTTGTTGAGGTACAATAATTGATGAACACTGTAAAAATCAAGTTTATGTGGGATGGTTCTTTGTTTTCCAAATGGGTATGCTACTGGAGATATTTTTTTTCAAATTTTTTAAATTTTCGTATTAACATATATTATTAGCCCCAGGGGTACAGGTCTGTGAATCGCCAGGTTTACATACTTCACAGCACTCACCATAGCACACACTTTCCCCAATGTCCATAACCCAACCACCCTCTCCCTACCCTCTTCCCCTCAGCAACCCTCAGTTTGTTTTGTGAGATTAAGAGTCACTTAAGGTTTGTCTCCCTCCCAATCCCATCTTGTTTCATTTATTCTTTTCCTACCTCCTAAACCCCCAAGTTGCATCTCCACTTCCTCATATCAGGGAGATCATATGATAGTTGTCTTTGGAGATAAATTTTTTAATGCAATTTATTATTCCCATTTGATTGATAAGAAAACCAAGATTTACAGTGATTGAATAACTTACTTAATATCTACCATGAAGTTAGATGAGGATTTTTTTTCATGAATCGGAAGATTCAATATTCTTTTTTTCCAGTTCTGCTGAGATATAATTGACATACATCACTGTTTAATTTTAAGGTGTACAGCATAATGGTTTGACTTATATTGTGAAATGATTACTGTGATAAATTTAGTTGCTGTCATCATCTCATGTTGATACAAAAAAAAGATAAAGCAAAAAAAGAAAGAACGTATTGTTTTCCTTATGATGAGAACTCTTAGGACTTACTCTTATCATTTCTATATACCATACAGCAGTGTTAATTATGTACCACATACATAATGGACCAATAATGTACCATACTATACCTTGTATCCCTCATGTTAATTCATCTTATAACTGGAAGCTTATGCCTTTTGACCACCTTCCCCAATTCCCTCTCCCAGCCATCCCAGGGGACATGATGAGCATGAGCAAAGACTCAGAGGTAAACCTGATAAAGGATATTTGCAAGATGAGGAAAATAGACTTCTGCTGAAAGTATAAAATGTTCCTTTAGGGAAATAGTAATGTTAATAACAACTAAGACTTTTCTAAGAATTTTATAACTACTGGGGCACCTGGGTGGCTCAGCGGGTTGAAGCCTCTGCCTTCAGCTCAGGTCATGATCCCAGGGTCCTGGGATCGAGCCCCACATCGGGCTCTCTGCTCAGTGGGGAGCCTGCTTCCCCCTCTCTCTCTGCCTGTCTCTCTGCCTACTTGTGACCTCTGTCTGTCAAATAAATAAATAAAATCTTTAAAAATAAAGAATTTTACAACTATTAAATCATTGGATACTCACAATAATCTCATGAGGCCTTTTTTAAATACCCATTTTATAGATGAGGAAATTGAAATAGAGAGAAGTGAAGTAACTTGTCGAAGGTCCCTTAGATTATTAAAGGCAGGGGATTTGTTATGGACTGAATGTTTGTGCCCACCCTCCCGTCCCATGATCCATATGTTGAACCCCTAACCACTAAGGTGATAATATTTGGGAGGTTATTAGGTTTATTTGAGGTCATGAAGGTGAGGTATTCATGGTGGAATTACTGCCCTTATAAGAAGAGATACAAGAGAACCCCCTTTTCTTCCCCCTCCCCAACCTTCTCTTACTCGCTCCCTCTCTTCTGCGTCCAGAGGAAAGGCTATGAGAAGGCATAGCAAGAAGGTAACCATCTGCAAGCAAGAAAGTGAGTCCTCCCCAGAGACTGAATGCTGTTGGGAACTTGATCTTGGACTTCCCAGCCTCTAGAACAATGAGAAATAAAATTCTGTTGTTTAAGCTGCCCAGTATGTTATGAGCTAAGAATTTATGAAATCCAGCTCCACAGTCCATGCTATTAAACAGTAGGGGATAAGAGATTCCTACCCTGATTAGAAAAAAAATGCATTTCCCATCAAGGTTGAGCCCTGGAAGATGGGAAAAGGTGGTTGGCGAAGCAATTCTGACCTTTCCCATGGTGTTCCCTTTTCCCCTTGGAGTTCTCTTATGTAGGTTACCATTGTCTTCCAGCCAGAAAATGCTCCACTAATTCTAAATGCTAGCCCAAGTGTAGACAAAACTTCTTTTCTCTTTTAGTATATCAAGATCAGATGAAATTGACCAAGTATGAAATGTAGAAAAATGTAGAAAAAAAATAAATGGAAATGCAATCAAAGAGGTAAATAGAGTTGGGCCTATAAACTATGGATCTTACACTATTATGTTTCAGGCTTTACACTAATCTGAAATTACACGTGCTGAAGACCTGGAGGGCAGGGTCATGTAGCCTCCTGAGGCCCCTGCCAGAGCTTCAGGCCTGTCTCAGCCAGGAACGTAGAAATGTCCAATTGCCCTGGTCTTGGCCCAGGAGGTGGCTCTACCTATTGTCTACCCATGATCATTCCATGAGTGGTAGAATGGCTATGATGACAGAAAAATTAATGTTCTCATTCAAATGAAAGCAGGTGCCTTTATCAAACCACTATACCAAACCTTACAGTCTCAAAAGAAAATATTTTGTTCCTATCCATAAACTCATGGGGGGAAGGTAGGGTGGAAACTGGTGATAGAGGGCCTAGATGAGGTAGCCAACTCATCCTCACTTGTCACATTGGAAGTTCTACATCTCAGGAAACTCCTCAGTCCCAGGTAAGCCAGGGCAGTGGCTCACCTTCAGCTTAGTAAACCAATTTAGTTCCATAAACAACATTTTTGAGTGCTTACTGTATATCAGTCAGTATGCTGGGTACTGGAGGTACAGGATGATTAGCACCTCCTTGACCTTGAAAAGTTTTCCATTCAACCGAAAGAGTCAATGGGATTTTTTTTTTTTTTTAAATAAGGAAGCGATATTAAGAAAGTGTTGTTTGAAGAAGCTAACCGTGGTAGACCTTGTTGATTGCTGTGTCCCCTACTTATTCTTTCAAGCTGTCCTAGTTTAGTTCCCCTGGAAGTAAATTCTATGACAAGGGCTTTAGTATAACTTTGATATGATTATTATTTGGGAGGTTATTCCAGGAAACATAGATATGGAATTGGGGAAGACAAGCAAGGGAAAATGGCTAATAAAGAGTTAGTTACTTAGTGAAATAATTACCATGGGAGACTATGCCCACAGCAACAGAAGTAGTCACGTACCTCAGAGTTATCTCCTCAAAGGTGAGGGGGAGTTGGGTATTTAGACACCCAATCCCCATCAGCCATTGACTGAGGCCTGCTCTTGGAGTGTTAACCCCTCGCTCTTTTTCCTGTTGCAGGTCTGAGTAAAGCAGGCTCTGGAAGCCATAGAAAGTCCCAGCTAGAAAAACGTAGGTGTTAGCTGTTAGAAGTTCAGCTAACATGTTCTGAAGAGGGGACCACCCAGAGCATCTGTCATAGAGTCTCAATTTATCTTGGCTTCTTACCTTCCCATATGCTTGGGGAAGGTGACCAATGATGATGGTTTCAGTAGTGACTAGTTTTGTCATGGGTAGGTAAACTGATCCTGGGGAAGGAGTTTGGGGTCATCTGGGAAAAGCTCTTCTTCACTAATTAAAAGGAAATACCTTTTCTTCATTGGACATTTCCCTGCCTGCATGTGATCCCCAAAACCCATGAGGACAGACAACATCACACACCAGGATAGTAGAGGAAAAAGACAGACAGTAGGGTCTGTGACAATATAGTCCATTCAATCTTGAAACGACCCTGAATTTACAAAGTGAGATATTATGTATTATGATCATTTAAGACATTTTCACGCTGAGTTTTCTGTTACATCCAAAAGCATCCTACACACTTAATTTCTCTCAAACAATGGAGGAGACTTAAGTACATTCCATCCTGCTAAATAACATAGGGAGAAAATAATAATTATAATAACTAGAGCTAGCATTTATTGAATGTTTACTATGTACCAGGGACTTTCCTCAGCACTTTACATTATTTAATCTACCACAAACTTTTCAAGGTCAAGGGGATACTCATCATTCTGGTACACCCATACCAGGATATTTGTATTAGTTAAGGCACTGTTACCTGCTCTAACAAATTCCAAAATATACAGTGGCTCAAGTACAATAGAAGCATCTTTGTCCATTCAAGTCCGGTATGAGTATTCCTGATTGGCAGGCAGTTCTCCTCTAAACAGAGATCCCAGGCCCTACCCACATCGTTGCTCCTTCATTTCCAACGTGTGGCTTCCTAGGATGTTCAGGACACTGGCATCTAGCTGGTGAGTGAGGAAACAGGTACAAAAGGTGCATCTATTTCCAAAGCACATTGACAACACACATCACTTCCCATCTTACTGAATAACCACATCACCTCTCACATTTTATTGAATAAGCTCACAGTCCAACCCTGATACAGCAGGGGCCAGGGAGCCACTCACCAGAACAATTCTACACTATGGAAGGGGAACAAGGATTGTCTGTCCCTGAAAGGTTCTTATCATGTCCATTTGGGAGTGGAGGAAACTGATGCATGGAGAAATTAGCCTGAGATCACAGTGGTGAAGCACATTGTACTCTTTGGAAATATTCTCTGTTTTAAAAATTACTGCATATGCTGGGGTATTCACTTAGTTTATAATATGCATACCTATTGTTAAATAAGGCACTATTAAATGTCATGGGGAAAATGTGGGGCCAAATTCATTGAAAAACTTGAACCAAATGAGGACTGTTCCATCCACATGGCCTTACCTTCCCACTCCTGTTTGGAAATGTGTGGTCAGTTTTGATTGTCACAAATCCTGAGGTAAATGATTAAGCCCAAGGTTTCTAGGTGTTCTACAATGTCCAAGACAGCCTGAACCCCACGATAAATCGTCCCTTTCAAAAAGCCAGTGGTGGGGGATCGCCTGGGTGGCTCAGTGGGTTAAGCGTCTGCCTTCAGCTCAGGTCATGATCTTAGGGTCCTGAGATCAAGTCCCACATCAGGCTCTCTGCTCAGCAGAGACCCTGCTTCCCCCTCTTTCTCTGCCTGCCTTTCTGCCTCCTTGTGATCTCTCTCTATCAAATAAATATAAATAAAATCTTTAAAAACAGAAAACAAACAAACAAACTGGGTAAATAAAAACAGAAAACAAACCAACAAAAAAGCCAGTGGTGTCAGTGGCACTAGATGAAGGCTGTCCTTTCTATGGGGGGCTTACATGTCGCTGTGGAGAAAAGACACCTATGCTAAGAATGAGCTATTGGAGTGGTTTGAATGCAGCATAGCTTCTGGGTTTAGGAGGTATCTGCCCGAGTACTGTTCTGCTACTTTCAAGCCAGCTTAGGGCAAGTTCAGTTATGAAAACAGCTCGGGTCCGAGATGGAGTGACCATTTTAAGTGGAGAGTAGAGGAAGTCTCCTCAGGAGGAGGTAGCTCTGTGTGCCTGCAGGCTGGGCTTACGGTAAGGAATGACTGTGAACCCCATTCAGCAGAGAGAGCCACTCTCTCTTTTCACAGGATGTTTCAGTCTTAAACGGAAACATGTGTAGCACTGCTGGCGGGAAAGGTGCAAAGTGACTGGGGCTTAAGGAGAGTGGAGAGAACAGTTGTGTTCTGAGTGCAAGAAGCCTCTTCAGGCTTTTTTCATTACTGTTGCTTTTAGAGTCTCTCTCCATAAGGTGCTGGCCTGAGCTCCCATTAAAGTGAGGCTGGGTATTCAGACTCCGACAACGATGATGACCGCAACATCTGTATACCAGACAGGCATGGTTCCCAGAGCTTTTGTTATGCCCTGTACCTGTATTCAGGAGGCTCACTTAACCCCGCCCCCAGAGCAGCGCCTGGTACAAGGCAGGAAGTGGCTGGTTAATGAGGAACGAAAGCAAGAATGCACGAATAAGGGAGTCCTCACAACAACCTGCTCCTTTGGTGGGCATTCCTGTCCAGGTTTTCAGGGTGAGGACACCGAGACTGCCAAAGGTTCCATAACTGGGCTAAAGTGAAAGAACTATTATAAGTGGCACAATTCTAATTGATCTTAATTTTGACTCCAAAGGCTCCAGGATGCAGAACTGTGGGTGGGAATATGAATAAGAAAGTATTTTTTTCCAATGATTCTTGTAATGAATAACCAGTTGATGGCTTCAAACAACACAGATGTATTTTTTTTTTTAAGATTTTATTTATTTATTTGACAGAGAGAGATCACAAGTAGGCAGAGAGGCAGGCAGAGACAGAGGGAGAAGCAGGCTCCCTGCCAAGCAGAGAGCCTGATGCGGGGCTCGATCCCAGGACCCTGAGAGCATGACCCGAGCCGAAGGCAGTGGCTTAGCCCACCAAGCCACGTAGGCGCCCCCAGATGTATTCTTTTATAGTTCTTTAGGCCAGAAGTCAGAAACCTGTTACACCAGGCTGAAGTCTAGGTGTCTGCGGGTTAGCAGTCGCTCTCCCAGGCTCCGCTGCTTCCTTGCCTCTTCAGCTTCTGGCGGCTGCTAGCAGTCCTTGGATACACCATATCACTCCCACTTTGCCTCCTGCTCTCACTGCCTCCTCTTCTAAACGCTCAATCTTCCCCTGCTTCACTCATATAAACATGTGATTGCATTTAGGGCTCGCTAGATGATGCAGGATGATCTCAAGAACCTGAATTTAGTCACACCTGCAAAATCCTCTTTTGCCATAAAAGGTAGCATTCATGGCTTTCAGGAACCTGGATGTCTTGTGGGGTGGAGGTGGCAGGCACTATTTAGCCCACTCCACAGAAGGCCTAGGTTTTTACTGTATGCAGTAAAAAACATGTTGGTATGCAAGTGTTTGTTAAAGGGAGCCTTACCTATGAGTGTGACCTAGGTGTAAGACCTAGGTGTGACCTAGGTGTAAGAAAGTGCAGGTGTGTGCTACCATGTTCTTGAAAGAATGTATGAGTGCACATCTGTACATGCAATGGGGTCTGTGCGTGTGGCTGTGTATATTTGAGTGCCGTTACTATGTGCGAGTTCAGTGGACACATGACTGCGTGTGTGTACTGCTATGGAAGTGCCTCTATTTGGCGCGAGACTGGAGTGCACCCAGCGCATAGCATCTTACACTAGCCAGCGTGGGAGGCTGGCTGTGGGCCAGGGTTGTGGTCCTGCTGCCTGCACAGCCACTGTCCAGGCCCAGCGTCGCACCATCCTGTGCTCGCTAGCCCTCTCGGGCCTCTTGGTGGGTGGGCCTAGGGGCATCTTCTCCAGCCCCGCGGTGGGCACTGGTGGGCATGAGGGAGCCAACAGCCACACTGTCCATGTGCAGAACATAGGCAGAGCTGTGGCCTTAAAGAGGAATTGCAGATAGGCTGGGATTATGGGGGCGCTGCTGAGCACTTACTGGGTCTTCTGGGAGGGTTCAGGGAGCTAGCCAAGGAGGGAAAAAAAAAAAAAAAGAAAGAAAGAAAAAAAAAAAAAAGCTGGGACAAGCCCTTAAATCCAGCTCCACACAGAGGCAGTCATTGCCCAGATTTCATCCCTCCATGAGGGGCCGGGAAAAAATGGGGCGCATACCAGGAGCCTGGAAGAGGCCTCAAAGGTCTGCGGATGACTGTGGGTACTTAGAGGGGATAGAGGTGCACAGAAAATAGGCAATCGTGTGTGGTCCTATTTGGGGGGAAGACTCACCAACACCAAGGAGGCAGCATGGCTAGTTCTCTGCATCATGAACGGCTTAAGGAGAGTTTTTCAGCCAATGCTTCTCAAACTTGCCTCCCTGCAAATACCAGGAGCTACACCCAGCAATACCTGACTGCTTAAATGGGCCAGGCACGGTTTCCATCCAAATCACAAGGGCGACATTTTAACAAAATGGTCTTATCTTTAAGTATTTCTTCATGGGCATTTTCTAAAGCTTTGGTGCCTGTTACAGCTTGTTGGCTTGTGAGTGTGAGCGGAAAGAAAAGTCAGTGATCAGGGAGCAGATGAATATTAATGGTAAAATTCAGAAGCAGCTAACTGCAGAGTGTGACAGCTTGCTTCCCAACCCCCCATGCTCTACCTTGTGATTTTTATGTTGCAAACACATAATTTAAACCTATAACCTACTAGTAGAGGTACTTCTCATTCATGTGATAAAATTCTATGTCTGATATTTCAAGTTGTTCTTCAGAGTGATTACCATAACTTTCAGTCCCTGCCTCCTAAACTCATTTGAGAGCCTCAGCTGTAGAATTGAGGGGATAAAATCCTGCTGGAGAGACCCCCCCATGATCCCTTCTTGACTTGTCTTTCTTAGGAAAAACAAAAATTTCTGAGTTTCAGTTTGAGCATGTACACATTAATAATTCCTACTTTGGGGAAGATAAAGAATCTCAGTATCTCTCACACTAACCTGGCCCATAGAAAGTGCTTGATGAATATCCTGAACAGAGATAATCAATAAAGTGCCCAACTGACGAGTATGTGAGCTATGGGCAGTGATTCTCACACTTTTTTTTTTTAATTTTATTTATTTATTTGACACAGAGAGAGATCACAAGTAGGCAGAGAGAGAGAGAGGAGGAAGCAGGCTTCCTGCTGAGCAGAGAGCCCGATGCGGGACTCGATCCTAGGACCCTGAGATCATGACCCGAGCCGAAGGCAGAGGCTCAACCCACTGAGCCACCCAGGTGCCCCTGATTCTCACACTTTTAACGTGCATAGGAATCATCTGGAAATATTGTTAAGATCCAGTTTCCAATTCTGTAGGTCTGGGCAGGAGCCCGAGATTCTGAAAATCTAACAAGCTCCTGGTGATGCTAATTTTCTCATTCCACCAACAATGAATGTCTCAAAGGTAGTGGTATTATAGCTTCAAGGCAGAAGATAGAAATGAGAGCAGGAAAAGTATTTGCAGCTTTACAAATGGCTTTAATGAACTGAGGAGCAAAAAGTTCGAAAATGTTAAATGCTCCTCAAGCAAGAAGCAGATTTTTTTTTTTTTTTTGAGTGAGTAAGCAAGACAAACAGAAGACCAGAGAGAGTCATAATGGCCCAGTTTTACTCAGACACACACAAAACCATGCCTCTCATTCAGAAAGTAATACAGATTCTGCAGCAAGCATATTTTAATTTTTTTAAGATTTTATTTATCTATTTTTGAGAAAGATTGAGAGAGAAGGAGAGAAAGAACACAAGCAAGGGGAGAGGAAGAGTGAGAAGCAGATTCCCTGCTGAGCAGGGAGCCCTAGGCCGGGCTCAACCCCAGGACCCTGGGATCATGACCTGAGCCTAAGGCAGACACTTGACTGACAGAGCCACCCGGGTGTCCCCTGTGAGCATGTTTTAGGGGTGCTCTGGAGTCAGAGTTGCAAACTCCAATGTCAACAGCTGTGCAGGGCTCTTGTCCTGTCTTAGAAGGTGAAGCTACTCCTCAGCTTAGCCCACTGTCATGGAGAAATTTTTGCCAAATTTTCTTATTTCTAAGAGAAGCTCAAATTCTCTATTTTTATGGGAATTCTCTTTGTTTTTAAATGTTAGCAACAGATTAAAAACATTTTACAACTAGAGCCCAAACAGTTATCCCACTCCTGGCTGCCTTCGGTATCATGGCCTCAAAATAGATCTTAGGAGATGGAAAAGGAATTGAAGCTTGCAGAAGAGATTCAAGAAGGATGACGCTGGACCTTAGTGACATGGCCTGGGATTTCTGGGGCCACCAGTGCTTGTTTCTCAGTTGTCAGGGGAATTTTGCCCCAGATCCTGGTCGCCAAGCGCCTCTTACACTCTAAAGTCGGGGCCCCTGACTTTAGACAAGGCGCTGTAGCAACAAGCCAGCTGACAGTTCTCGAAGGCACTGTCGTCTTTAAACTCTTTCAAAACCCCAAATCACTAGCCCAGAACCTTGCGTGGTGGTCGTGAGGCAGGTACCAAGGCACCTTGGAATGTGGAAAATGGCATCTGTCCGGAGGTTAGTCCTTGGCTCTCCCCATGGCATCACTAACTGCTGGAGTAGAAACATCATGACGCCTGCCCCACACTGTCTGTCAACGACGGCTGTTTGCTTGGCAGTTTGTATGTGGGGATCAGATACCACCGGGTCTCAAACCTGTACGCTATTATTGAGACACTGTGAGAGAAAAGGGTGCTGTAAAGCATTTGACTGGCACAGAGCAGATAAAGAACACACTGTGAGATATTTCCTTTGGAAATTCTTTACCTGAAACTTCTAATTGTGTCTTAATTGGTATCTTCCATTCAAAAGACTTTCGTTCACTGTCCTCACGGGGTCTGAGGAAATTGCCAAAGTGTGTTCGTCAAGTGGGTAAAGGGAGCAGTACAGAACTTCCAGTGAATAATAGTTTTTAGATGTTTGAATAGCTTTGATCACGCCTATAATGATTGCAATCTGCCGAGATTGGGGTTTGTTTAAAATCTCTGGGAAAATACTGATGTCACAGCTCCACATTACTGTGGAGAGAGAGTTATAAGGATCTTTGCAGAAACCTCTTCACACTTGAACCACCAACAGTGTTTTTAATAGATTATATGAAGTATCCATAACAACAACAAAATCTGTTGGACCACCCTAGCTGACAGCTGCCTGCCTTATAGTTGAGAGCTGGTCAGTCAGAAAGCTGAACTGACCTAACTACAGGTATAGTCTTTGATGCATAATTTCCATCTTGGATTTATTTCTGAGCACAAGGGAATGCTAGAGCCACACATTTGAAATATTAGTAAGAGCCTACTAATGACATACTGGGTGGTATTTGCCACATGTGACTAAGCTTTACCGGCTGTGATAGACTGACAGTGATGTGCAGCCTGTGAGGTATGTGAGCTTTTTCTCCTTTTATACTTTTTTTAGAGGACAAATCAGAATGGTTTGCAAAAGATTATACTGAAGACTCCCATTTTCAAATAGTTTCGTTTTTACAATAGAAGATTATGGAGAAGAGGAAAATGGAAAGCGGGGGAGGGGGTTTGTGTTGGAATCTCAAAGCTAAATGTGATCTCAAAAGAAAAACGTAGCTGTGGATGATTAGCTTCGAATGAAAGCCTATGGCATTTTATAGATAGGATCTGAATTTTTATACTAATAAAGTAGGTAACATCTCTAAGGTGATTAATGGCTTGTTGTACTTTGTGTGTAGGAGAGTAAATTTAATGAGAAATACAATGATGAAACATGGTGTAAACCTTTCTTTCTTTCTTTCTTTCTTTTTTTTTTTTTGAGAGAGAGTGAGAGAAAGAGTACGAGAGAGGGGAGT
The DNA here is from genome assembly GCF_022355385.1 of Mustela nigripes. Taxonomy (NCBI): domain Eukaryota; kingdom Metazoa; phylum Chordata; class Mammalia; order Carnivora; family Mustelidae; genus Mustela; species Mustela nigripes. The sequence continues at coordinate 136,931,763 of NC_081558.1, read as the reverse complement.
ATCATAGGGAAAGGGAGAAGCAGACACTCCCTGAGCAGAGAGCCTGAGGCACGGCTCAATCCAAGGACTCCAGGATTGTGACCCGAGCCAGAGGCAGCTGCTTAAACAACTGAGCCACCCAGGCACCCCAGTGTAAACCTTTTTTAAAAAATTGTCTTTTTTCTACTTGTTTTGTACTCTTCTTCACTTTATATGTTAAAGGAAGTGGCATATTCGGGAATGGCCAAAAAGAAAGGGTTTCAAACTCCAAATTCGAAGAGAAGTTTGCAAGGTACTTAGTGCATGAGTTGTTTTTCTTACCTTCATTTCATTGATTTTGAAACATGAGTAGGCTTTACCTTTAAGGGTTTTTTTTGGATCACATTCATTTTCAGAACACATTCTTCAGGATCTAAGAATGTAGAACTTTAATAAATAAGATAGACCTCTGTATCATTTCAGATTTCAAAACAATCGTGTTCTATGCTGTTGAGGCTCAGGAAGTGGGAAGAAGCCGTGAACAGTTAGATAGGCCACTCGTATGATCTTTTTTCTTAGTATAAGCATGTTAGAAGCTAACCATTACCCAAAAAGCCACTAAATAAGACGTCAAATAAACACATACGGTTTGCCAAATGCATCACCTTCCCTAAACAAGCAGTTCTTCAAAAGGGGAAAATTGTTTCCAGGCCTTTTTCTCAATCTGGGAGAAAGCTGTGAAATACATTTGCTTTTTAGGAATTTAATGCCAAATTCTATTGTAACCATTCAAAGAAAGGCTCCCAAGAGTCCTTAATTAAAATTGTTTTCCTCTGTCATCGATATCCTTCATAGCATTAAAAAACATATGCATTGTACTAGAGACCAGCAAAACAATAGAGGGAATCAGTGAACCAAAAGCTAGTGCTTTTGGAAGGAACAAAAAAATTGACAAAACGTTAGCCAGATTTACTGAGAAAAAAGATGCAAATAACTAAAATCAAAAACGAAAGTAGGTTGTTACCACCAACCTTACAGAAAATAAAATGGATTTAAAAAAAATACTATGAACAACTGTAGGCCAACAAATGAGATAGCGTGGATGAGATGGCAAATTCTTACAAAGACCTAAAACTGACTCAGATAAAATTAAAAACTGAACAGATCTATAACAAGAGATTGTCTCAATAACCAAACCTCTCAACAAACAAATACCTAGGGCCAGAAGACTTCACTGATAAATTCTACCAAACAATGAAAGAATTAACACCACTTCTACTCAAACTCTTCTAAAAAATTGAAGAGGAGGGAAGACTTCCAAATTCATTCTGTGAGGCCAGTACACCTTACTCTGAAACCAAGATCAGATAAAGACCCCACAAGAAAGCTACAGGTGATAACCCTTATGTATAAAGGTGTAAAAATCACCACCCACTAGTAAACTGAATCCAAAAGCACATTCAAAGGATTATACACCGTGACCAAGTGGGATTTATGTCAAGAATGCAAGAGTGGGTCAACATGAGAAAATCAATGTAACACATCGCATTAATAGAATGAAAGAAGTAAATCATCTCAATTGACACAGAAAGCATGTTTGACAAAATCCAATACCCTATCATGATGAAAATACTCAGAAAACTAGGAACTGAAAGAGCTTCCTCAATGTGATAAAGAGCATTTATGAAAAACCTACAGCTAACATCAATTCACAGCTGACACCTCACTCAATGATGTAAGGAAGGAAGGAAGGAAGCTTATAGTCTTGGGGAACAACACAGTGGTGTCCACGTTCACCACCAGCATTTGTAACTGTACTGGAAGGTCTGGCCAGAGCAGTCAGGTGAAACAAATGGATTCAAGACATCCAAATTGGAAAGGAAGAAGTAAAACTATCTCTATTCACAGAGGACATATTACTACATATGAATAATCCCAAAGAGTCTGAAAACAAAACAAAACAAAATATAACAGCAAACAAAACAAAATATAACAACAAATTAATACACAAAATCATTAATACACAAAAATCAGTTGTGTTTCTTACATACCAGTGATGTACTATTCAGAAAGGAAATTAAGAAAATAATTTCATTTATAAAACACCTAAAGACTAAAATAACTAGGAATATGTTTAACCAAGGAGGTGAAAGACTTATACACTGAACACCATGAAACACTGCTGAGAAAATTTAAAGAAGACCTAAATATGTGGAAAAGCATCCATCAAGGGTGCCAAGATCTTTTAATGAGGAAAGAGTAGTCTTTTCAACAAATGGTTCTGGTACGACTGGATATCTATGTGCAAAATGTGAAGTTGGACCCTCACTTCACACATATGAAAAATTAACTCAAAGTGGATCAATTACCTATGTAGAAGAGTGAAAACTGTTAAACTCTTGCAAGAAAGTATAAAGTTAAATCTTTATGACCTTGGATTTGGCAATGACTTTGTAGATATGACACCAACAATATGAGCAACAAAAACAAAAGAGATAAATTGGACTTTAGTGAAATTAAAAACCTTTTCACCTTAAATGACTCTGCAAAAAAGTAAAAAACAACAATTGGAGATTGTTGGGAGAAAGTATTTCCAAATCATCTACTATCAAGTAAGACTCTAGTATCCAGATGATATTAGGAATCCTTTCAACTCGATAACAAAAAGATAAAAAATCGAATTAAAAAATAAGTAAAAGACTTGAATAGACATTTTTTTTGAAGCAGATGTAGATATGAAGCAAGCGTATGCAAAGACACTCAACACAATTAGTCATTTAAGGACTGCAAATAAAAACCATAATTAGATACCATTTCACACCTACTAGGATGGACATAATAAAAAAAAAAGGAAAATAAGTGTTAAAGAGGATATGGAAAAATTGGAACCCTCACGCATTAGTGGTGACAACGTAAAGTGGTCCAAGTTGCTTTGGAAAACATCTTGTCGTTTCCACAAAAAGATAAACGTGGGATTACCACATAACACAGAAATTCCTCTTCTGGGTATAAACCCCAAGTAATTGAAAACATGTGTCCACACACATACATATGCATATTCATAGTAGCATTATTCACAATAGCCCAAAGGTAGAAGCAACCAAAATGTCCATTAGCAGATGAATAGATAAACAAATTGTGGTATACACCTACAATGGAATATTAATCAGCTATAGAAAGGAATGAAATACAATACATTCGTGGATGAAACTTGAGAACATATGCTAAGGGAAAGAAGCCAAATGCAAAAGGTCACATATTGTATGATTTCACTGACATGAAACATCCAGAATAGGTAAATCCATAGAGACAGAAAGCAGATTGGTGGTTGTCAGTGGCCAAGATGAGGGAGCCATGGGGAGTAACTATTTAATGGACATAAGGATTTCTTCCGGGGTGATGAAAATGTTTTGGAACTAGATAGAGGTGGTGGTTGCCTAACATTGTGAATGTGCTGGAAGCCACTGCATTCTACACTTTAAAATAGTTCATATATAACATAAAGCATATCAAACAGGAGGAGGAAGGTGGGGGGATGGGTGAAATAGGTGAAGGAGATTAAGAGCACACTTGTGATGAGCACTGAGTAATGACGTAGAGAATTGTTGACTCACTATATTGTATACTTGAAACTAATATAACACTATATGTTAACTGTACTGGAATTAAAATTGAAAAATTTAATAGAAAATAAAAAATAAATAAAAGTATTTTGAAAGGGAAAAATAAAATAAAATAGTTTATATAAAATTAATTACATGAACTTTACCTCAGTTAAAGAAACTTCTATTGAAGTATAATATCCATGCAATAAAATACACTTAATTTAAGTGGATATGTCCATGAATGTTTACATAGCATAGTCATTTTGTTAGCATATCAGTAATTCATTCTTTTTAAATCCTGAGTAGGTTTTATTGTACAAGTCAGTCACAAATTTTTATCCAGTGATCCGTTGATAGACATTTGGGTTGCTTCCAGATTTGGGAAATTATGAATAAAAGCTCCCATAAACATTTTTGTCCAGATCTTTGTGTGGTCATATTTTCATTACTCTGGGGTAAATACCTCCCAGTGGAATTGCCCAGTCATGAAGTAAATGTGTATTTAATTTTATTAAAAAAAAAAAAAAAAGCCAAACGTTTTGAGTCCTTGAAACATCTCACACCCCCATCAGCAATGTATGAGAATCAGTTACTCTACATCCTCACTGAAACTTGGTATGGTCAATCTTTTAAATTTTAGACATCCTCTAAGTCAAGAGTTATCCCTACTTCCAAGGCAGAGCCTACTGGAAACTCTACTGAATGTTCCCAGTATTCAAGAAGGCAGAACTCAAATGTCTTCTAGTCTTGCATGAGCTCCAGGAGTTTTGCTTTCCCCAGTAGTTATTCTTTGCCTGGCCTCCTAGAGCCTTGTCCTACTTTGAATCAATAATCAACCAAAGACTCAAGGTGACCCATATATAGATTTATGGAGCTCTCCTTCTCTTCATTGTTTCCTTTTCTCTGGAACTCTAAACTATGATCACTGTTCCTCATTCCCACATTATTTTATTTGTGTCTCTTTGAGAGGGTTGACCATTGCTTATTCTTCATTAAATTTAATTTGTAGTTCAATTTATGTATACAGTTTATATCCATATCACTCACTGGGCTTAGTACAGAGTTTTGCCTTAGCGATTTCTGCAGTTACACTCATTGTTCAGGTTGTGTGGTTTAGAGGCAAAGCCCGTAGAGCCTTGTCTAAGTGCCAGATCACCTTGATTACACATCTCCCTCCCATCCTCTCTCACGCCAGGCCCAGAGCAAGTAAAGTGCTCACACTGAGTTCTCCCATAGCATTCTTTCCTAGCTCTTCCTTGTTTACCTTTCCAGCCAGGCTGCAAGTTCTGTGGAGGCAAGACTTCATTCTCAAATGAAAATTACATTTTCTTAGCAGATAGAACCATCAAGTATCCCTACTTTAACGATGGAATTTCAAGTGCATTTGCTTGCTGCCAGCATTTCTTCAGCAGAGAACAGGAGTGTTGTTGAATGTGGTATCTTGGATTTGACATCTCCTATGAGAATATGTGTCCGGTTCCTGGGAATACTGGAGCACATCTATAGGACTGGTTTCCATTGTCTGTTTTCTGTTTGCTACTCTACCATGAGTTAAGAATCTTGGATTTCGAGTTCATAAGTTAATATTCTTGTCCATATTTGTCCATATTTTTAAATATTTAAACATTCTTATTCTAACTATTTTTATTGGGTTTGCTATTGAACAGAAGTTCTATATTTGTATGGTATATTTGGTATAGTATATTTTGAATGTACTAGAGAAACATTACTTTTAAACTTTGAAATATGATAACAAGGTTGTTGATATGTTTCACTGACTGCCTTTTTCTTTTTCTTTTTTTCTTTTTCAAGACTTGATTTACTTATTTGACAGAGAGAACAAGCAGAGGGGAGAGGCAGAGAGAGAGGGAGAAGCAGGCTCACCACTGAGCAGGGAACCCAACTCAGGGCTTGGTCCCAGGGATTTGGGATCATGACCTGAGCTAAAGGCAGAAGCTTAACCGACTGAGCCACCCAGGCAAACCTGACTACCTTTTTTTTCTTGACTCAGATGTAACAACCTATTAAATTTAGTAAAAAAAAAAAACAAAAAAAAACAAAAGACAATAAAGCATATTTACTTTATATGTTCACTACTCTATGTTGAATTTCTTTTACATGTGTTCCTTGATGAGAGTAAAACTTTAATCATCTTTGGTCAGATATTGCATTATACTATTCTCTTGTAGTGGACAAGGGAGTACTTTTCTTCCCCCCCCCCTTTTTTTTAAAGATTCTATTCATTTATTTCAGACAGAGAGAGTGAGCGAACACGAGCAGGGGGTAGGCGCAGAGAGAGAAGCAGACTCCCAGCTGAGCAGGGAGCCCAATGTGGGGCTCCATCACAGGACCCTGGGCTCATGACCTGAGCCAAAGATAGACACTTAATAACTGAGCCACCCAGGTGCCCAAGGGGAGTACTTTTCAAGAAGAGTCTGAGAAAGATACTCCACAGAGTAAATTTGTCCATCTTATTTATAATAGAAGTCAGACACCAACCATATCTACTCTAGAAATAATCTCTATTAAGTGAGAGCTGCTTCTAGGGAAGCTGTAAAATATTATACATGCCTAGATAAGTCATCTGTTTATAAAATATTGTAGAAAAGTACAGAATATAGTCAGTCCTCAGAAGCATTGGAAATCCGAAACAGAAGGAAGTGAATTTTGAAAATCACGTTGGTATCCCACACACCAGCACTGGCTGGAAGCATGACTAAGCATTGTGGCGTATGGTCTCAGATCCCTGTGCTGGGATGGTTCACTCTGAGGTCATTCATTTCTGTCGTACCGGAAGATTCGCTGGGAGTCAGGAGACTCAGGGTGATGCCCAGTTCTACCCTTGGCTTGTGATCGTCATCATTTAACTTCATTGTATAAACACAGGAGCTGACGTTCTGAGGGCTTAAGTAATTATCTGTTTTCCCACAGGTAACAAGTCATTGCTTCAGGTCTTTTGGACCCTAGAGCTCAAGTTTTTTTTTTTTTTTTTTTTTTCTATTATATGCAAGGGTCAAATAGATCTTCACATTTATTTCCCTACTTATACCAGTGCATATGGACAATTTGATTAAAAGTGATTTTATTTGGTAAAAATGGTGCTGATTTAAAATCTAACCACTGATAGAAATTTTGAAACTGTGCCCTTATTTATGTTTTAGTGTCATACCTAGTTCTCTAATCGCCTGACTTCATGAATTCCCGCATTATAAGGCCAAGAAAGCATATCATGTATTTTGGACATGTATATGAATTTCCATATACATGGCCAAAGAAAAGGCAGAGAGAAGAGGCAAATTAATTTTTTAAGATCGCCACCAGGTTTCTTTTAGGTTTTAAATGTGTTTGCTCCTTGCTATAAAGGAAGACAGGTTAGAGAATAGTCAGAGAGCCTTGACCAGGAGTGAATGACATGTTTCATGGCTGTTATATGGTCACCTTTTGTTTGTCATGGGTACTAAGTTGGCTCATTAAGTTTTGTTGTCTGGGCATTTGCCAACTGTTATTTTGCAGCCTCCTCTGCATGGCCTCCAGAACTGGAAAAGGGGATGAAGCCCTTTCTCCAGACTTCCTGACATGCCAGATGGGTGGGCACCCAACAAATTTCATAGGCTCCTCCCTGACGAACCAGCTGCTGAGGATTTATCTTGCATGAATATCTTGTATTGGACCCAGCGACTGTCTTCATGTTGCCACTTGTGTAGAGCGGAAAAGAGGCCAGTCTGTTTTCCGATATCTCTCTTTTTTTCAAAATCTACATCCAGTTTTAATTTCTTGTCTTCATCCAGTTTGAATATTTTCTTGCCTCAAGGTAGCTGAACATGATATGTTGCCGTTGGGGGATATCTTATTCTTTTCTATCTGAAGACTGAGGAATGATCCACAGATGCTAACAAGTAGTCCACAATGACTGTCATTAAAAATACAGTTTGTGGCCACAGGCAAACATCTCTGTCATAGTATTCAAATGGAAAAAAAAAATTGAAGTGGAAGATCTGTAACCTTTAAAATATCGTGTTAATGTACTTAAACATGTAAATGACTTTGTCATCTTCATATGCCACATTATAATGTTGGATAATGGTGGCTTTGGATTATATATTCATGGATGTCCACCCTTATTTACAAGTCCAGATCTTTACATAAATATGGATATAAGCATGTTCTCATAATTCATATATTAATTACAAACTAAAGAATCAGAAAAAAAAGTGTAAGTTTGGTAATCATTTATTCTAATAAACTTCTATTTGTTTTTGTTTTTGTTGTGTTTTGTTTTGTAGACTTCTATTTGTAATAGACATTTTTTCTCATTTAAAGACCAATAAGAACATTTTTGCGTTATTTTCAATAGGATAAGGCATTCTTTGGTAAGATCTAACATTTCTCTTTCTCATCTCAAAAGTCCTTTGAGAATTTTTGGCTGTGGCACATTCAGATTCCATGTTACTACTTTTTATTTCAGTTGGTCTGTGTGGCCGAAAAGTGAACAGTAAGTACAGTTATAAACTTTCGGTCCCTCAAGATAAGGGAGAGATTGGCAAGGAAAGTCAAATACTCAGAGAGCTATCTGAGCTGATAAACAGTCCCATTTTTCCTCTCCTAGCTACTCTAAAAACCCCTCCTTCCAAAATAATCACTGCAAACAGTTCCAGCGTATACTATGTGTCAGTACTGTCCTGTAGTTCCCCTGCACCACTCAGTAGGGTAGATCCTATTTTCATCATCCGAGGTTGGTGGTCACAACACCTTTTGTGATTTATTGAATAACTAAATATCATTCTTTTTACTTTTCCTCTGATTCCCATTTCTTTAAATACTGTTTAATATGTATGTTTCTTCGTTTGTCTTCTTAGAACCAGTACAAAACTGAATTTGGTTTTAGCTCTACATCAGTGAAAGTGGCCCCGTTTCTCTCCTTCTCAGATAGGACACATTTCCTACTGCCACCTGGTGGCTGCAACTATGACAAGGGTGAGGACCACTGCCCAAATCGATGCAGTCAGCTCCGAACCCCACTGGGTACCCAGGGACTGTCTTCATGTTGCAACTTGTGTAGAGTGGAAAAGAGGCCAGACTGTTCTCTGATATCTCTCTCTTTTTTAAAATCTACATCCAGTTGAGAAGAAGGAATGGGGACACCTCCCAGTGGTGTCCCTTTTATATGTGCTCTTTGCTTTCTCATATTTCTCCTAGCAACCCCAACTGTACATGTGATAAAACCGAAATGTCAATGAACTGGGCTAAGATCATTAGATTTCTAAATCAACATTAAGTGATGTCGGGAATTTATCTGACTGATAAAGTTAAAATGGTGTCACATGAAAAATAACTTCATAAGAAGAGGGCTTGTCTCTTCAATAAGGAGTCCCAAGCACCCAGCATATAGCAGACATTCGGTGCATAGCAGTAGAATAGAACGAATTACAAAATATATGGTCATCCCCAGTGACCATTTAATATATGGTTCCCCAGTACTTGGGAACACCTAATCAGTTTTCTCCCCTACACCCCCAAAACACCAAACCCACTTTAAGTGTATTAAATAAAGCTTGACAGCAAGAACTTTAAAAAAGGGACAACTTGGTAAAGGTCACTACAATAACAGAGTATGGATTCCACATATATATTCTATAATACATATATGCGTGCACACACACACACACAGAGTCACCACCATAACTAGTTCAATCAATCTAGAACGAATCCTGAATTCCTGTGCCAAACAGTCTAAAACAATATGACACACTAGCTCTCTTCAATTTACTCCCTCAGGCCTAAAATGAGCAGCTCATACAATTTATGAGCCTTCCAGAACAGTTTTGCTTAGCTGCAATATCTTGTGTGGGCAAAGTAGACCAGATTTGGAATGATGTTAAACTTAAGGTCAATGCAGGGTTCAAAAGAAAATTAAGTTTTGCAAAGGAACGTGTGCTCAATGGTCTCTCTAGCCCTGAACATTAGGGGATAAAGCAAATCCCCCAAATAAGAAATGTGTTTGAAGGTAATGTTATATTGAAGTCTATTGTCTTACCATGTGGCTGTAATGTGTGTGAAACTGTGAGTTCTACTGCTGCAGTTATAACTCCACAAATGGTTTAATATAAAAGTTTCATCAGTTTGATGTTAAACAAGTGGGAACGATTTACTCAGAATCTTGCAGTCAGATGTCTGTGTGTTTGGTGTCTCCTGCTATTAACCCTCATACTGATGCAGCGTGAAAAATGGATGAATTTTTAAAAATTAAATTTAAAATTTAATTTTTTATTTAAAAAATAAACTTAAAAATTTTAAAAATAGAATACATATTAAAAAGATAAGATGAAAATTGAAAATAATTTTTAATTTTAAAAAATAGGATACAGAGGTTAAAAATGCACGGGCTTGCTCTGGTGGACTCATTCCGGACCCAGTTTCCTCCTTCCGTTTTTGCGTGATTAGTTTGGGTTTCTGGCTTTGCCTTTCGCATTTGCTAAGGTTCTACATCCCAGGATTTCTAGCTTCCTAAACAAGAGTATTCAATCTGATTATCGCCCCTGGAAGCTCTCTGGCTTTTACAACTACCTGCTGGAGTTAGAATACAGACAGCCAGGGCCCAAGGAGAAGGAGCTGTTCGGCTCTGCAACGTTAAAGGTTTATGGCCAGCTGCTTTCTGTTTATGGCCAGAGCTTCCCCAAAAGTACCTGGCCGGGCACTGCTGACTTAACCCCGAGTGTTACGTGCAGATAGAGGAGATGTAGGTGTTTATCAAGAACGCGTTGGTTGAAGGACCCCAATTTTCCCCATCGCGGGACCCTCGCTTGACACTTCCCAGCGGTGCCTGGGTTTCTCAGTCACTCTGCTTTTCATCTGACTCAAGCACAGGGCTTTTCGCTGCCTCTCTCCTCCCGGAGGCCTGCATCACCCTCCCTGTTCCCGTTTTTAATGCGGCTGGCTACTGCTGTCACTAACACCACGTTTAATCTCCTCCGTCCTCCTCTGCAGTCTCTTCCGACTTCATCTCCGCAGTGTTCTTTCCCGTCTGCTGTCCCCTCCCAAAGTCTGTCCCAAAGTCTGTCCGTGCTGGAACGGAGGCATTGAGTTTATCAGTGCATAGGCGGGCAATTAAAACACTACTTCGCTTTCTTCGAATCGATGCCGCCCATCGCCACAGTCCATCCGACACTACCTGTGGCTGTCCTTTCAGAGCACTTAGGGATGCTGAGCTCTAAGGAAAGGGCATATGTTTTCCCCTGGTACCTTTTGTTGTGGTGCCGTTCCAGAAATGCCAGTATTAGGGAGATGAAATACCAAATAAGTGCTATGCAGCCGCAACAGTTTCTTTCAGCGTGCCAGTGGGTGCCGGTTCACTGGTTTGTAGCATTCCCGACCCCCGACCACCCCCCCCCCCCAACCTTGCGTTATTTGCTCCTTGTGAGGCCCTGGGGAGGAGAAGAAGGCAGCTCACGCATGCGCACTCAGGGCGCTGGTGTCCACTGAGCCATCAGGGGCAATGCCCAGCCTGTTACTGATGAAGAATCAACGCACGACTTGAACAGAATCGAGAAAGGTAATCATCACTTGAGAGCAGTAAACTCTGTCTTCTAGATCCATTTTGGGGGGGGGGGGTCACTTAGGAAGTATTTTTGCCCAGTCTTTCATTGCTGTTAATTCTGTAACCTCACAAAGATACTGTCCACGTGCTTATGTTAGTCTAGGAAATAATTTATTTTGAAAAAGAAATAGGAGTGTGCTGGGAAGCAATCCCTGCCCCCTCCATGTTCTTCCAATAAGAAAGTTGAAGAAAGTGTTTTTATTAACTTTTTGAAATACATCTAAGAAACTTTAAGCCTTTGGGATTTCGTAGGTGGTAAACTTTAGCATACCATAACCGATCAGGGCTTGGTTAAGATATATGAAACTCCAGAAAGCACCTTCTCCACTCATGGGACAGAGACTGGTGGGCAGAAGGGCCTGATTCAAAGTGAGGAGACCCATCCTGCTGGAGAACCTGCCCACTCGGCCTTTCCTAGAGGCAGATGGTTTCCTAGTGCAGAGAAGGGGTTCTGTGGGGCTGAAGCAGAAATTCTGGAAACCAGATAAATAAATCTCTACTGAAATTATTTAGAAAAATTTTTAAGATTTATTGCTCTGCTGCATACAGAACCTGACTCTCTGGGTTCCATCTCAGGATCCCACGATCATGACCTGAACCGAAATGAACACCTCGAGGCTTAACAAACTGAGACACCCAGGTGCCCCTCAAAAATGTTTTTTTATATTGCCATTATTCAAAACCACTTCCCATATCTTACTGTGTAGATACATGATTTTCTATCTGATTAGGGACACAACCTATCCTAGAAAGAGATATTTAATACTCATCAGTCTCTAAACTCGCAAGAATGCAGAACAAAAATTACTTCCATCTAAATTTTCTCTAATGATTCCCAGTTTCACTTAAAATATTCAGATCCCAAGGTATGTTTCAGTTGCCTCTTAATGTTCTCATTCTCTCTGTGTTGTCACTTAGAACATTCCTGGCAAATTGGAATGTCAGGCTTTATTTGTGGTTACATATATTGTATAATTCTACTTATATTCTACTCCAACTATATAGAAATGTAAGTACATTGTTTGGTCTTTCTGCTCTGATCAATCAAAAGTGCTTCTTATTTCTTTTCGTCTGCTTTTAGAAGATGCCTTAGAATTTTAAGAAGTACTTTTAGGACCAGCAACACAGAAGTCACAGTGCTACGGTGATTCTTGATCAGATTTGTTTGTCTGTTAAATTCCTTTCAGTTTAGGCAGCAGAATTAGACAAACCAGAATTTTTGCTCAATCTGTTTTGCAGGGCTTGCATATTAACATCAATTTAACGCAGTCACAATAAATTATTATGAAGCATTTACCATGGGTATTGTGGTTGTTTCAATTGTGAAAAAGTCACTATTTCCTTGCACTTTGCAGCTGACCTACTTCATTGTGGCAACCTACAGAGGACCCAACTTGGAGATGTGTATTTTACCTTCCTGATTCTTTGGCTCTCCATGATTTCTGGGAATTTCCAGATACTGTATTTTCTCCTTCTGTCAGGTCTTAGAAATCAAAACCCCCAATGAAATTTCTAGATGTTTAATGGGAGCAAAAATCACATTTTTCTCTAATTAATGCCTTTGAATTTCCAGAGCCCAAATAGTCTTATATCTATGTAAATAATTCGATATGCAGTATTACAAAAGTAAAATTTTAAGAGCAACATATACATATATTGGTATTTATATAAATATATAGGAAGAGGAATAAATAAACCAATAATCAGCAACAAAAAAGCACAATGCAGCCTCTGAATAAGAATAAAGAAGCTTTGTGGAAATTATATTTTCTTCATTAGTGGGTGGTGCTCGGGATTAGAATTAGAATTAGAACATTAGAACAATTAACAAATGGTAAGTGGTGCTCTCCCATTCATCCATAAAAGGGAATCTTAGGAACTAATAACTCATTGTATGTAAAACATTTATAAAAATTGGTTAATGAATTTAGTAAAAATTAACAATGGTGTTTAAGTTTAAGCCTACCTGCATCCTTTGAATGTGGGGAACAAATATGAGGGCACTCTGTGTTCTCAGTATTTTAGCTTACTGAAATTTATAACAGCTTTATAGTCCAATTGAAATATATTTCTGTGTTCTCTTACTCTTTGGTGCTTTCGGTTTTAAAAATCAAAGAGGTATTTATTGTTGATCAGCTCAATAAAACTGGCACTAGTTGTCATTTGGAATATTGCAAAGCAAGGGCACCAAGCCTTGTTTTGGATTGTCATGCGGAATATCAAATAATCATGTTAGGATTCTAGGCATGAATTTTCCTTTTATTCCTTAGACTCAGCTATTAAAGAAAATCAAAATAGCCTCTTGCACTTCAGCAGATCTTTATGATTTTTAGTACTTTATGACAAATCAGCAATGAGAACTCCCAAAATGTTTTGTGAAGCAGAGAAATAAGAACCTCATTTAAAATTGTCTACTATGAGGCCAAGAGCCCAGGAATACACTGTAAGTGAGTGACAGGTTTGGGACCAGCCCCCAAGCCCTGGTCTCAACAGATTCTGGAGTGGAAAAGGCAGTTCTAGAACATGTACAAAGAAGAATTCTTGAGTCCCGCTCCTTCCTTCACCTTTTTAGTATGAAGGAAAGCAGAGAGGGGCTCCATGCCTTTAAAGACTATAGGAGGGAAATTGTGGTTAGGCGACGGCCTGTTGATTTCAATTTCTTTCATATTGGGTGAGTGGGGTGGATTTATGGTCTCTTCAGTGAACAATCTAAAATACTATTTTTATTTTGAATTGATCACATGAATGCTTCATCTCCTGCTCTGTGTGTTGGAATGCCTGGGAGGGTATTGTCCTCCCAATGACCTTTACCAAAATCGAATGCTGAATCTAAAAGCTGTAACCCAAAACCCCCAATCATGGCCTTAAAGAAGTTTCCCAGAGAGAACGAGGCCATTCCTTTTTCATTTCTAAACATATGGGCCTCATGCATGCATTCAGAACGTGTGGTATCCTTGGCCTCAAGCCTCCCCGAATTTTGGGATGCGTGGATAAGCAATAATCTCTTGGTTCCAACTTGATTGGAGCCTGAACTCAATATCACCTGAAATTAGTTTTCAAATCCAAATGCAATTAAAAACAGGTGTTTCCAAATAGACTGAAAAAGGTTTTGGGGATGGGGGGAATCAGGTTCACAGCCTTTAGGATTGGTTGAGTTTTTCAGGTTTTTGTAATCAACAGGAAGGGAGGGGAAAGAAGAACTGTTTTCATGGGGTTTGCTCTCCTTCCTTCCATACTGAACCATCCAAGTGCTCGGAACCAATGCCTTTTGAGGACATGCGTTATGATTTGCTGGGCTGGACTTTTCTGCCCCATCCTCTTCCTAATCTATTCTAGCTCAAGGCAAATTTACATCTTATGTTAGGCACTTAATAATTCTCATTGAGAAGAATGACTTTCTACGTATAGAGGAAGGGACACATAAAAAATAAGCTGCTATCCCAAAGTAGAAGAATATTAAAGATTCTTGCCCAGAAAGTTTCATTTAACACATGTTATAAAACTCCTTCTAAAGCTAGCCTAATGGCAATTCAGGAAACATTAGTGAGTTTTGGAAGGTTTTTTTTTCCCCCCATTGAATCAATACCCCATTAAAATATGCATGGTGGGAAAAGGGAGGAGAAAGCTCACTTGTGGACAAACAGTACCCATGAACTTTAATGCGCTAAAATGGATTCATAAGTTCTTCTAAGATGAAAAACATGTGTCCTATTACTGTGAGATTCACCACTCCTTACAAGTTCGGAACAGACCATCCTCATGTCCTAGTTCTCAAATGAGTGTGTCTATTTTCAGAATAATTTTCGGTATTAAGTCTGGTCCACCATTTGATTTTTTAGTCTCCTCTTTTATCCCTGGAATCTCGCATTTCTGGTGCACTTCATCTCTTTTGTGCGGAATAATATCCTTCAGAAATCTTTGATGCATTGGTGAATTAAAAGAAAAAAATGAAATGTAAGTGCTTGCTCTATTTGTCATTTTTAATACGTTTTGAGCCAGTTGATTTATGATGAAGCATTTCTTGGGAGAGGAGAATGGTTAAGGTGGTATTTTGAGCTCCATTTAAGGCAATTTAGTTGTCATCAGGCCTCCTCACCCCATAACCTTCGAAAGACCTTGCTTCATAAATTGGACCCAAACAGTTGGCTTGTGTTTCGAGTAGACAAAGCCTTATGGAAATGATACTTGCTAAGTGTTTTTATTGGACATCTGGGTAAGAGTTAGCCTTTGTCAGACCAGTCACAGACCCCAGCTAGCCTGACTCCTACAGCCTTGGTGGCAGTTTCTGCTCTTAGAAAACTCTTAAAATTCTTTCAGGTTGAGAGGGAATGAGATTTGGATTCATTTTCCGCCGCTTTCTGCTTTGATTCCTGACTGAGTCAGTGGCCGAGATGAAGGGTGTTTGTTCCACGCCTCCCTCATCTTTAGGTCAGGACTCTGTGTTTAGTTAGTGCCCCACCTGCCCTCCTTCTGTGGAAGTAGATTCTGGCTGGGATGGAGTTTCGAGACCGCCGTGGGGTCCATGTTATGCCAGGGTGTTGTGGCCCCACTAAAGAAGGGCAAAGGGATTACAGGACCCCAAAGGCGCCGGCTTGAAGGAATGACGCTTGCTTCACTTTCGCTCTCAGTGAATCATCCCCATCCAAACTAATGTGGGATTCCAGAGCACAGAAGCTCCCCAGGGTCCATGTGAACCTAGATGAGAGAAGAGAGAAGTTAGTACCAGGGCCCTACATTTAATAGCAAAATGTATCCTTTATGTAAAAGAAATAAGAGCCCTTCACAGAGTATCCCTTGAGGGGTGATCACCAGCTGAAAGAAGGAGGCGTGCTCTACGACTTTTCATTACTTGTGTCGTAATATAGAATTTTATATTTGAAAAACATGCCGGCCATGAACTCAATTTTACAAATTCCTGTACCGAAGGCAGACTATCTCCTGGATGAGAACTTCAATGACAAAGGCAGGAAGTGACAAGGCCAAATATGAAGTAAATTAGTAAGTCGGTAAGTAAGTAAGTAAGCAAATAAATAAATGGGGAATGTGCAGGTAATTCAAAAGATGAATTCTATTCTTGTTTAAACTGAGAAAAATGTCCATTCCCTGTGAGAGAATGGATTGGCACGTGATTTGGGGTGCTGAGAAGAGTAACACGCAATCCTAGCATGTGGTACCCTTCTTCTTTTTATTATCACTCTCCTGAGAGTTCTGGGCTATTTTAAATGTGAAGCTTTAAGGACACATCTTATGGAGGCATTCATTTAACCCCTTGCAGTGAGGGAGCAGGCAGAGACCTAATTAAATGAAGTTCTCACCCCAGCCCTCATGGTGCCTGGATGGGACTTCAGAATGCGGGAGATAGGTCACTATAATCTACCGGTGATACACAGAGTTTTGAAAACATTTAAGCATTTAAAATGTTTCACAGTTGACAGAGCAATTGCACGCATGGCATCTCCGCCTTGCTGCTCTTTGGAGGGAAGGTCCTTGCAGGGGCCGGGGAAGGGGGTTCAAAGAGCTGGCATGGCCTTTGCCTTAGCTAGTCCCTGCATGAGTACAACCCCAGAGCTTCCAACCTGAACTGTAGAGCCAGCCTCTGCCTCAACTGGCTTTCGCGTCTGCATCTCCATGGGCTTGTCCATAATGGAAGTAGTTCCATTACATCCTTAATAGCCTTTCCAGCTTTAGAATTCTTTGTCTCTTCTTTACATCCAACTCAAGAGCTTTCTTTCTTTCTTTGTTTAATTCCTTTGGGGGCTAGACATCAAGGAATGCAAGCAAGCCAGGAAGGAGGTGAGGAAGGCAAACATCAGGAAGGGGAAACAAGAGTGAGAAAAAACTTGGAAGAGAGTGAAAGGAAATAAGCTCACAGATAAGTAATGGGGTGACAGGACTGTGGGAGGTGGGTTAATTTCCCGTATCTCAGATTTAATAGGAGGGAGAAATAGCTGATGATTTGCGGTGTAATTCTGTAAGTAGTGTCAGAATTAATAATCCTTTTAACCTTTACCTTAAGAAAAACATTCCAGATGACTGCTCAGTTCATTCTGTACTGCAAAGAGAGACCACCACAGCCCCGTTTGGGGGTGCTGGAGGGAGAACCATTACTAGTTGATGAGGAGACATCCACATCCGAAAGGGCAAAGCGGACCCTCGGTCTCTGTCCACAGTGTGGGCAGGGATGTCCTCTTGTTGACACTCTTTAGGTGCAGGGACGAGTTCCTGCCTTTACCTTCCCACCACGTGGTCATTCTACAATGTTCTGCCCCAGCCAGGTCCATTGGTTACAAAATAAAGAAATTGTTTCCGACCAGGGTTTTCTGCAACTGGCTACATTTTCCTTGATCTGAAAATCTGTAGGAATTACTGTCTCCATTCTTACTTTATTCAGTAGTCAGCAGTGGCTGTCATTTCTTTAATGTACAGAATAACGACAACAACAACAACAAAAACCACTCAGGTGTGCTCTGTGTGACAGCCTGGTCTCTTAAGGCAGACAGGTTGAGTGTTAGCCTTCTGTTGTGGGTAGCTGTAGAATGTTTCATTTCCTCGTGGGCTATGAGGAACATATCGATTATCTGTGGGGTGAACCGATGGTGGGAAAGATTGCAAAGTGTTTTTGAAGCAGAATTGCCTGGTGTGAGCAGGAGTTCCAGAAATATTGGATCAAGGGCTGGGGAGCTGACTGACTTGTGCTCGTGGGTGTGGCCAGCAGGAGAGCCCAGGGTGAGGGGCTGTGCTGACCCCCCACAGTCACCCACCAGACTTTCTCTGAGACGCTGGAGTCTCCAGACTTTGCATCTGAGACCGTGGCCCTGAGGTCTTTGTCTGGGAAGAAACATTCCTCAAGCCTGAGGTCTGTCAGCTGCAGCCAGTGCTTAGCAAATTCTGTAGACAGCTCTCATGCCTTCTTTGTTTAGG
Source organism: Mustela nigripes (assembly GCF_022355385.1). NCBI lineage: Eukaryota > Metazoa > Chordata > Mammalia > Carnivora > Mustelidae > Mustela > Mustela nigripes. Next base: position 136,913,685 of record NC_081558.1, on the reverse strand, counting down.
AAAACCACACCTCAGTATAATCCTTCATTGACAAGTCAGCTTATTCAGAGTCCCTCATCGCTTATGCAAAAGGAGTTGGATCCTTGATTGGAGAAGTTACATAAAATGAAGAGTCATCTTAAAAAGCTAAGACATACATGCTATAAACACTTCTTTGAACTTAAAACATAAATTAGTGTGTTCATTCAGGAATTGTTTGATGTGGTGGGGGGAGTCTTTTTGTTGAATCTGGGTCTGATACTGGAGCTATCTTTCACAAACCCCATTTATAATGCACCATCTACAATATCCATTTTTGAGCTTCTTTAAAGTATGTCTTCATTACGAGAACTTAAAAACACTCATACTGTCATCTACGAACAGAGGCCTCCAGAATGTAATTATTTCTTCCCGTACTCTTTTTTTAGATTCTTATTTATTTGACAGAGAGAGAGAGAGAGAGAGAGAGAGCGTGCCAGAGAGGGAACACAAGCAAGGGGAGTGAAAGAGGGAGAAGCAGGCTCTCCGCTGAGCAGAGAGCCTGATGCAGGACTCCATCCCAAGACCCTGGGATCATGACCTGAGCCCAAGGCAGACATTTAACTGACTGCGCCCCTCAAGAGTCCCTCTTCTCTGACTCTTCGGTTGTCTCACTCATGCTTAATTTAGCACTACTTTTGAGGAGCTCCCTTTTGGCAAGCCTTTCCAAACCAGGCCTCCTCATCTCTATATAAACACTCCCTTCCCGTTGTGCTCATAATTCATTGCTTCACATAATTCTTGAAATGTGTACATCTATGAAGCCAGACAGGGGATACACAGTTTGGGGCTCAAAAACAGATTCTTGGTGAACGTACAACTCACTCAGTCTGACTAGAAGCCCACTGGTTCTAGAGGGAGGCCTGATCACTGCCAGCTCTCTGAGAGAGAGAAGGGAAGGGGGAGGTTTACAGAGGCTGTGAGGAATCACTCATCTGCAGAATTTGTGAGTGGGGGTCTCTGAAGCAGCTTCTACTGTAATAGATGCTCACCGTGTAGGTACAATGTGCCCATCCCCAGTTAAGAAACAAAGATAAAATCCAGTTGTTGCTAAGTGTCATATACGGTACAGACAATCAGCACGAGGGAGGACAGGTTACTTCTGACTGGAATGAGCAACCAGAATACGGTTGTTACGGGTTTAAGCGTATTGCCCCCAAAGCTCCTCTGTTGAAATCCTCACCTCTAATACCTCAGAATGTAACCATATTTGGAGATAACATCTATAAAGGAGTAGTTACGTCAAAATGAGGTCCATAAAGTGGGGCCCAAATCCAGTATGACTGGTGTCCTGATAAGAAGAGGAAATTTGGATACAGAAACATGGACAGAGAGAAGACGATGTGAAGACACAGAGAAAAGGGCCATCTAGAAGGCAGGGAGAGAGGCCTAGCACAGAGCCTCACGGCTCATCGAATGACCCAACTCTGCTGACACCGTAGCCTCAAACTTCCAGCATCCAGGACTATGAGAAAACAAATGCCATTGTTTGAGCCGCTCTGAGGTACTTCATTATAGGAGCCCAAGAAGCTAATACGAGCCTTTGTGGGGGAGGGAACATTTGGTGGGCTTGAAAGAATGGGTAGTTTATCAGTCGCCCAAGTTAAAAGTAAGGAAATTCCAGGCAGTGCAGAAGCTAGAGCAAAGGCTTAGAGGTGGGAAGGTATTTGAGATATAATAAGACTGTTTGACGAAGGGAGAATAACTTCAGGGCTGGAGTAGGACAGGCTGGAACAGGCAGGTCAGATTCTCAGGGCCTTGAGGGCCATCTATGGGCAGCGGCGACCCACTGAAGGCTCCAGAACGGTGACATGGTCAGTGTGGCACTAGGGAGATGTTATCTTGAGGGAGTTGTCCCAGAAGGTCTGACGCCTGTGGAATCCCTGTGGGCCTCGGCAGCAGGAACACGGCAGGATCCCCCCCATGCTTGATGATACTGCTCAGGGCGAGCGGAATTGGTGGGAGAAGGTCAGGATGACTCACCCCTGCATAAGAGCAAGAAGGCATCCCTGCCTTATTAAAGTTCCAGGTCTTACCACCACACCCCTGACAATCCCCTGCCAGTAACAGAGAGTTGCCAGGCTTCTTGACAGGATTTGCTTCTGAGCTGAGCGGAGAATGAACACATGAGTGGAAGAATTCAGGAGGCATGCTTGGTTCTGGGCTTCTGAGGAAAGTCCCAGCTCTACTCTTGCAGGGAAACTAAACGTGAGTTATCTCTGGAGTTATGTGACACTGCTTCCACTGAGGTGTTGAAGCTGAAACAGCATTTTATCTTGCATGCAAGTCTTAAAAGTCTATTTACTTGTACGTTCTACCTCCTAGAGAGTCCAAGAAATTATTGGTGCTTAATAAATTTTTTTCATTAAATGCACTAGTGTCCTTTTCTGTGGCTTCTGATAATACTCCTAGTTGTTGCATCAGAATAGGCTTCTCACACGTCCATTGACACTAAGTTAGCTGTCCTAGAGCCTTGTGACATTTAAAAAAAAATGGCTGCCCAGAAAAGGCTTAGTTAAGAACAAGACCCCAATCAAGAGATCCTGATTTGGTAGGTCCTGGGTATATCTTATTTACAGAAAATCCTGTGGATGATTTTTGGTATACAGCTAAGATTGCAAAAATCACTGATTACTGTCAACTTTTCAAACTTTTATAACAGTTTGGAAAGCAAAGTTAAATTTGATACCAAAGAATTTTAATCTCCATGATTCTAATTTCATCAAACGTTATTAGCTTATGTAGTCAAAGCTTTACCAATCTACAATTCAAACTGGTAACTTCAGAACAGTCACTCCTACTTTCCACCCTAATTTAAAGAGATCCTCTTCTCTTCTTCTTGATTCCTTCAAACCCACCAAACAACAACAACAACAAAACCCATGTGAATAAAAGACAGAAAATTTGTTTGCTAAAACAAATGAGTCTCTCCCCAGAACAACCTCCAAGTAATCCTAATTCAGCTGAAATACCCATCTCTTTATAAGAAACATATCAGGTGAGGATATTGTCCATAAATTTAGCTGTGCAAGAAATGGAGCTTTATTTTTCTGTAACTCAACTCAGTTTCTGTTTCACACCCCATCTCATTGGGTGGCAAAATCTTAGCTTGAGTCAATAAAGAATATTTTCTCCCTCTCTCCCAGAGCTTGCACTAAGTTATTGGGAATTTAAATGATACCAACGCACAGGGATGGAGCTGTGGCAGGGAGGTTACCCATCTGAGATCTGAGTCATCATCTGCTCTTGCTGGCATTCCTGAAAAAGATCTCATCCTGTCTGGTCCTTGCTGCTGTCATCCCTCATACCCCCTGCAAGGCGCGGGTCTCCACTAATCCATACATCTCCTGGGCATAGAGGATGAGTCTGCTGCTTCCACCCCAACCTGGGCAGGGGCACACCGTGTGGTTGCCTCTGGCAAATTTATGTTGATATGAGGGGTAGCCGTTTCCACTCTGGCATAGTGCTGCTCCTCACTCTTTGCCCAGGAAAGAGGGATAGGTTCCTTCCATTCCACTGTGTTTGTCATTGCACACCCCCCTCCGGAAGGCCCGAGCATCTCCTCCCGGGTGCCCCGCCCTCTGCTCCAGAGAATCTTTTCCAACCTCTGGGGCAGAAAGCCGTGCACTTACAGAAGCAAGCACGCTCACAAAGCCTGTTACATTGTTTCTGCACAAGCATCCTTTGGGTTTTCCTTTGAGGGTTGGACCTTTGCACAAATCAGAGAAAATGCCTTGTTTCTCTCTTTAGGCCCCATCACTTGTTCCCAGAGGCAATACGTACCCAGTGGAAAGCATCAGGTGACACTAAGGAGTAATGGAAATAGAAAGTTAGCCCTCTGAAACTTATTTGGTTTAGCCTTGGCTGAAATTGTGATCAAAGCCAGAGGATCACAAGCTTTAGTGATCAGTTTAAGGAAAAAACTTTGAAGAATGTTGGCACGGGGCAAAGCACTGAGTTCGCCAGATCATCTTAATCTATAATGGCTAGAAAATGTAAGATATTTACTTTAAACACGCTGAGAATATAAACAGCAAGGTTGGAGTGACGGTCTTTTTTTCCCCATGTTTATATTTATTCCATATCTTGTTGCCATTAAATCATTCTCTGACTCGTTTGCAAGAATTTCCTTAGAGAAATACTGACTCTAAACTTTATTGTTATCTTCTCTTGGACTGTATCCTTAATCTCAGAGACATACTTGCTTGGAATGGGAAATTGCATTTACTCACTATAAGTTTGTGAAAGGAAATTGAGTTTGATAGAATGTTTATTGCTAGAAATCAAGTTCACTCACCTGAAGTTGTAATGTACACACCAGCTCTGTGGCCTCTCTAACTTCATTCTGTTACTTCACTCTTATATAGGGGCCTTGACTTCATTTAGTTATAAAAACATCAAGCCCTTTACTTAGCTTTCTCCCCATAAGCCTTTATGAAAAACTCCAAGACTCTAACGAAAGTAGTTTTAAAGAGCAACGTGAATTTAAGTTTTTCCCTACTAGTGAAAAAAGGGAAAGCCAAGAAAAAAAAGCACGGACCAATACTTGACACTGTTTTTCTACATAAAAGTTTAAATGTCTTCCTAACATGTCTTAGTGGCAAATACACAACTTTAGAGTGACACCGTCCAAGAGGAAATAGACCAGAGAAAAGTTAAGGAGTGAGCACACAGTTATATTTTGTTACCCCAGCCAAGTGCCCAGTTCTCTCTTTATACCCCAGGTGTTACCAGAATAGGAGAAACTCATTTGGTAAAATTCATTCACATGAATGCATTGGTTATATCCTATGCCAACTTAGTCTTCTTCATTGTCATATACTTTCATGAGGGCAGACACTTTGTCTATTTGTTATTTAGCTATTGCATCCCCAGAACTTCCTCCTAGGGGACTGCCCTCCTGGGCAGTCAGTAAATATTTGTTGAAATTTTAAAAATGAATAAAGGAATGGATTCTCCCAGACTTTCACCCTGTATCTTTCAAAGTACTGTTAGAAAAACATCAAGTTGAGGTACAAAGGTGTTAGAACAGTTGGCACGCCAACAGCAGCTGTGACTATTCTTAGAGCAACAGTCCTTCCCTTAGATTCCTTAAACTATACACCTTCCTCATCGGATACAAGAATTCTGTGCCAAGCTTGCTCTTATCTGCCCAGTTTTGAGTAGGTGGCCTCAACCTCCTGTTTGTTAGGACACAATGGATATTTTCTTGTGAGTAGTTGATACAGTTTTGGTATGTAGATGGTCATTGAACTATGTAGGTGAGGCATGGAGGAAAGGAGCAAGAAATCACTCTATTCAGTAATTTTCATCCCTTTTGTAGTACATTTTTACAAGGCCACATGTCTGCCAGAGACTGAAGAAGGTAGAGACACAGCTGTATTGGTTGATTATAAAAGGACCCAACCCTGCCCTGATATATTCAGGCCTAAATTTTAATTTAAATATCTTGAAGTGTTTAAAAGTTTTAGAATGAATAACAATAATTCTAACCCTTTTCCTTTTCATTGTACTACAGCTTTGCAAGTAGGGAGTGAAGTTTCGTGTTTGGCAGGGGTAAGGGGCACGTTATACTCCTATGTGTGGACATTCCTTTTGCTTAATAAAATTTTAAAACTAAATTAACACTGATGGTCTTAAATGCCTCCTCTAAATATAGACTATTTCACTTTCATGATGAAGAAGTTGAGCTCCACCATCTTTAGGGTTTTTTTTTTTTAGGGTAAAAGACAAAAATTTTGTATGTTCTGTATCTACAACACATTTTCTTTAATTCATGATGAAAGAATTTTGATTGATACTTATCATCATATGTTTTTATGATTTAGTAAAACTTGTCACTCAATTTGCTTTTTGAGGATCCAAAAGTTTCCATTAGCAACATGTTGGCCACCATGAATACCTTAAGTGTGCAAAGTTATCTGGTCTCATCCTGCTGTGTGCTGGTTGCCTCAAGGACACGTTTTCAAGTGGGTCAAGGTGCAGATGCCAAAAAAGTCACAAAAGGTGAGATCTTTTGGACTTGAGCAAATTTAGTTCACCAAATTTTCCATGGAGTATCAACAAGACTTTGCAAGTTGGTATTCTGTTTTGAGATGGAAACCAGCATTCACTGAAATTGAAGTGTAAATGTTGGGTAATATTATCACATGTTCCCTTTCTCAGGATGCTCTAACCTCAACAAATTCATCACCAGGAAGAAGTTTGGACTGTCACTTGTGGGGGCTCTCTGCCCTTTTATGTTTCATATCTTTCAGAGAAGTAAAGTCGGCATATCTGCATATTAAATGTGTTTATACCATGTTCCATTGAATATTCCTGAAAGGAGATTTTTCTTTATAAGTGACTTTGAAGGGGTGCCTGGGTGGCTCAGTGGGTTAAGCCTCTGCCTTCGGCTCAGGTCATGATCTCAGGGTCCTGGGATTGAGCCCCACATCGGGCTCTCTGTTCAGCAGGGAGCCTGCTCCCTCCTCTCTCTCTCTGCCTGCCTCTCTGCCTCCTTGTGATCTCTCTCTCTGTTAAATAAAGAAATAAAAAATCTTTTAAAAAAAAAGTCACCTTGAAGATTTACCTTGATCATTGACAACTTTAATCTTGTTAAATTGATATATAAATGTCATATGACCATAACATAACTATGATTTTTATATTGACTACATTAAGCAGTATATATAAAAGCAATTAAATTTTCTGGAACATTCTACACTGAAATATGTAGAATTAAAACAAACAAACAAACAAACAAACAAACAAAAACCTTCCTATTTTCCAGTAGCATAGTAAGGGCGAAGCACTTAGCATTTTGTTTAGCATGTCTCAGGGCCTAATGATTGTTAGCTATTATCTTTATCAGTCATACAGGTTTCTGTTATTTGGAAGTTTGTATCCTTCTTTTGACTAGTGAAAGCACTTTGCAAGTGATATGTCATACAACCTAGAAAGCTAGAGCTAAAAGGAATGAGCCAATCTCCCCATTTTATAGATGTGGACATTGAGGTTAAATGACTGAGACAAATACAGATAAAGCAGAAGGCCCGAGATGAATACCTTGACCGCCAGGCTGCTGTGATTTCCAGCCCTGGAACTTTTCAGACAGGGAGAGCCTGCAGATGTGCCTGAATGAGGCCTCTGATACTGCTTTTATATATACAAACATCAGGGAAGAGCATGATTGGGTTTAACTGCTTAAAGAAAGAGGGACACAGGGGTGACTGAGTGGCTCAGTCATTAAGAGTCTGCCTTCGGCTCAGGTCATGATCCTGGGGTCTTGGGATCAAGCCCTGCATCGGGCTCCCTGCTCTTGGGGGAGCCTGCTTCTCCCTCTCCCACTCTCCTCTGCTTGTGTTCCCTCTCTTGCTGTCAAATAAATAAATAAAATCTTAAAAAAGAAAAAAAGAGAGTCACACCCCATAAGACTCCTTATCCATTTGGGGCTCATTTTAAAAGTCTGAATAAAAATACAGTCTTTTGAATCCACTTAATTTTTTGGTTATCTACTGTGGGAACAATTCATTGCTTTAGATGAATGAATTGCCAAAGGGCTGTTTTGTCTATAAATTCAAGTAAATTGAAGAACAAGTCATCATGAAACGTAAACACAAGATAATGTTCCTCTGTTCCATTTCCTTTTTTCCTGAAAATGTGGGTGACAGAGATCTTCACCAGCATTACTTGTGGAAAAAAAAATTAAGTTAGCTAGTGTTTCTTATGAAGAAAGCTATTTCCCCTATTCTGTAAGAGATTCGATCTAGAGAAATTGAGGGCCAAGGAGATTATATCCTGGAAGTTGATTTTTCTTGTTTTTGTTCCCACTGTGGTTCATTTTGAAAAATGTGAATTTAAGTTTTTAACCACTCTATTTTTAAACCGGTGTCTTCAGAATATTCTTTAACATCAAGGGAAATTAAAATGTTATATTGTTTTCACTCTTTTACCTTGGGATTTAGAGATGTTCTTTTCAAGGTATGCGATTGGTCCTAATCTGACTCCTCACTTGGGTAGAATAAACGGAGACCGAGCCTAGCAGATGACCAAGAAACATGTCTCTGTTATTTTAAGAGACAGTAGCCCCTCTAAGGAATCTATCTATCTATCTATTTATTTATTTATTTATTTGTCGTAGAGAAAGAGTGTACACAAGCAGGGGGAGTGGCCGGCAGAGAGATAAGCATGCTCTCCGCTGAGCAGGGATCCCAATGCAGGACTCGATCCCAGGACCCTGAGCCGAAGGCCTACGCTTAACTGACTGAGCCACCCAGGCACCCCACCTCTAAGGAATTTAGATGCAAAGTTCAGAGAGCTTTAGACAGGGTATGATTGGAAGAGCATGATAAAGAAGGCTTTTGAGAGTTTTGCATCTTGAATCATCCTTATTTTAAAATTAGAGCCACACAGCTGGTTGGTTTAGAATGCCTTGCCTTAGCTTTTAGGTGAAATTCTTTTAAAATAGGAAGTAAGTTTATTTTTGCTCACCAAACTCCCAAGTGGCTCAGTTTCAGGTTCTACAATAATTTGATTATTAAGTCACATATGACAAATGGATTTCCAACCAGAATTTCTTGAGAATAACGGTAAAACCCTCCAGCAGTGCAGTCCCCTAATGCCAGGAGGTGCTATAATGATTGGTAAAGACCTCGTCTCATGCCCTGTAATAACTTATAGAGCAAATCATCAGGTCCTCTGTTAATTTTTTTTTTTTTTTTTTTTTTGGTCTCACAAGCTCGTGACAGATGTTAGAGAAACATATGCTTCCTATTGTTTTACTCATCTTTTAAAACTTTGGTGTAAGTGTAAAAATAATGACTGTCACAAAAACTGGCAGAAGATCCTTAGGATTTTATTTTATTTTATTGTTTATTTTAAGAGAATATCCTGATTTCCCAGACTCTATCAGGTTCCATTTCCTGCCACCTCTACGACGGTTGGGAGGTCTCATTATTGCAAAAATGACTGTTGGGTTTCCTTTGACTCTGGGTTCTCTAAATCTTGCTAATAAATTATTTTTTTGACATTGCAAATATTATGAAGACTTTATATTATCTGGAAAGGGAAATCTAATTTTTTTTCCTAAGCTGGATCTTTTCTGCTGTTAAAAGTACCTACAAATGAATTATGATTTCTTACTCTACATTTTAATCTATTTCCTAACAGTTAGTGTGAGATGTTAATAAAATAAAATTTGTCAATTCTTTTCTAAATCAGATTGCTGATTAAGCAACTTCTCTTTTAACACATAACTTTTGGATCTTTTAAAAAACAATAACAACAAAAAACTATGAATGAGGTCTGAGAGGGATAGCTTCTAGAATCAACATCCGTGTTCATTAAAATAAGCCTACCCTGACCTAGTCACAAAATTTTCCAAATAGTGTATATGTGCAGTAGAAGGATAAAAGTGACCTTAATTTTCAATCGGCAAACACTTGCCGGGGGCCTTTCATTCATAAAGACCTGGGAAGAATAGAAGAACAATGGCATTGTTTCTGAGCGTCTCAGAATGGAGACTCGAGAAAAACTCCAACCAATCTTCATTGAAAATGCAGATTCAAGGGCTCCACTTGGATCTAATGAATCAGAGCATCTGGGGTGAAGCCCAGGAAGTTGCATTTAGCAATAGTCACGTGCATTAGAAGTTTGGAATGATTAAGTTAGGGGCTCATATTTTCTACATGGAGAAACAGACTGGAAAGCAAATAATACAAATTCGCTAAAGCCAGGCGGATGAACCGGGCTGCAACGTTGCAAAACCTCTTAGGACCAGACAATTCAAAGAAAGAGAAAAGAGCATGGTTCTACCTAAGCCCCTTCTGTGTTTCTACATGGAAAGGAAAGGTGAGGCTTTCTCCAGGTGTGAGCAGGTCATCACAATCAATGTCAAGCAGTGTCTGGGAAGTTGAACAGTAGAGTCCAAGGAGAGTAGTAGATACCGCAAGTCATCCCAGCCAAGGTACCTGCCCTAACTCTGGTCCACACACCTCTCCTTTCTGTCAGCGACATTGTCATCCTGCTTTCTCAAAGCTAAGGCATTATGCAGCCAGAGTCTCCCCTTTCCAAGCCCAAACCCGTGGAAATGAGAGTGAGAGAATTGGAAAGGACAAAAGAGCTTGTGTTTAATTGAGACCCAGAGGCAGCATGGTGTAGGTGGATGGAAATCTGGGTTCCCGGTCCAGTAATAGTTGTGTGATTGTTAGTGCAAGAATTTCTCAGGGCCTCAGCTTCATTCCTGTGAATGAGAAGTTCTCCATAATTCCTGGGCTGCATTTCAGCTCAGACACATATTTGGTTTGTGAGCATCCGTGTCCTGTCTCACTGCATGGTTGTTAAGAGAAGCAAAGTCTAGCATCTCATCGTCCTAAAGACTCTCCAGCAATCTAGTCAAGAACTGAAATGCCAGCATCAGCGTCCCTCCTTTTGATGGAGTGTGGTTAAGAGAACAAGCTTCAGAGCCAGGTGATCCCTGGTGTCAACTCCAGCTGTGTTACTCCCAGCCTCGATTCCTTGTTTTTGTCTCGATTTTGTCCCAATTGTTTAAATCGGGGTAATCATACACATCTCACTGTACACTGAGAAGCCTAAATAATGTCTTCAAGAGGCCAGCTCCAGGCTTGATAGATACAAAGGGCCCCAGAGTCAGATCTTCAGAAAGACCGCAGACACCTTCATTCTTCCATCATGAACTTTGAGTAGGGCCATGTTGAAAAAGGAAGGACCATCATTTATGTCAATTTACAATCTTTAAAAAATGAACTGTGTGATTCATTGCAGTGAGGTACCTCACATATTTGACATCTGGGGTGAATCATCGCTTAACACTCGCTTCTTTATGTGATAGAATTATTTTCAGTAATTAACTTCAGTAATTATCACATTAATTATCAGTAATAATTATTTTCAGTAATAATCACATTAATAATCAGCAATAATCATTATTTTCTTGATTTGTTCTTTTAAAGCAAATATTAATAATTTAAATAATTTAAAAAGAAGAGTGAATTGCAAATTTAAAGATAATCTGAATTCAGCACATGTCAGGTATGATCTAAAATGTACACTTGCCAAAAAAAAATTATACCTCACCATTCAGTTTCCTTATTTTCAATTTAAAACCCAGACTCTCCAAGAGGTTACGCATAAATGACAGAATGGATATACTTCAGAGATCTTTATATGTTTGGTTTTGCAATCACTGAGCAGTTATTGTTTGTTTTAAATCTACTGTTTAAATGCAGGAAAAAGTGCTACCACCAGGGTCAGTGGCAAAACCTGCTCTAGAACCGGTTGCTTCAACCATGTCCAATGGTTGCAAACTTGGCCTAGAACCAACCCCTGGGCCTGAGCCCACGTATGCTGAGGAGGTGGGGGATGGGGAGACCCGTTGTGTAATTGGCAATTGGTATTCTTCCAATTAACTTCTGGATAGAATACAATGTTTATTAAAGGATAAATAATTTTTAAAATGAGATAATCCAAAGCTTATGTATATAGTATTAATACCCAATAATAACCATACTAGCTCTCAGGAACTTGGACCAACAAGTAATTTTTTTTTTGGTCTAAGTTGTTGGGGGAAAGAACATCTCATCACTGATATTATTTAGAATTTTTGGAACATGTTGATAATAAAAAGCAGATCAACTTTTAGTCAGCTTTGTTATTGTTTTTAAATTATCTGCAGACAACACACCCCTATAGCCCCAGCTGGGGGTGGGGAGGGGCTCTCTCTGTCCTACCCTTGGTATACCATTGATTTAGTTATTTCCTTTACCTATGAGTTTCTAGAATCTTCTGACTCCCCAGCACACAGTGCACCCCTTTCTGCATAGTAGGACATAATAATTATTTGTTACATTTGAATGCAGCTCATGCTACATGTCCCCATGCTTGTTATTTTTAAAATGCCTAAGGGCAAGTATTATTATCTGAATTTTGCAATCAAGTTTTGAGAAATTACAGAACCTGTTCAAATTCACACAGCTTGTTAGTGGCAGAGCTGGGATTTGAACCCAGGGCTCTGTGGCTCCCATGCATTCAGTGCGTGGCCCTGTACACAGCTTCTCATCTGTGACAAAATTTGCTGACACCTGTCTACTGACTTTAAAATGTATAATGCATAATTAAAGAAGTAACCTTTGTGGGCACTATTCAAGCTTGTTTTCATCCTAAATGCAAGTTGGAAAAATATTTGGCACCGGTGACTGTCACATTCATTAGGAGCCTTAAACCCATCTGCAGCTCTATTGATATTCATCAGCCCTGCTAAATCATTTACACCATCAGGAAATTAGTCTAGAATGGCACTCCTTTTCAGAGAAAGGAACCAGGAAAATCCAGAGAGGCGAGAAGCTGAGCCCTGATGGGAGGCAAATAATAGCAGGTAACTGCTCCAGGCTGCCCTGCCAGGGGGACCAGGGAGCGGCTGTCATCCATAGGTTGGAGAAATAAAAACCTAGCCACGGTGGGATTTTCATTCATATGGCGGCACAATCCAGGGCCTGGCAAGTCGCTGTGCCTGCACAGCCAACCATCTGTTTCAAAGCCTCCTGTATTTCCCCATTCATGTAGCCATTTAATCTGTCCTTGGCAGGGCTGAAAATAAAATTCGGGAGACTCGCGGAGAAATGGGTGGCTCAGAGAAGCCTGACTGAGATAACCCCTAGCCTCTCACACCCTGACCCCTGGAGGAGGCAGCACAAAGCCCCTCCTTGTGCACTAATCAGAAGTTATCCCTCACGCTGTCACCAGGGGGCGCACCCCCAGGAAATAGTTGGCCTGCAACAGCACCCTGGAGATGATACTGGGGACCTCACAGATCGCCCAATTCAGTAATTTTTTTTTTTCCACCATTGTGATCATTGGACAGGTAAGGGAAGAGGTTCGAGCCTTTTCTTGCTTTGGCTGAAGTGGCACCAAGATGGGGAAATCAGCTTGAAGGGTGGAGTTACCTTACCATGCCTTCTCTCCAGAGTTAAGGAAACACCAAATTAGAAATTTAGAGCATGACATCCATTTTAGGATTTCTAGTCGTCAACCAAACATCTTTTTTTTTTTTTTAACAAAAATTTAAAAATAAAGATATGTCTAGAGGTGTTCGGTCACCGTTAAATTTCCTTGTGGCTCAAACCCTCATGTCTCTTACAAAATTATAAATCAAAAGCTTTGAACTCTTAAAAATTCCCTGAAGTCACCAGATTGGAAAGAGCATCCAAATGACCCACGGGACCTTTAAAATGTAGGTAGCTATGGGAACTGCAATCTGGAAAACTGTATTAGAAAATTGATAAACTTGGAGAGTCTAAGAAATCAGAACAAGGGCTTGGAATCAACCCCTACAACACGATTTTACCTGCTGAAGCCATCAGGAGCACTGAATTACAGTTTGCTGATGATAAATAAATAAAGCACTTGGTTCTCCTGTTTCGGCTTCTGTCCTGAACTTATATTTCCCAAACATGTCTGATTTTCAAATTATCTGCACAGTGAGTCTCAAACCGGATCACACATGGGCATCACCTGGAGCTCTGTAAAAAGCCCCTGTCCCTGGGTCCCACAGTCAGCAACTCTGATGTCGTCGGTCTGGGGAATGGGGCCTGGGCACCAGGAGAGTTGCCAGCTCCTCAGCCACTCTGATGTACAGCTATGGTTTGAGAACCATGTGTTCAGCACCGATGCCCAGGCCCCAAGCTAGACCCACTGAATCAGTGCCTTTAGGGCAGGATCCAGGGCATCTGAACTGTTAACATGCATGGTAAGGAGGTTTATGGTCTGGCACGTCTGTGAATTGAAAGGACTTTACCTTTCTTGTCCCCAGTAGACAGTGGCCCTTCCCCATCCCTGCAGCAGAGGAGCAGCCATCGTTCTGCTGGGGCGGTGGCTGAGGCGACTGGTGCCCGGTCTAAGCAGCTATGTGCAGAGCGGCAGTGAGGTCTGGGGCCAACCCCAAGCCTCCCTCCCTCTCTCTGCCGCCTATCCACACACATGTGGATGTTTCCATAAATCACTTCTGATATGTGGTTCGTATTCAGGAAGTGTTCTGACTGCTTAGCCATGTAATGATGGAGTAGGGGAAAGGTCTAATTTTGGAATGACTGTGGCCAAGGCAGCGCCGCATTCCCTGCAAGTCTGAATTTCCTAAACACGGCAGCTCCATGGCTTCTCACCACAATTACACAGGCAGTTTGAGGCACACTATCCATCACAGCAAATTACTGGTGGGATCTGCTCTGGAATAAGGCTGGACAGCCTTGCTGGTGGCAATCTTCACGGAACCTTCTTGAGATCCAGGAGAAAGGTGAGGTGGGAGGAAGAGCAGAGCAGGTCGAGCCCGCTGAAGCAATTAACAAGATCTGGGCCTGACTTCCAGCCTGAGTGAGAGACAGGGCTTGTGAAAGCTACCATCCCAGACAGAATGATACCCGGGTGTGTTCTCATTTGGTTTTGCTGGTACGTTACAATGGGGAAGGAGTAATTTACTGACTGCCACACAGCCTTTGACCCCAACTGACTTGCATGTGATTCACCTAAAAGAGTCATTATTGCTCTCATTTTATAGGTGAGCAGACAGAGGCTGTCCATCCAGGATCACAGGTAGGTAGAAGCAGACCAACATTCAAGCCTGGATTGCTGTGGCTTCAAACTCTTGCCTTTCCCAGTGTCTCAGGACAGCTGAAACCCTGCTTGACCCCGGAATCTTCTCAAGGACAGTTCCTGGAGAGCATACCATGTTAGCAGTGATAATCTTTGACTGGGCTGCTAGGTTAACTTCCTAGAAGGACTGGACAGGAAGTGGGATGCCATCCTTTTTCCATGAACACAGAACACCGGCTCTTCTACTCCATGGCTCCTGGTTTGGTAGCCTGGTAACTGGAGAGCAAGGCTGAGCTCTTCTCCCATGAGCATCTCCTTTGGTTGTTGGGGTCTCTACAGACCTCAGCAACCAATGTGTTAGGACTCCTGATATCATCCTTGGGTTCCTGGTTCTGTATTTTCAGGAAGTACCCTATGAGTTTAACCTTTCATGATTTCTGAGGGCTGAGGCAGCTGGAGAATCCATAGAGAGAGAAAGAAAGAAAGAATGTCCAGCTTTGTCTTAGGTGAGGGCCTGCAAAAGCCAACCTTGAGTCATGGATCTATGTGCAGGGTGTTGATTGAGAAGTGGCCGAGGTAGCACTGTTAGGAGAATCAGGAGGTCAGATAGAGAAGGGAAGAGAGAAGACTATAAGGGGTGGTTACCTGTGGACATTTGGGGCTCAGTCCCGCTGCAGAACTTGAGGACAGTATAGAGGAGAACGGATACCTCTGATGTCTTGCCCTCACTCAGGGACGTAAAGGCTGAGATATTGATCCCAACTTTCACCCATCACTGGCTGAGGGCTGTTCCTGGGGGAAGGGCAACTAACTCCCTGCTTAACAGGGGACCCTGGGCTGCAAGGAAGCCACCAACTGCTGGCATGTCCTGACCAGGGAATGAATAATAGAAAAGACCCAAGGCTGGCCCCCAGAACATCCTAAATCTTCTCATGGTTGAAGAAAGTTTTATAATTCAGTGGCTCCAATGACACTGTCCTAACAACATCTGACCTTCACCTACATGAGACAAACACACACTATGCCTAGAGCAGACACAAAATACCTAGTGACCAATTAACTCTGATTTTCAAAGAAACAATGAGTTGTTTTTCTACTTCTAAGAATGTGCAAATATTTGTCGTTCAACTGAAGGTCACATCTAACCGGATGCCCTGTATTCTCATTGGCTAAATCTGGCAAAGTTCCTCCCGACGCCTCTCTGAGCCAAGGGTGGGGGTGCGGAGTGGCCGCCCTGGTCTCCCGCGTGCCAGTGTCTCTGACACAAAGCAAAAGGTGTAAGACATAAGGCAGCGGGAAAATTTCCCAGTCATGTGAGGAGGAGCTGGCGAAGTTGGAGGTTCAGAGAGTGAGATTTTGAAGGTGGGGCAGATACCAGTCTTTGGAAACAGAGAGAGTGATGACAGAGTTGCACAACCTGTAAACAACCTTTGGAGCTCACGGTATCTCTTCTTATTCTGCTTGGAATTCATATTCAACTAACAGTTCTGACACCCTTACTGTCTCTGAGGTTCCCCCCAATGATCACATCACTTCACCTTCACACCATTCTCGTTTTGCCCTGGAGGAAAGATAGAGTCTCCCAGAGGACAGTGGTGTCCAAGGTGGACAGATTAGCAGTCGAACCCAGATTTCTGGTCCCGGGTCCCAGGACCCTCTCTGCTGCAGTGGGGGTCCCCGGGGTGTGTCTTACCCCACACCCTGTGCTACCTTGTGCAAAACTAGATTATAGACAGCTTTCAGGTCACTAAAGGATGGCTGTCTAGACCCTTTCACAGATACCATGATATAGTGGAATTCTATTCCTCCTATTAATAAACAACACACATCCCTTTAAAAACATTGCTTCAGTGAGGAAACACACCCAGAATCTGAACTGAGTGCAAGGCCAACTCTCTCCTTACAAGGTCCCTGTAAGAATAAGATTTTCTTACCCCTCCAGGAGGACTCATCCAGGGGTTCTTACAGGGAGGGGCTGGAGGAGTGTGGGATGGAGGCCTCGGTGTGTTAAGGGTCCAGAGTGCGGGAAGCATGGACAGGAAAGGTGGGGACTCCAGACTCACCACACCTGTAGGATGAGAGGGTCCGGGGTAAGCGCAGCCCAAATGTGTAGGCTCTTCCAATAACAAGAAGGACATCATTGCTGTGGGCCTGGGATTCTCACCTCTAGCCTTCAGAATTCTGGGGCTTTCCAAGG
Source organism: Mustela nigripes (assembly GCF_022355385.1). Lineage (NCBI taxonomy): Eukaryota > Metazoa > Chordata > Mammalia > Carnivora > Mustelidae > Mustela > Mustela nigripes. Next base: position 136,896,887 of record NC_081558.1, on the reverse strand, counting down.
GAAGAGAAGAGGAGAGAGAGCTAAGACAGAGAAGGACCCCACTAGCGGTGGTTTATTCCAGGTCAGAGTAGAGGGACAGACATTTCCAGGAGGAGAGGCAGGCAATGGCCTCATAATAGCCCCCTGAACATGCAGCATAATGACCCAATGAAGACAAAGTGGGGATGTTGGTTAGGAGGAGCAGTGGCCATTTTTATGGCTCATTCCCTGGCAAGCGCTGTTCACCTAGGAATTTGCAAGGACTAACTATATTCAACACTGAAGGTTACTCCTGGGTCCTGTACGAGCTGATGGGCTGCAAAAGCCTAATGTCACAAAAATCTTGCAACCATTCCTGTGACCCTGAACCAAATCCTGAAATTAACCAACCAGTCAATGATGTGGTGCCTAATGGGGACGGGGGCAGCCCCGTGTCAGGTATTGATGAATTCAGAGAGTCACTTTGTATCAGAGAAAGATGAGTCATGAGCTCAGCCTTCCAAGAAGGTTTGTGAAGGGGGAGCCGGGGAGGCTGAATGTAATTATCTAATGCAATGGCAGGCTCAATTAAGGATGACAAGGGGACGAGCAATAAAAGAAAGATACTAGAGCATCTGATTAAGGCCCCAATGTAAAAACAATAGTGATCACTCTCTAGAGAGTAGTGACAAAGCCTCTTCTAGGGGATTGGAAGTAAATAGCCCCGATGCCTCTCTCTCTCTCTCTCTCTCCTGTCTGAGACCCCTATGCTCCCACCACAAAAGAGGCCGTGCTGAACTTTAAATCCAGTATCAGGTTTGTACAAAGGACAGACACTGGCTCAAAGTCATGGGATGAAGGGGCCAAAGATTTTGACTTTGATACATCAGGTAACATATTTACCCTCAGGCAGGAAATAGCATCCCATGTCTTTCTTCTTGAGGGGACTCTAGGTCAGGCTGATGACAGCTTCTTGTTCCGGAAGGCAGCCTTGAGAGAGAAAGGAAAATGAAAGGAAGCTCTCCTAATCTTCCTGGCGCCCTCTCAGATCTGATCCTCAGAAAACAGGCTTACTTGCAAAAGGAGAGCAGCACCCCCCAAAGGAGTGTGAGGAACAGGAGTCTATGGCGCTGTCCAGGCCCAGGCTGGTCACGGGCAGGCTTCCCCTCCACCTGCTGCAGCCCGGCGCCTTGTGCTTCTTCCACTCTGGTGCTCCAGGGAACAACGGGCATCGAGGGAGTCTGCTCCCACCTCCATGCCTTAAGCCAGTCGAATGCTCCGAGTGTGGACCGTGTTTCCTGCACAGCTTGAACCAGGAGACCAACAAGCTGCAGTGAAGTCAGTGGGAGGGACTTCGGGGTGTTCACCCTGCCAGCTCCCCCACGGTGCCAGCTCCCCCACGGAATGAGGCAGGGCAGCAGGTCCTCAGGGCACACGGTATGGGAGGTGGAAGGACTGTGGGCATTTTGATGAGGGGTGGATTTGAGTCCCCCTCATTGAAAGGCAGGAATGGGTTCCTTCGCTAGTCAGTGGCCCTCACTGTCTGGCCAGGATCACGTCTCAATGGTTTGTTTTTTGTACTTAGGTGAAGGACCAGAGGATGTGAGTGTGTGCCCAGGAATGCCATGTTCTGAGAAAGTGTCCCTCAAGCCTAGTGTCCCCGGCAACATTCCCTGTGGATTCTAAGCCTGAGAACAGTTCCCACCACTTGGGAGAGGGTCAGACAAGGGTGTGCGGCCATGGACACCTCTGTGCCCATCCCCTATAAAAAGCTCCTGGCTCCACCCTCCACATAGAAGTCTAATGAGACTGAGATTTTTTAAAATGATTTTTTTATTTGATAAACATGTTGATGATGATGATAATTGGCCCAGGAAAAAATTTCCCAGAGTCACAGGGTTTGTGTTCTCTGTGGTTTGGGGATCAGGCAGAGAGGAAAGGCATCTGACCCACAGCTGTCCCCTCAGGGAGCTGCCTCTCCCCCTCTGTCTGCGAGAAGCCCGCCTGTGTCAGCCAGACGCCCAAGGGCAGCTCCTGGCTCCCAGCTAGCGTGTTCTCCTGACTCATGTTTTCCTTTCCCACAGTCCTGAATCTGTTGTCCCAAGTTATTAGTAAGGGGAAAGGATTGGGGGTAAGACTAATATTGACCAGATGACTATGCCTGGCATTTGTTTTTTCTACTGGACTGGAACTGTATTTGAGACTGTCAGGGCCCCCAGACCACCCCCTCCGCCATCGCCATGCAAAAGAAGAAATAAAGCTCCAAAGGCAAACTGGCGTGATGAGAGGTCCCCAACTCTGCCTGTGAACCCCCTCTGCCTCCACCCCACCCCGCCTGCCTCCACCAGCTGGCATCACAGTTCACGTATTTGATTCTATTGGACAGAAATGGCGGGAAGCAGTGATTTCCAGTAGACACGTTTTTTTTTTTTTTTTTTTTTTTTTTTAAAGACTTCAATTCCTGGCAGGGGAAGGGGGCAGGTACTGACACTCTTTTCCAAGTGAAAATTAACCAATGCATAGATGCAAAGGTGGGCTTTGGCTTTAGGTTTTTCCTACCCCACTATTCATGAGCTAAATTAGAAGCATTGAGCATCTCCCTCCCAATAAGTGACTCTTAATCTCACAAAACAAACTGAGGGTTGCTGGGGGGAGGGGGTTTGGGAGAAGGGGGTGGGATTATGGACATTGGGGAGGGTATGTGCTTTGGTGAGTGTGTGAAGTGTGTAAACCTGGTGATTCACAGACCTGTACCCCTGGGGATAAAAATATATGTTTATAAAAAATAAAAAATTAAAAGTTAAAAAAAAAAAAAAAGAAGCATTGAGCATCGATGGGCCCACATGTTGTAAGCATTGTGATGAATCCTGCCAAGACACTCAAGGCCCATCTTGATAGCCATGCTGGGCCTGAGGGAGACCCAGACTTTCCAGAGGAGAGCCTGGTCAGGCAACTGGGAGGGGAGGCAGCTCTGGGACCCACCTCCAGGGGCTCCTCTCCATCCCCTCTTGAGGTGATCTGTCCAACCAGTACGTCTCAAGCTGTGCCCACTCATCCCAAACCTGGTGATAGGAGGAAAGGGAGCCTCCTGACACAGGCTGTCCTCAGACCAGGAGCTGGTTTTATATCGAGATTCTCATTGCATTTGAAGAGGTCAACAGTGCCTATAAACCTTCATCCAAACTTTGTCTGTAGGAGGGAAGAGAAGCCGCAGTTGTAGAGAAAATAGACTTTCAGTTTTTCCTGTGGGGAGCAGTAGGCAAAGGGCATGTGAGCTCGGCTTCTGATGATGGGGATTCCCTTTTCCCCACTTGAGTAGAAGCCAGGCTCCAGAGGAGGAAGACCAGGGAGTAATGGTGTGTACATTCCTATGTCACTATCAGTGTGCTTACTTGTCAGTTGGATGCTGTAACTGTCACCTGACTCATCCCCCTTTTCACTAATTGTCCCTGTTCTATCCTCCTTTACACAAGGACCAACTTTAGCGTACCCCATCCAAAGGTTTTAGTGGTAGGTCTCCCCTGCTTCCCAATTCAAGCCAACTTTTGCCCCCAAGTGTCAGCTCTCCATTCCATGGGCTGACCCTCCCTTCACAGACCTGTCCTCCTGCCAAGCCATATTTCTTAGAGTTCTCTGAACTCAACTTTTCTCGCTCAAACTTTTTCATGACCTTGCTTTTTCCTAGATTAGTCACCTCACATGGAATGCCACCCTGCTTTCCCCATAGACCTCTACCTACCAAAAAAACAGCCATCCAAGTTCAGCCCCAGTGCCATCCAAAGTCTGACACTGTCGTTTTCCAAATGATGGTAAGGAGGAGGCTGTTGGTGGCATAGCATTGATGATTACAGTTCAGGTAATGTGTTAAGTGTATGGGTTTTTCTATTTAACCCTCAAGCCCACCCTCCAAGGCCGGTGGTTTTACTATCCCCATTTTACCAAGAAAGAAGAACATGGAGACACAAAGAAGTAACAAGACATAGTAACATGGAAGTAGCATAGACTGTAATAAATCTATGCATTTTGCATCTTCACTGGTAGGTCTTGACAGCAGGAGGGGGTTCTATTCATGCTCTGTTGCCCATCCTGCCTAGTGCAACGCCTGATGCATGCTCCCCACGCAGCACATGGGGTGTTCAGAGCCAGGCAAGAATTCAGCTCATTGTGTTTTCTTGCAATTAGCTATTGTTCTCACCTGGTGGCCTGTTCTTTAGGTTCCATAGATGAGATCTGAGGTGAACAAAGGAGGCTCTTCTGCCCTTGCAGAAGGAAGGATCACGTAGGCTCCTGAGAGCAACATGGAAGAAGGGAAGGGAATCTGTTCTCCTCTTGGGATGGGTCAGTCTTCTATGTGCCCATCTGTGACCTAGGACAGCAAATAACCCAGTGGCTCAATTTTTTAGAACTAGGCAGGGAGTGGCCCTTTATGAGAGTGAATGTGTGGAGGAGGATTAGGAGGAAGAAAATAAAAGGCAGGAGCCTGTAACTCTGGGCACCAAGGCTTGAATGCTAGAGACTTGGGCTCATCAAAAAGACCAAGGCAGAATCAGGACTGATTAACTAAAAACAGTTACATCTCCCAGAGAGGTGAGGGGCCAGTCTCTCTGCACCCACTGCCTCTGTCCCTCACAGAAAAGATGGGAAGTCATGTCTTCCCAAAGTGGAGTCCAGGCCCACCTGGTGTTGGAATCAGTGTTCCCAGGATCATGGAGACCTAGACCCAAACCTGGTGTTGCCACTTACAAGCCAGGTGGTTTCTGGCAAGGAACTTACTGGTTCTGAGTCCCAGTTGCCACATTTGTAAAGATGGGGTAACACACCTGCATTTCAGGGCTGCTGTCGGGACTGGATGGATACAGACTATGAACATGGGGCCCAGCCCCACTGCTCAGTGAATCCCAGCCCACTGGCAACTCAATGAAGGCACAAGAAGGAGCCATAGCTCGGGCCCCAGGAGGCCTTGCTAAGCCTCACTGGACACTTCCTTGTTCTCACCTGGTGCTTCTCTGTTATTACAGACCTAGGTTACATAGCCCAGATGTAGCTGTTCCCTTTAGACCCAACACTCCCCAGCAAGCTGTCCCTCTGCACAAGAAAAGCCTGCCTGAGGGGCACCTGAGTGGTACAGTCGGTGAAGCATCCAACTCTTGGTTTTGGCTCAGGTTTGTGATCTTAGGATCATGAGTTCGAGCCTCACAAAGGTCTCTGTACTCAGCACAGAGTCTGCTTAAGATTCTTGCTTCTTCTCTCTCTGCCCCTCCCCCCATGATTTCTCTCTCTCTCTCAAAAATAAATAAGTAAATCTTAAAAAAAAAAAAGGGCACCTGGGTGGCTCAATCAATAAAGCATCTGCCTTTGGCTCAGGTCATGATCCCAGGGTCCTGGGATCCAGACCCACTCCCTGTTGAGCAGGGAGCCTGTTTCTCCTTCTCCCACTCCCCCTGCTTGTGTTCCCTCTCTCTCTGTGTCTCTCTGTTAAATAAATAAATAAAATCTTTTAAAAAAAAGAAAGAAAGAAAGAAAGAAAGAAAGAAAGAAAGAAAGAAAGAAAGAAAGAAAGAAAAAGA
>NC_081558.1:136833995-136891352 GCF_022355385.1 Mustela nigripes | reverse complement strand
AAATCCTGTCTGAAAGGCTGAAAGGTGCATTCTATTCCCACTGAACAGTCCTTTGCATGGCTTTAAGGGGCAAGATATTGCCCTTTTCCCAAAACCCTATAATAAGAAATGATGTATTTTGATAGCTCTTTGATTTGATGGTTCCTTAGTATGCATGAGTTAGAATTTTGGAGAACATGACTATAATTTGCGGCTTGTGGTTAAGAACAACTCAGACGCCAGACATAATTCACTACCACTCTATACTCTTGGGTCTTCCACGTGTCTCCATTCTTTCATGTAGGTTTTCTTAGGATATTCTGCTTCCTTTCCTATCTCCCAGTCATCTTATGAATTCAAGTAAAAGATAATTCCACTTCAAAAATTGCTTAAAGAAGCTCTGGTTTGATTGGTGTCTTTGAGTTCACCTAAAACAAACGCTCAGTCTACGGGTGAGGAAAATGGAAGTCAACGGAGATTCAGTAGCATGACCAAGTATGAACAGAGTGCAGATGTCAGATCCAGAGGGGAGCATAGACCCAGGTGTTCCCAGAGCATGATCTGTCCTCATGATATGTTTCCAATCATCCTGCCTCCCTGTGAACCTTCACAATTTCTCCTCTGCCCATCTACCTCCTGTATTATTGTTTTTTCAAATTGTGTCACATTTTTATTTAAATCAGTTTCTTTTAAGGGGAAATTGTATGTAATTGCCTAACAAAAAAGTAGTATCACTTGCCATTGTTGGAAAGCTATAACTAAAGACAAAGTGAAATGCAGTTCTATGGAATTCTAACTAGGTATTGTTGCCTGGGAAAAGAAAATAAGATGGAATCCTGTCCTCTTTGATTATAAAGGATGACTGGCAAGTCTCAGAGGTGCTGAAGCCTTCGTTGGACATGTGGAAATGGATTCTGGATCTGATTTTGATGTTGCCTAATGCCATCTTCATTATCACTGAGAAGAATTTTTCTCAAATAACATCTGTAGGATATTCTCTGATTTTGAGACCGTGGCAGTCCACAATGCCACCACACCAGACCTCTGTGACTCCTTGGATGTCAGCAGACTCCTGCCCTCCCCCTGTGCAGCAGTGTCCTTCAAGGCTGGGACCCTGGAAGAGCTTCATGCATTTGCTGGTCACCCAATGCCAAACAAATGCCTGACTCTCCTTCTTTTTCACGGTAGAATAAATGTTGAATTTAAGAATAAATTTTGGTAAATTTTCTGAGGGACTATCTGTTTCACCCCAGAAACAATGTCAGGATAATTAAATTTTAGATAATAATGAATCATGGAAGTTGGTCTCAGTAGTGGAAAAATGCTGTGATTTAAATTGCCAATATACAGATACTTTTAGTTCTTGGAAGCCACTGCCAACTGTGCCTGCCGGAAGTTAAATTCTCAGTAGCTTGCTATGATTGATGCAGGCATTAGTCATTTAAAAAAAAAAAAAAAATCTTGAACTAAATAATTTGCATCCAAAGGATGACATCAGTTAACACCACGGGCTTGTTGTTCTAGAAATTGACCACTAGATGGAGCACTTGCAATTCAAAAATTAAAAACTCGCAGCCCCGGAGGTACAAGCCTTTTACCAAAGGATCTATTGTACTTACAAACCAGCATGTACACAAACGAGAAGGCACTGACTGCCCTGAAGATGGTATTCTTTTCTTTCCTCCTAGACTTTGATATGTCTCTCCCTCTTTCCTCAGGACAGGTCACTTCTCCCCACAGGCAGTGTCTCTGTAGGAGTTCACCCTTTTAAACTTCTAGTGAGTCATCCTTCTATGCGGAGCTCTGTGACGGGGCAGAAAAATGTATTCCTTAAGATGTAGTTTCTTTCTTCCCCTACCTTGACACTACTCACTTCTGAAAACTAAGGCACCTCTTCTTCAAGTCCGACGACGGCATGCTAATCCAAAACATCCCACGAAAGCACCTTGGTTTGTAGGACTTCATTCTTCTCTCAGACTTACACAGCACCTTTACTCTCCCTCAGGATGATAGCAATAAATTTTCCTTAAAGGTTTTTTAAAAAGAAAGTCCATATCAATGGAGTAGTTGTTCTCGCCTGAGCTCTTTAATATGGTCCTAATGAGGTACTAGAGCCCAGCTCTCAGAGTGAGGAGAGGAAGGAGGAGTGACACCTCCAAGCAGTAGGGCCTAAAACAATAGGCCACATTGAGACCTTTGCAGCAAATCAGCGAATTTATTTGCAGCTTCTAATCCAGAACTATACTTTTGCCCCAACAGCTCACGAAGGGCGAGGGGGGAGCCGTGTGTGGCATAAAAGGGGAAGACAGAGCAGAAGAACTGAAACATTTACTTAGTCTCTATACAAACAGGTATGTCAACAAAATCAAGCACAAAAGAGTCTTTTTGTGGCGGGTGTTTGCTGGCTACAGCCCCAGAACCTACGAAACCCAGAGCTCTCGTCCCAGGTGGCCTCTTGTAATTTGCTAAATAACCTTGGGCAAGTCACTTAACCTTCCCAAACCTCAGCTTCTCCGGCTATAAGTGGGGGTGCCCAGAGCTGTCTCTTCCCTGCTTCTCCGGGAAGTTGTGAGGATTAATGATGAGAGAAAAGCAGTCAGAGGCCTGGAGTTTCTTTAAGGAAGGTGCTGCTTCTCCTTGGGTTGGAGTCGTAAAGATCAATAGAACAAATACACACCAGCAACTTTGGCCAAAGTCACAAGGGCTCTGTGTCCTGTGGATTTCTACATTTTCCATTTCTCAAAGAGGGTTGGCAGGGACAAACCAAAACAAAAATCCCTAAGAGAGCCTTTGTTTGACAAAATTCTCACTGGATTTTTACCTGATTAGGCTGTGCTAGAGATGAAATGATTTTAAACCTCCTGAAAGAATGGAAAGGAAAAACCATTCTGCTCAAAGATGGTTGGTTCATCCCTTGTCCCTTCTGCAGAGGGAACCACATCTCACCGCCGGTCTGCCCAACCCCAGAGAGGAGGGAGCACCTCTGACAATTAGCCTTCTAGTTTGGTGACGGTAATTATCACCATTCAAGCTTTTCTTTCCCTCTTACAATGCAGTATACATTGATGCTGCAAAGTCCCCAACCTGAGGACTGTTGGGGCAGAACCCAAAATGCAAGAAAAGGATCGATTTTAACCTATTTTAAAACATTTGATCTAATTTGATATTTCTAGTTTTCAACAGCTTACAGCAAATAGATGAAAATAAATGCCTTGTCACATGTTGTGCTGTGGACGATGCCTTTTGGTTTTCAAAGACTCCTGGAAACAGGAGTGGAATCCTCTATTAGCTGAGTCTGATGCCTCAGGATTTTCCAACTGTCATTGTTCAAAGGTCTATTTTTTGGAGCCTTGAGGAATGACCAAGTGGATTATTTGCTCTAAAATGCTGTAAGTGATCTGTTGTTCACAGTCCTTCAGCTATAATAATGGGAAGAGATGGGGCAGAGGGTCAAGGAGCAGGGACACGGGGGCATATATGTGATTCTCCGAGTATTTTGGGGACTAGAGATCTAATTCTGATATTTGGAGAAGGGGAAGAAGAATAAGTAATCACGAATTGTGCTGCTGCTTGCTTTCTCTTTCTGAAGTCTAATTATTGTAGGGGCCCACTGTCTTGATTAAGCCTTTCCTCCCTAAATAATTAATTTGCCTTCGTGTGAGTGTATTTGCCTCTTACAAATCTTAACACACGGCTCTGAGGACCCAGGCTCAGCAAACCCACTTTCAAGAACATGAATAATTGCCTTGGAATAATGAACAATTAACCTTGGTAAAGGAGGGCTAAACATCAGTATACTGTATTAATTCAAGATTAGCTGTTGGTGTTTTAAAAACATTATAAACAGTATACATTTGTAAAACCGCATGGTCGATAAGTTTAGTTAGCTGGAATATATTAATTTGTTCAAAGGGGTAGTTTCAATGTAAATATTTAAACAATTTGTTTCAATCTATTTCACAAGACTTTATGCCAACTTTTTTTTTTTTTTTTTTTAATGAAGGCAAATCAGGCAGAACTGGAATTGAGAGTATAAACAGGTGATCAGGATTCCTTGCCCCATTGGTTGTAAAACCTCGACACACATGGTCTATCGACACTGGGTGAGTAGCATCTTCTTCCTGTGTCAAGAATTCGGGTGTGAAATAGGCCTGAGCACAGTCCCGTTCATAGGGCTGCAGGATTTGTGGCAGGCAGAGGTTTGGGAAAGGAGTAGACTAAGAGAAATCTCTGGTTTCCTAATGCTGGCTTTTCTCTGCCACCATTCTCATCAGGAAATAGAATAATAGCTCAGTGGGAAGCACATGTTCCTCAACACACAGGTGAGGACACGGAGGCCTGGCGCTTTCAAGTCCCCAGCGTTCTTCCCAATCCTGTCTACTCCATATTCGGATTTTCCCTCTTTCCCTTTCAGCCCAATCCGGGGAGCTTGGGATGGACTGCTGCGTCCCTCTCAGGTCAGGCTCTTAACACCGACTCCTTCACACTAACCCTCCACGGCCAGGAGTTTGACTTCACGGTCTTCTGATCCTTTTCTTAATCTTCACCCATTTCCCACGTCTCAGGGCTCAGTGTTGTGATGAGCTCACTCCCAGCTCAGGTTTAAGGTTCCAGTACCCAGAAGGTTGTCTCTATTTGAAGTATTCTAGGCCATACACTCAAGGAAGAGCAGTTTCCAGGAACAGCTGGGGCAGCTGCCCCGGCCCAGCCCCTTTCAACCAGTTACTCAACACCTGGTGCTAGTCGAAGCTGGACAGGTGGTTGGGATTTCTACTCATGCCTGGGAGACCCTCTCCTCCCACAGACACGACGTCAGCCGAGGCCTCCGAGACCCTAGGTTTTCTGTGGTGGTGGGTTTGATTTTTTTTCCTCCTTTTGTTTTGTTGCTGTTGCTGTTGTCCTTTTGAACTGAAATCCCAGAAAAAAAGGTATACCAGACAGAATCACCAGACTTGTGCTTTGAAAAAGCCCACCCGGGCTTACCCCCCTTCCCCCAGCAGAACTTTCTTGTTGCCATTGCATTGATCCTTAAAGATAGGGGTGGGAGCGTCGGGGGTAAAAGAGAGATACGATAAGCCTTCTTGCCCTGGCTGTATTTCATTCTCAAAAATTTTTCAACAGGTCAGCTTTCGGGGAACCGTTGTCTTTGAATTCTTGGCCATCTCGCCATCATCCTAAATTGATTTTAGCTGATCTGAATAAGAAGGGGGGTGGGGCAGGCGCAAGGTGAGAGGCCAAATACATTTCCCCTGGACAAGCTGTATCCTGAAGTGGTATTCCCAGCAAGAGAAAGGGACAAACTGAGAGAGCCAGGAATCATCCGCATTGATAAGTAGTATTGATTGTGTGTCTCTACCTAGGGCTGGATTGCTAAGGAACAGGGGTGAAGATGAGAATGTGAAGGGATGGTGTATTTTGGAAACTTCATAAATGGTTGTGCTAAACAGAGAGAGCTCATGAGCCTGGAAAGAAAGTATCAAAAGGAGAAAGATTTCAAGGTATCCCTTGGAAAACTCGCGTAATGAAGGGAGTGGGTGGAAGCCCGTGAACTAGAGCATACTGGCTGTGATTTGCCTCCTGTAAGACAGAGAGCTTATCTCGCTGTTTATTTGCTTGCCTTTTTTTTTTTTTTTAACAGATTGCTCGTTTGAAATCTCCTTTTTGATCTTTAAATAGTCCTGAGGGAAATACTTATAAGGCAGACAAGATGTTTGCAAACTTTTGTATATTTCATTAAAAATAAATATTACAGAGAAGGTTGTAGACCAGATCACTTGTTGTAGTGTAATTAGCTAAGCAGATCCAGCCTTCCCTCGGCTGTGATTATAACGAGGTCAGTCACCTCAGTTTTTCTACCAGCAGATTGTGGACGCTACGTCTTACCAACTAGAATTTTAAGCATTTCTAGAACTCTATGTTATATTATAATAAGATTTATAGCTCTGTACATCTTGTGCAGTGATAGAAAGTTACTGCTCTATATCATCATTATTCTGAAATCTTGAGGTCTTTGCAATAATTCAAGACTTTGACAATGAAGGATTTAGCCAAAGAATCTGGCATATTGCTCTCTTCTTATTCCGGGTAAGGTTTTGAATTAATCCAATTGAAATTTTAAGAAAAGGTGCCTATATTTTTCCAATATCAAGTGTGAGTATTACATTTTTATACCTCTGCTAGGTTTCTTAACCCTTTATGAACATACAAAAATGTCCTTTTTCTATGGTTTCTCCTCGGTAGGTTTTCGTGACTACTATTACGGTGCCGCTGGTCTCATTGACTAACTGCCATTCAATATTTACCAATAAGTAGACAGACACGAAGGGCCAGATTTATTCCCGCTACATTGTAGCATGTTGTTTTTTCAAGTTGAGGGCAATTTCCCTTTCTCTGGAAGGAATAGCTGAGTCGCAGATATTTCTCTAAACGTTAGTGTAGTTTTCCCATTACATCCCTACAGAAGATGAAAAAAGTACTTTGGGAACTCACAGATTTCCAGTCAAATAAAAGCCTTTTGCCTGTGATTTGGAGACAAACTAATAGTTGTGTTGATTACTGAAGTAGTCAAAGAAACATTTAAAAAAAGAGAGAGTCACATTATCAGAAGAAGGGAAGTAGGATTTCTTCCGTATGTCCTATGAGTCAGGCACTGCATTGTTTCTCTGAATTGTCAGATAAAATGCTAAGTACAAGTCCATGGTGCAGTGAGTTGAATTGTGTCCCCAAGGAGACAGATTGAAGCCTAATGCCCTCGTACCTGTGAACATGACCATACACAGAAACAGGATCTTTGCAGATGTGATTAAGATGAGGCCACAATCAGGAACCAAGCCTGCTAACACCTTTAATTTGGACTTTCAGCTCCCTGAACTGAGAGAAGAAATTGTTGCTGCTTCAAGTCACCCAGGTTGTAGCATTTTGTTATAGTGGCGCTGGGAAATGATACAGTGTTAATTCTGTTTCATACCAGAATCTTGTCCACAGTCATCCAGCTAGGATGTGAGGGTGCCACATTCAGACCCAGGCCCAGCACCAGGAACTCTAGGCTTTGCCTAACACTTCCCATATTATTGTGCATGTGACTTTGGGAACTTGATCTCCTCTCCCTTTAGTCTAAACTCTGCGTGAATAAGTGTTAAAGCCTAGTGTCTGCAGCTGGGGGAGACCAGGCTGGGGTACATGAGCAACTCTCAGTGCTTAAAACAACAGAGACCCATAAACTGCCGGTAATTCCTGGCATATCCTAGAGTGTCCTTGATGTCAGCAAAGTGATGTGAAATTATGCATGAATCAGTTACATTTTTGAAATGTGCTGGCTAGACTAATTGAATTATCTTCCTCTGATGAGGCCTGTGAAGATGTTCGTTACTGTCACTAAGCCTTCTACCCATTGCCTTCCTGGGACCAATAGCAGATCCAGGGAAAATTGCTCTTCCTTCCAGATAATGGAGATTTTTGTTTTCAGTGTATACTACCTCTCTTGAAAGATTTAATTCTTGTTTCCTAAGACATATATAAAAATGTAATATTCAATTAAGGCTTTTCTAACTTACACATGACATTAATTTACTTGGGAGCAGCTACACATAAAATAATAAACTTGATGTTGGCCTCTGGCACGATCATTAACTTTTCCAAATTTGAAGAAATTTAGGACATTTCGTCTTGACTAAGGACTGACTTTCCAGCTGTGGGAGTTGCTGCTGCTAGCTGTTATTTCTCCTCTAAAGGAGTGGGCCGCAGGACAGGGCACTCAGCCCCATGGCACACGATGAAACAACGCTGACTTCAGTGCTGGGGGGAAGGCAGGGGAGCATCCAACACAGGCAGACACTTACAAGGGTGATTCCCCTCCACTCCAGCAGGGGACAAGGTCCGTTGATGGTGGTGGAGGGTGGGTGGCGGAAGCCCATCTGGTAGCTTCACAACCTCCAGGTAAACGAGGTTTCTTCTTGCCCTCTGGGCTCAGGGGGAGCCAGAATTCTTAGGCCAAAATAAATCCCAGTCCTCTAAAGGCATATAGAAAACACCAATCAAACTAACTTTTCAAATACAGCATTGGCAACTAGCTTCAAACTGGTGTATTATAATCAGGTTGTATCAACCTATATTTCAGGTCGAGAAGTTTCCATCGCTTTAGGAAATGGGCAAATTACAGAAGACGAGGAGGAGGAGGAAAAGGAGAAGAAGATGAAGAAGGAGAAGAGGAGGAAGTGGGAGAGGGAGGAGAAGGAAGCAGGAAGGAAGCAGAGAAGATGAAGGAGCGGTCTTGGAACAGAGTGGCACTTGCTCAGCGGTTAAGTTCCATAAAAGGAGTTCTCTGAAGATTCTACGAGAACACGGAATGTAGAGAGTTTATAATCTTTTATTCCCCAAACCCAAACCTGACTCATTCTCTTGTGTACTGTGGATTCTCTACCAGCCATACATTTAGCTAGATGGTATCTCTCTTCAGACAGCTTCTCCAGTAGCACCATTTCTGCCCACTCACCCCACCTTTCCAAGCGGAATGATAGGCAGGTTTCTCCTTTTTTCCCTAATAGCCTGTGGACTAGAGGTTGCCATATGAGTCTCACTGAAGCATTGCTCTAGATCAGAGCTACTCTGTGGGGCAGAGGTGAGAGTGGTGATGTCAGAATTTCCAGGAAGGGCGTTCGCAGGGTACCTCGGAATCCTGAAGTGAGGTAAATGAACGTGGGAACGTTCTAACACCTCTCCTGCCTCGAGTCTGCTTTCCCCCTTTCCCACCACAGACTGATTTCTATTCTCTTCATAGCCAAGCTGGTCAGATAAGGAGCTCCTGAGAAACAAAACTGAATCTCATTAGTACCTTCATAGTTTTATATAGTTCCATAGTTTAAGGGGGAAATAGAGGAAAAAATAAAACCTTTTCTGGTCAATACTTTCTTCTTTCACCATTGTGAGATAAATATCGGGCAAACGGATGGTTTGTTTAAATATACATGTGCATCTCCAAGTACAATGAGGAGGAAATGCATGCTTTATTGCCCTCTTCTTACTTTTTTGCCTCCTTTGTACTTGTTCAAACATTTGGACAAGTACAGACAATACGAAAAAACTCCTTATACTGATTTCCAAGAACCAATAAAATTTTGCCCTATTTAATTCAGATCTTTTTTTAAAAAGTTGTATTGTTGGGGCACCTCAGTGGGTTAAGCCTCTGCCTTCAGCTCAGGTCATGATCTCAGGGTCCTGGGATCCAGCCCCACATTGGGCTTTCTGCTCAGCAGAGAGCCTGCTTCCCACTCTCTCTCTCTCTCTCTCTGCCTGCCTCTCTGCCTACTTGTGATCTCTGTCTGTCAAATAAATAAATAAAATCTTTAAAAAAAAAGTTGTATTTTATAATGCACATACCATACAATTCACCCATTTAAAGTGTATAATACGGTGGGTTTTGATATATTATTCATTTTTAAAAATCGTGGTAAAATTTATAATAAAATTGCCACTTTAACCATTTTTAAGTGTACAGCTCAACGGCATTAATTAATTCATGATGCTGTGCAATGATCACCATTATCTATGTCCAAAGCTTTTCATCACCCCAAACAGAAAGTTGGTACAAGAAACAATAAATACTGCTCTCCTGCACCCTAGTCGCTGATAAACTCTAATCCATTTTCTGTCTCTATGAATTTGCCTATTCTGGACATTTCCTACTCATGGAATCATATGCTATCTGTTCTTTTGTGTCTGGCTTATTTCGGTTGACAAAATGTTTCCAAGATCCATCCATGTCGTAGCATGATTCAGAACTTCATTTCTTTTTACAGCTCAGTAATATCCCCATTGTATATTTATTTCACTTTTTTCCATCCATTCATCTGTTGATGGACCTTCGGAATGTTTTCATCTTTTGCTACTGTGAATAACACCCTAACAAATATTAACATGCAAGTATCTGTTCCAGTCCCTGTTTTCAATTCCACTGGGCACATAACTAAGCAAGGAATTGAATGAATCATATGGCAATTTTATATACAGCTTTTTAGGGAACTGCCAAACTGTTTTCCATAGTGGATGCACCGGTCTACATTCCCAGCAACAATGAAGGAGAGTCCCAGTTTCTTTGCATCTTCACCAAGGCTTGTTATTTTCCTTTTTTTGTTGTTGTTCAGTAACCATTCCAGTAGCGGCAAAGTGAAGTATCTCAGGGTGGTCCCTATTTGCATTTCCCTGAGGACGAATGATGTTGACCATCTTTTCATGTGCTTATTGGACATGTCTTTGGAGAAATGTTTGTTCAAGTTCTTTGCTTTTTAAAAAATCAGGTTTTACCTTTTTTCTATTGAACTATAAGAGTTATCTGTATGCCTAGATGTTAATTCTTATCAGATAAATGATTCCAAATATTTTCTTCCATTCTGTAAATAGGTTTTTTTTCTTGACTATGTCCTTTGAAGCACAAGAGTTTTGTTTTAAGATTTTATTTATTTATTTGATAGAGTAAGAGATCACAAGTAGGCAGAGAGGCAGGCAGAGGGAGAGGGGGAAGCAGTCTCACTACTGAGCAGAGAGCCTGATTCTGGGCTCCATCCCAGGACCCTGAGATCATGACCTGAGCTGAAGGCAGAGGCTTAACTCACTGATTCCCCCAGGTGCCCGTGAAGCACAAGAGTTTTTAATTTTGATGAATTCACTTTACCTATTTCTCTTTTGTTGAGCTTACTTTTGGTGTCCAGATCTTTTTTTTTTTTTTTTAAGATTTTATTTATTTATTTCTTAGAATGAGCACAGGCAGAGTGGCAGGCAGAGGCAGAAGGAGAAGCAGGCTCCCCACTGAGCAAGGAGCCCAATGCGGGACTCCATCCCAGGATGCTAGAATCATGACCTGAGCCGAAGGCAGTCGCTCAACCAACTGAGCCACCCAGGCATACCAAGTGTCCAGATCTTTTTTAAGATAAGAACAAGGATATAATGATAATTTTGCTGTCTCCTCCCTACTGTTTCCTGATAAAGCTCTCTTCCTCTTCAGAGGCTCTCCCTATCATAAATCTGGTGTCCCATTTGCTATTCATGTTTTATACCTTTAAAAACATAGGTATTATAATGTGTTTTGGTGAGTGCTGTGAAGTGTGTAAACCTGGTGATTCACAGACCTGTACCCCTGGGGATAAAAATATATGTTTATAAAAAATAAAAAATTATATTAAAAAAACATAGGTATTATATATGTATATACACACATTGTATACTTAATAAATAGCATTCCTTTGTATGCTTTTAAAATCACATGTAAATACTATCATTATTTTTTCTGCACTTCTTCCTCTGAGCCCACATTTGAGATCTATCCATTCTGATTGGTATTTACCTAGTTCATTCATTTTTGTTACTACTATTGTAGTCAACCAAATGACCAGGAAGTGATATTGAAAATATTTAACAACTGGCATGGCTCTGGCATCAAGCAACACACAGGGTATTCATCATAAGCAATTACACCTCTGGGTACCTGTGTCTACTGAAGTGTACCCTGTGCATACCTGGCTGAATATACCAAACCAGCTTTCACACTACTTACCCATTCATTAGTATGAAAGTTAAATTGTTTCTAATTTTTCACTATGAAAAGCAATACTGCTAGAAATATTCTTGCAACCATCTCTTTATGCACATCTGCGAGAATTTCTCTTGAATGCACACTTAGGAGTAGAATTGATGGGTGGTCTGCTACACATATGTTCTATTTTATTTTTATGTTGTATCAGAATTGTAGCAAAGGCCTAAAGCTGAGGACAAAAGATGTTAAGTACCCCACATTCCATATAACCACCATGATGTCACAGCAGTTGTGACCAGCTACCTCCCAGGAAGGCACACTGGGAGACATCAATGCTGAGAATAGGTCTTCTCTAACCACTCTGCTATGGGTCAACCTAAAGGAAGAACTAGCAGAGAGGAGGGGGTCTTTTGGAATATCAGGTTCCTAAAAAAAAGATATTCTATCTCTTCACACTTTCACAAAATTTTCCATGCATGCCAAGGAAGGAAGACCAAAGATAATAGATGATTTTCTGGGCACCTATCAGACTCATGCCCCCTTCTTTCCATACATATTTGGTGGTCCTGTCTTACGGAAATTGGGTGAGGATTTGGTCTTGCAGAAGGCCTCATGCTGCTGGGGTCTAGAAAAAGATGCAGAAGAGAGAAAGCAGGACCAAGAAAGAAGCAGTGGGCGGTCCTACATTTGGCATAACAAATATACCACTGTTGGTCTATGTCTCCTCTTCTGAGGAGATGCCACAGAAACTGGCTGCCCTTGAGCCATCTTGGTGGTACTCCACAAAAGTGCCATCCTCTGGGGAGAAGTCATGCTCTATGGCGACACTGAGGCCAAGTGGAAGAAGTTCAGACAGATTAAATCCCATGTCAGGTATCTACTCAAGGAACAGTTCATCATGGAGGCCTTCAAAGAATCCACACATGTGCCCCATGACAGCCTAGTATTTGGACCCCACAATGTGGAAGGGAGATCAACCCCTTGCTGTGGGCCAGAGAAGCAGCAGAAGCCATAGAGAGAATTTGACAGAGTGAAGATTGCTCCCTTACTCAATCATGAAAGAAGGAATTCTGCCATTTTCTTGCTCCTCTTCCCAACCCAACTCGAGAGGAGGAAGAAGATAGAGAAGAAGATGGTGTTTGAGAGTTTCTGTGATCCCTACCTCTGTCACTATAGCTTCTACCAAGAGAGAGAGGAGGAGAAATGCTTTGCCTCAGGTAAGAGATCGAAGCTTTAAAACAGCAGCACTGTTTAAACACATCAGTGAGATTCTAATAAGTAAAAGTGGCTAAAGCTGGAGAAACTGGCCAAGGCTATCAAGGGAGCCTGTTCCTCAGCTGTCAGGGAGACTCAGCCTGGTATAATGGAGCATTTGTCAGAGAGAATAAAATCTTGCCATATTTATCACCCTGTGAGACCAGACATCTCAATGAACTAATGAAACTTGATCCACTAATGGTGACGGGAACTGCCAAGGTGTTCTCCAGGTGGGGGACTAATTTATATTCCCCCAGCAGGGAATAAGAGTTCCATTGCCAACCGAAAGGGTGAGCAGTGATATCTATTGTTTCTACTTGTTTATGTCTTCTTTTCATTAATAAAACTGATCAATTTTGAGCAAAAAAAAAAAAAAAAAAAAAAAAAAAAGAAAAGAAAAGGAAAAGAAAAGAACCAAATTGACCAAAACCTAAGAAAATTGCCTTAAGAGTCATTACTATGTGAGTAGGTCCATTTTCATTTGCACAGAGAGATTAGCCAGCCCCCCAAATATTATCATTGAAGTAGTGAAGAAAACAGTTCAGTGTTTTCTCTTCATCAGATTTCTGGCTTCCTCAGGGCCCTTAAAAGCTCTTGCTCCCTCCCTATCTGCCCTCCTCCTCTCAATGGTGGTCAGAGGCATCTGTTACATGAGCCTGTGGCACTGGGGGAGGCCCAGCATCTCGGGAAAACAAACCAGGCTCTGCCTCTGGCCTTTCCTTCAGAACCCTCTTGCTCAGGTCTCCTGCTCTCAGTTTTCCACCCCTTTGCCTCTCCATGGGCCTGGTCTCAGCCAGTGCTCGGCTTCAGATGGCCCGCTGGTTGGACCCTCAGCCTAGTTTTCAAGTGCAGATTTGCCTCCATGGCAATGGAAGTTGCTATTTTCCTTGCAGGCACAGCAGAAATTAAGTTGGGGCGGGAGTTTGGGGGCTCATGGATGGCTCATGGCTGCTGCCCAGGGCCAGATCTGCAGGCTGCCTCTTCCCTTTCATCACCAAGCTCCAAAGTCCAGCCTCCTGGGACCCTGTGTCTGGGAATGGGGCCCCCAAGGGGAGCCATCGAGGAAAGGAGGACAAATGGACCCACCCTGAATCTACCAGAGGGGAGTTTGAACACACCTTGCCTGCAATCCTCCCTCCTTTTATTATTCATTTCAGTGGCTAGACTTTCAGGCTAATTATTATCGGCTGCCCTTGGCTGACAGAGTATATAAAAGGAAGGGCCCTTGAAGGTAAAGGAGCATTGCAGCTGGATTTAAGTAATATCGCATCTCTCACAAACCCGCATAACTTGCAGTTTGATGAAAATTACAGTCAAACCTTGTGTTGTAAACTGCTGTTTACTGGAGAAACGAAAAAAAAAATCCTGTAAGATATAGAAATAGAATTTGAGACAACCTGGCAGGGTGCTTGGAGTCATTATGATGTGTAAAGAATTCCTTGACAATGACGGATCACCTCGGGAACATCTGAGTGGTGCCTTTTGTTTATCTTCACTTGCCTTTGCATTTCTGTCATGTCTTTCACTTGGGGGTGAGATTTCGCCTTTGAAAGTTGAAACGATTTTTAACTCAAGAAAGAGGTTTACTGGGTTTTTCATGAACTCGCTTCTCTCCTTCTGCACACACACTAGTGCACACACACACACGCACACACACACACACACAGGCTGCTCCCTCCCTGTCGGCTCCCCTCCCTTCCAGCTGGGGTGTGCCAGTCCTGGGTGCCAGATGCAAAATGATTAAGCCAGTGCCATGCCCCAGGTTGAACTCGCTATTGATCAGCACTTTCTAAATCAAACCAAATTGCTGATCGCCATTGGAGGGTGGTGGCCACTGGCTAAGGATCTGAGTGTGGCTGGAGTGTTTGAGCCTGAGCAGGCAGAGGGGGCTTTTTGAGGTGAACCTCCCCCTATCCTGACTTAATCGCCTGCAAAGAAGGAGAATAGCAACTTTCATTGCCAATTCAAGTTTCTTCAAGCCCCGACTGGGTGTGTGGCAGTGTGCAGTCACAGAGGGGATTTTGACAATTAGCAGGAGCTGCTGTCTTTACTCTCCTTAGCTGTGATAATTAATGCCTTAGGACATTTTTATGAGTTGGTATGTGCCTGGCACATGACACACGGTACTGAGAGTGTCAATTACATATGACCCTTTTTAAAGGATGGGGAATTCAACAAAGAGGCCATTTTGTCCTTTTGGTTTTAGATACTCCAGCAGGCAATTTGAAATATTAGTGAAATAAAATTAGAGGAGAAGGTCTGTTTGCAAATCAGCCACTACCCAGTCATTTGTCCAAAGACATGAGGAGCAACCTCATTCTTGGGTCACCTCCCCGTCCATTCCCGTTCTTGCTGATGTATCAGGACACAGGTTGATGATCTCCACGTGTACGTAGGTATGTCTTTTCATCTCCCGACCCAACCGCCCCAGAAATATACTGAAAGGTTTAAGTGATTTTCTTTTAATAGACTTTATTTTTTAGGGCAGTTTTAAGTTCACAGCAAAATCGAGCAGAATGTACAGAGATTTCCTACATAAACTTACCCCCAGATATGCCCAGTCTCCCCCACTACTAACACCCCATGCCAGAGTGGTACATCTGTTATAAAGGATGAACTTACACATCGTAATCATCCAAAGTCCATAGTTTATATTAGATTTCACTCTTGGTGTTGTACGCTTTATGGGTTTTGACAAATGTATAATGATACGTATCCATCATTATGGTATCATACAGAGTATTTTCACTGCCCTAAAAATCTCTGTGCTCTGTCTACTCATCTCTCCCTCTACCCAACCATCAACCCCTGGTTTCCACAGGGGTTTTTTTTTGTCTTTGTTTCTGTTTTTTTTTTTTCTGTCCCCTTAGTTTTCCCTTTTCTAGAATGTCATATAGTTGAATCGTACAATATATAGCCTTTTCAGATCGATTCCTTTCACTTAGTGATATGCATTTAAGTTTCCTCCATGTGTCTTTTTCTCTATTGATAGCTCATTTTTGTCATCTGGATTTACCACAGTTTGTCTGGATTTCTTTATCCATTTATCCATTCACTAACTAAAAGACCTTAATTGCTTGCGTTTTGACCTTGATTGCTTGGGCAGTTTTGAATAAAACATCCATAAACATCCATGTACAGGTTTTTGTGTGCACATAAGTTTTTAGCTCCTTTGGTAAAATACCAAGAAGCACAAATGCTGAATCATATTTAAAGAGTATGTTTAGTTTTGCAAGAAACTGCCAGGATATATTCCAAAATAGATGTACTATTTTGCATTCCCACCAGCAATAAATAGGAGTTCCTGTTGCTCCCCATCTTTACCAGCATTTGGTGTCAGTTCTGACACTTGAGATGTGTAATGGTATCTCATTATTGTCTTACTTTGCAATTTCTTTATGACACATGACATTGGTGCATCTTTTCATATGCTTATTTGTCATCTGTTCATCTTCTTTGGCAAGGTGTTTGTTAAGGTCTTTTGTCTACTTTTCAATGGTATTGTTAGTATTCTTACTGTCAAGATTTAAGAGTTCTTTGTGTATTTTAGATAACAGTCCTTTATCAGATATGTTTCTTGCAAACATTTTCTCCCATTCTGTGGTTTGTCTTTTCATTCTCTTGACTGTGCCTCTTACAGAGAAAAAGGCTTTAATTTTAATGAAGTCCAGATGATCAATTCTGTCTCTCAGGGATCTTGCCTTGATGTTGTATCTAAAAAGTCATGTCCACACCCAAGATTATCTAGGTTTTGTCCTATATTAGTTTCTAGGAGTCTTATAGTTTTGTAATTTATATTTAGGCCTATAAACCATTTTGAGTTAATGTTTATGAAGGGATATGAAGTCTATGTCTAGATTCCTTTTTTTTTTATGTGGATGTCCAGTTTTTTAGCACTATTTGTTGAAAAGACTATCTCTGCCCCATTATATTACCTTTGCTTTTTTGTCGAAGATCATTTGACTATATTTATAAAGGTCTATTTCTGGGCCTTTTACTGTGTCCCACTGATTTATTTGTCTATCCTTTCACCAGTAACACACTGGATTACTGGAGCTTTATAATGATTTTTGTAGTCAAGTAGCATCAGTCTTCTGTATGTGTTCTTCTCCTATAGTATTGTGTTGACTATTCTAGGCCTTTTGCCTCTCTATATAAACTTTAGAATCAGTTTGTTGAGATTTTGATTGAGATTACATTGGATTTTGATTGAGATTGCATTGAATTTGTAGACTAAATTAGGAAGAACTGACATCTTGATATATTGAACGTATCTGTCCATGAACACAGAATATCTCTCCACATATTTAGTTTTGTTTTCTTTCATAACAATTTTATTTTCACCCATAAAAATCTTGTATTTTTTTTAAGATTTCTAAGTATTTTATATTTTAGGGTATAAATATAAGTGACATGGTGGTTTAAATCTCAAATTCCACTGGTTTATTGCTAGAATGTGGATCTCTTTTTATTTTAATTTCAAATTTAAAGAAAAGTTACAAGAGTAATATAAAGAACTCTTGTATACTCTTTATGTACCTTCACTAATTATTAACATTTTGCCTCATTTTATTATTCTCCCTCACTCTCTACTTACACATGTATACACACTCACGCACACACATAAAATTGCTTTTTTTAACCATTTGAGAGTAAGTTGTATACATTAAGTCCCCTGCTCCTAAATACTTCAGTGTATATTACCTGAAAAGAAGAATAATCTTTTACATAGTCATAGTATGATTATTAAATTCAAGATATTTAACACTGATATAATACTATTATATAAACACAGTCCATATTCAAATTTCATTAATTGTCCCAATAGTCTTCTTTCCAGCACAAATAATGCAGTAGATTTAGTTTCCATGTTTCCTTAGTCTCCTTTAATTTGAAACAGTTCCCCAGTCTTTAAATATTTTGAATATTTAAATATTTTTTGACATTGGCATTTTTGAAAACAATAGGTCAGTTGTTTTGTATATAATACCTTGATTTGGGTTTGTCTGATGTTTCTTTATGATTAGATTCAGGTAGTACATTTCAAGCAGGAATTCTCCATAAGTAGAGTTATATCCAAGGGAGGGCATCATATCAGGGAACATGTGATGTCAGTTTAACTCATTGCAATGTTATCTAAGGTAAGTTTTTAGAAGAGTTTGTAAACTCACCTTTAAAAAAGCTGTCAGTATAACTGGGTAACAGACAATGTTAAAGACCTCGAGTCCCACCTCTAAGGAATAAAGAACAATTAGCAATATGTGATGATGGTCTGACACTGGAGATTAACCCAAATGCTGAAAAGTGATCTCCTTTTGCTCCTAACAATAGCACAAATCCAACAGCTCACAAATCAGACTAATGTTTCCTAAATATGGTTAGATCCAGAGAAGAGAAAAACAGTCATGCTTTCACTCCCTTTCTCCTTCTTTCTAACCACATGCTCTGAGGATTTTATTATTATTGTTGTTGTTGTTGTTGTTCATTGTTATTATTATTGTTCATTGTTGTTGTTATTTTTATTATTATTAAACCTGGATGTCAGCTTTTTTTATCTTTAAAGTAAAGAATCTGGACCTGGTGAATCATAAAGTTCTCCCAGTGTCTATGTGCTCAATAATATAGGCAAAGTACCCAGAATTTGTAAAACATAAAGCATGGTATTTAGGAAAGAGAAAAATGTGCTAACAAGAAAGAAATAATGAAGAACTTTTTCCCAGTGTTTAGCAGCCAGGAAGGGAGGGCTCCATGCTAAAGTTTGTCTTGACATTTTATTGATCTCTCTGCTTTCTTGGCTACCAGAAATTCTCGCAGGAGATGAACTTTATATTTAATAGAGTATGGAAGTTCTCATTTTATGAAATTTTAAAAATAATTACTTCCAGAACTCAGAAAATAAAAAATCTAAGTTATCTTTTTTTTTCTTTGAAGATTTTATCCATTCATTTGACAGAGAGAGAGATCACAAGTAGGCAGAAAGGCAGGCAAAGAGAGGAGGGAAGCAGGCTCCTCCCTGAGCAAAGAGCCCGATGAGGGTCTAGATCCCAAGAGCCTGAGATCATGATCTGAACCGAAGGCAGAGGCTTAACCCACTGAGCCACCCAGGCACCCCTATCTTTTTTATTCTTATAAAAGATGACTTTCTAATCTTCTATTTACAGAATGTTTTATGTCTGAGGTTTTATATTTATTTCATGTGTTAACTTTTAGCTTTCCCAAGCTGATGCCACACTTTCTGGGCAGCTGTTGAGGGACGACTGGCCAATGGGTAGTTTCTTGATGAATTCCAGGTTTCCAGGTAAGGGAGAACCCCACTATATTTCAGAACAGACTAATCTCAAGACCAGATCAAGGATAAGGGAGGAGAACTACTTGGCTCAGAAGAGGTTCTATAATATCTTCTCAGTGTGACAGTGAGACAACGGTAGGCATTTGTACAAGTTCATTGCCTTTGTAGAACTTTAGAAAAGGAATATACAAAGAATCATATTACAGATAAGTAAACTGAAGTCCAGAGCGGTCCAAAGATCAGTTAGTAATAGTAATAATAATTACTTTTCAAAGCATCTACTGTGTGCCTTAAAAGTCACACTGAGAAAAGTTAACTTGTCCATGCTTACATAGCCTGATCTTGAAGTCAGGCCTGTCAGCTATTAAACTGAGTGCATGTTTCTGTACCAAATCATGTATTTATAAAGAGACTGGCCAAAGTGCCTATTCCTTCCTCCTGTGTCTCACTCCTTTGTAAAAGATGTGTGAAACTTAAATGGGCTGATGTTTTCTGAATTCTTCAAATATACTTCCCCTGTCAGAGTACTTATTATATATTTTTATTATTTATTAAATTTTATGTCTGCCCCTTGCCTAATCACAACTTTCACTGAAGCTAGAATTCTGTTTTTTATTCACAATTATACTTTATGCACCAGCACAGGGTCTGGAACATAGAAGGTATTCAATATATACTTACTGGGAAGAAGGAAACATGGAAAAGAGGGAGAGATAGAAGGAGAATGAAAAACAGAGTGAGAGAGGGAATGGAAAGAGGAATAAAGAAAGAAAATTATAAAGCAAATAAGTGGAGCTCTGATTTTATAACATTACTAAGGTTTTCCTCTTTGTTGCCATGCCAAAGGAACCTAAATTGGGTTATTTCTCAACACACACCACACACACACACACGCACAAATAGTATTACATTTGGTTTTTATCTCAGCAGAGAAAATTGGAAAAACCAAATCCTCAAAAATTAGCACACAAGTAAGTAAATTAGGTACATCCACTCAGTGAAAGAATATGCAAATATTAAAAATAATTGTTGCAAAGACTAGGCAGAAACACAGAAAAATATATTGGATAAAATTACTGGTTTAAAAAGAAAGCAGACTATAAAAATGCAGAGATGTACAGAGGAAAAAGACAAAGAATACACAGACAAGAAAGTACCCAGTTTTGTTGTATACTTTTTCAAATCCATAGGATCTAATATGGTATTGGGTAGATGGTAAAAGTAAAAAATAAGAATAATATGATTTGGTGCAGCCATTATAGAAAACAGTATGGAGATTCCTGAAGAAATCAACACTCTGTCCAAGTTTTAATCCATATGATCCAAAAACCTTATCTCTCTCTCTATCTATCTCCAAAGGAAATAAAATCAGTATGTTGAAGAGATAGTTGCACTCCCATATTCATTGAAGCACTATTCACAGTAGCCAAGATGTAGAAACAACCTAAGTGTCTACTGACAGATTAATGAACAAAGAAATGTGTCTATATACATATACACAGAGGAATATTATTAAGCTTAAAAAAGGAAATAAATCCTGCCATTTGCAACAACACAGATGAACCTGGAGCCATTATATTAAGTGAAATAATGAAACAAACAAAATATATGAAACAATGATTTGCAGAGATTGGACAATGGGCTGCACAGTCTGACAGTCCCTAAGAGAAGAGAAACAAACCAGCTGAACACTATGATTGTCCCAGCTTACTTCCTGGAGAATCCCCATGCCTCAGTGTAGGGAGGGAGAACCCAAATAGAACAGAGTTCTCTCTGAGTTGAGGAGACAAGGGTGAGAATTAAATAAGGCCAAACAACTATAATTCTAAGGGAAGAGTCACTAAGAGGAAAAGCTGCACATAAAGGGAGCTTTCTGGAGATCTGTCAATGTTTCCTCAAAGTCTTCAACTCAGTACTGATCCATGCACACAAGTGAGGACACCACCAAAAGAGGGGGAAAATGTTGGAAAAGAACAGAGCAGGAATAACTTCATGTTCTCACTGACTGGAGTGAAAGGACATTGCACTGGATTGAATACTCAGAAGGGTACTGACTTAGTAGTGGAGAAAATTACCACTAGACTGAAGGCTCTTCTGGCCTGCCTAACAAATCTTTAAAGCAAGTCTTTGAAGAATCAAACTGCTTCCACATAAATTCATTGCATCTCAGAAAATAAAGATCAAGAATGTTTAGGGAAATATAAAATATCTAGCAACCTGTAAGGTAAAAAACCATAATGTCTGATTTCCAACCAAGAATTACCAAGCATGCAAAGAATAAAATAGGTCTCATAATAAGGACAAAAAAAAATCTATAGAAAATATTCAGAAATTATGCTGATAATGGAGTTAACAGACAAGGGGGGAGCACCTGGCTGACTCAGTCAGTAAAACATGTGATTCTTGATCTTAGGGTTGTGGGTTCAAGTCCCATATTGAGAATGGATCTTACTTTAAAAAAGTGTTCAAAAGAATTGGCAGATGAGGATTTTAAAATGATCATTATAACTAGGGTCCATATGTTCAAAAAGATAAAGGAAAGCATAAGCATGTTAAGTACAGGAAGATATAGAAATGACGCAAATTAAATTGAACTAGAAATGAAAACTACAATGTCCAATAGGACAAGTCCATTGGATGGAATTAACAGCAGACTAGGCCTTGCTAAAGCAAGGGTTAGTGAACTTCAGGACATGGCAATAGAGGTTATGCAAAATGACAAACAGAAAGACAAAGAGAACAAAATGAAATTAATAGAGTCTAATGACCAGTGGGACAGTTTCAAGGAGCCTGCTACACATGTACCTGGAGTCCCTGAAGGAGGGGTGGGGATATAAAGTATTTGATGAAACAATGGTTAAATTTTTCCAAATTTTAAATTATAAATCTGAAGATCCAAACAGCTCAATTCACCTTCAAACCCAAGAGACTTGAAGAAAGATACTCCAAGGTATATATTAATCAAATTGTTTTAAAATAGAAATAAAGAAAGAATCTTAAAAGCACCCAGAGGAAAAAATATTTATTATACACAAAAGAACAAGGATAAGAAAGTTAACAAACTTTGAATTACATATAATGCAAATCAGAAGACAGTGGATTAACATCTATTAGTATTAAAAAATGATCATTCTAGAATCCTATACTCAGCAATATCGTTCATAAATGAAGGTGAAATAAAGACTTTTTAAACATGCAAAAGCTGAGAGAATTCATTACAAGCAGACCTGTTCTATAAGAATTGTACAAAGAAAATCCTGGAGTGCCTGGCTGGCTCCATTGGTAGAGCATGTGACTCTTGATCTCAGGGTTGGACATTCAAGCCCACATAGGGTGTGGAGATTACTTAAAAATAAGATGTTTTAAAAAAGAAAAAAGAAAAATCCTTCAGGCAGAAGGAAAATCATTCCTAGAAAGAAACCTAAGTTCATAAAAAGGAATAAAGAACAAGGAACTGGTAAATATATAGATAAAAAAATTAGTCCTTTTTGTTTGTTTGTGTGAGCATTTACTGTGTGGCTGGCTCTGCTAGCTGTTTTATACACATAACTCATACCCTTATATTAACCTATAAGGTGGAAATTACTATCCCAATTTCACTGAAGAAGAAACTTAGACTTACTGAGCCCAAGGCCACACGTCCTAGTTAGTGGACAAGTCAACCATGATTCCAAAACATATACCAGGCCTTTGATACTAGGCCTAGATTTTGCCAAAAATGTGAATGAATTCCATCACAAAAATCTAATCTGAAAGGAATTACAGAATAGGGCAAACAAATTAAAAAAACTATTCATTATATGAGATTTCCCCGGGAAGTAAGAGCACATATGAAAATAACTATTGGTTTTAGGAAAAGGTGGTAGACTGAGAACACACGGCAATACATGCCTTCAGACATTCAAGCACAATGAAAGACAGCAGACCAGAAACTATGGGGATCTCTAAGAAAAACATACCAAGTTTAGGTAATTACAATATGATGTTTCTATTTTGGTGGTCAGTGGGGGAATCTATTGCAGAAAAAAGGGGGGGCTCACAACCAAAAGTCATCATAATTTGAGGAAAGTCAATGTCTTAAAAAAGAAAATAGACAAACAGATAAATAAAGGAATCTACCCACATATAAGGAAACAGAGTTAAAACAGATTAAGAATTGAAAATAAATTTAATATCCTCAGTGAGATAAAGGAAAGAATTGTATAAAAAAAAAAAAAAAAAAAAAAAAAAGGAGATTCTAAAATAAGAGTAAGATATTAAAAGAATAAATTAGTGAACCTGGAAAGAAAAATAACTCCTAAGTTACAGGGAAGAAGAAACTCTTAAATGTCAAGGTGTAGTGCTTTTCAATTTTTCATTGGAATGAAACAACTGCTTTGGTAGCTCTGGCTGATCTGATGAAAACCTGAAAACTATAAAGTAAAAAGCATGAAAGCTATAAAGTTTCATGGAAACCAAATAGCTAACAAGGCTCCTCCAGAAGCTGCCTTGTTAGCCTCCTGTCTTATGTGCAAAAAACCTAAAAAACCACAAACAAGCAAACAAAGAACACAGTGATTTTTCCAAAGCGTGTTTTCTTCTCTTTAATGACTGACACAAAATATGGCAAGAGAGACCAGAAGTCTGATGGCCAATAGTAGCATGGTCCCACAGAGCTGATTTGACCTGTTTAGTTGCAACGGATGGGAGTGAAATGCTGTATGAAGTACTTCCAAGTTCTCTTTCACCCTCTTATTATGATGGGCCAAACAAATTAATGACTGTGAAGGAATAAGAAAATGAAAGACTTCCTAGAATTTTAATGAGCCCTCAAATGAAGGCTTTTGAAGAGGTCATTTTATAGATCAAAATTAGCAAGAAGGAAAACAAACACAATGTTGAAAAAAAAAAAAAACCTAAAGATTCAGATTAAGTAGCCAGATTTGAACATGCTGAGACACAAGACTGTCAGGACTTTAAATTTCTATTGACTCCAAGGCAGCAACTTTCTCTCGTCTGAGCTGAACAAACATCATGCAGGATGCCCCCGTGGAACCAGTTGTATGGCCACAGGAAAAGGCCCGGGATGTTTACCCGCAGCCTGACACACAGACAGGTACAGACGTGTGTGCACTCCAACATGGCCCAGAGATGTCCAGGTGTAGGGGACCTCACTTCCCACTGCTCTCCTTGAAATATGATTTTGACAGTTTTGAGAAACTTGCTGGAGGATGAAGATCTAAAAATCTGGAGAAAACGTCTTCAATTTGGTCAATTTCTTTTTTTCTCCCCCTTTTCCAGTTTTTATTTAAATTCCAGTTTGTTAATGTCCAGTATGATATTAGTTTCAGGTGTAGAATTTAGTGATTCATCACTTACCTACAAGGCCCAGTGCTCATCACAAGTGCTTCATTAATCCCCATCACCTGGTGAACTCATTTCCCCCCATCCACCTCCCTTCCAGCAATCCTCAGTGTGCCCTCTATAGTTAGGACTCTACTTTCTGGTTTGTTTCTCTTTCCCCCGTCCATGTTCATTGGCTTGATTCTCAAATTCCACCTATGATGAAATCATATGATATTTGTCTTTCTCTGACTGACTTATTTCACTTAGCACAATACTCTCCAGCTCCACCCCCATCATTGCAAATGGCAAGATTTCATTCTTTCTTTCTTTTTTTCCTTTTTTTTGGCTGAGTAATATTCCATTGTATATATATGTCACATCTTCTTTATCCATTCATCAGTCAATGGACATTTGGGCTCTTTCCATAATTTGGCTACTATTGATAATGCTGCTATAAACATCAGGGTACGTGTGCCCTTTCAAACAAGTATTTTTGTATCTTTGGGGTAAATACCTAATAGTGCAATTGCTGGGTCATAAGACAGTTCTATTTTTGACTTTTTGAAGAACCTCCACACTGTTTTCCAGAGTGGCTGCACCAGTTTGCATTCCTACCAACAGTGTAAAGGGGTTCCCCTTTCTCCACATCCTTGCCAACACTGATTGTATCCTGTGTTGTTAATTTTAGCCATTCTGACTGGTGTGAGGCATTGTAGTTTCGGTTTGTATTTCCCTGATTATGAGTGATGTTGGGCATCATTTTTCATGTGTCTGTTGGCCATCTGTATATATTCTTTGGAAAATATGTCTATTCATGTCTTCTGCCCGTTTTCTAACTGGATTATTGGAGGTGGTGGTTTTCAATTTTATAAGTTCTTTATATATTTTGAACACTATCAGATATGTCAATTTCTTATCAAAATAAAACATATTTTTTGAACTGTTGATAGATCTTTTTAGGACTCTGTAAGCAAGACTTCCTTAGGTAGTCTTGATATTAAAATGTTGTCATGACTGCATAATGGGAATCATATCCTAATCATTCTGAATAACAAAGGTCAGAAATAACCAGAAATGGACAAAATCCATTTTTTCCATCTATAACTGGAAATACTGACCCTTAAAAAATGTTCAAAAGAAAAGTTTTGTAAACCAATAATTTAGGGCACTGCAATGTAATATAAGTTTTCTTCTGGAGTTTCAGAATTTACATTTGAATATTAAAGGCCCTGAGAAGGTCTACAATAAGTAAGTAAGTAAGTAAAAAAATAAAACCACGATCTTTGATAAACCCAATATTTTGTTGTTGTTGTTGTTGTTTCAAGTTTATATTTAAATTCTAGTTAATATATAGTGTAATATTAGTTTCAGGAGTAGAATTTAGTGATTCATCCCTTACATATAACATCCAGCATTTCTGGAACTTATTTGTTCATTGATTATTTGTATGTCCATCCATCCACACTAACAATGATTACTTCTCATGAAACTAGCATTCCATGGGACACATATCAGGAAGCATGGTATACTAGAACAATGTCACTGCTCATTCTTCTTCTATGAGGCTTTCCTCAATGACAGCCAGAATTATCACTCTATTCCTCTCTGTTCCCAAGGAACTTTCCACAAATTATTTAGAGAATGCATAATGAGATTAAGCAAAATTTTGAGGGATGAATTTGATGAACATAATAGCTAATAATGTACTTATATCTCCTCAGATAATAGATTCCTTCAAGCATGAGGCATTTTCTTATTCATTTTAAGGTTCTTAGCACATAGTGGATTGTTAAACATTTGTTCACTCATGTGGCTACATCATTTCTCATCTTTGCTTTTCTCTGTATTTCTTTTTTTTAAATTTTATTTAATTTATTTATTTGAAAGACAGAGATCACAAGGAGGCAGAGAGGCAGGCAGAGAGAGAGAGAGGGAAGCAGGCTCCCTGCTGAGCAGAGAGCCTGACTTGGGGCTCCATCCCAGGACCCTGGGATCATGACCTAAGCTGAAGGCAGAGGCTTTAACCCACTGAGCCATCCAGGCATTCCATCTGTGCTTCTGCTCCACTGTTTTGACCACTGCTTTCCTCCACAGGCCTTGTAGTTTCTGCTTTCTTGGGACGTCAGCTCATCATTTGACTGGACTGGAGTCACCTCTGGCCCTGACTCTATGATTTTTGAGATCTAGAGAACACCACTATTCAGTTACTGTCTCTGTGTCTCTAGGTTCAAAATATAAAGAAAAATCTGGTTTAACCCAACCAATATTTTGTTCGCCTTTAATCAACTGCCTACCCTTGGTGCAATCAATGGTGTTCTGTCTGGTGATGTATAAGGAAGGACTGATGCTCTACATGTGTGCACAGGATAGTTTTGGTGAGAATAGAAGTCAAGTATGAGTAGAAAATTGGCAAATCTACCCATTCAACCACCACATGTTTGCCAGACATGCTTGCTATGAAGATGCTCATGAGTATCAATATTAGACCCATTTAGTTTCTTTTCAGGTTATACTCCCACTCATCAGAAAAAAGTATAATAGTGAAGCTTTATAGCACTTAAAAGACAACAGCCAGGCAAAGTTTGAGGGAAGCAGGAGTCTCTGGCATTTGTCTAATGATATAATTAGCCATTGAATAATTAAAAGTTAGCACAGTACCAAAAATATTTTTGGTACTGTGTATGTTTAGTTTGTACAACACCCATTTCATTGGCTTAAGGTGAGTAGACAAAGGGTTTCAGCTAAAAATGCAATACTTTTCCCACATACATGGGATTCTCTGAGTGGTCTATCTCAAAATATGCCCATATTCAGTTCCAAAAAATTTTCCCTTATAATTACATTGGTTTTGAGCACTTTCAAAGCATTATAATGGTTTTTAAAAGTCTGTAATTTTTCTTTAATATTGATCCCTCTTTACCACCAAAAAGAATTTAAAAACCCCTCCCTTCTATTTATATTGGTGAATAATAGAATTTTTGTTTTTTAGTGTTAGAAGAATCTTAGAACCATTGAATTCAGGAGTCTCAGTCATCTCCTCATTTCAAAGCTAGTCATGGGGATCTATAAACTATTTTTTTTTAATGGGCATTCATTTTTTTTTATAAACTATTTTTATTGTTTAAAAATCCTTAATGAAAATCAACATTTATCTCTATTAAAACTCAAAAGCAGGCTAACTCATCAGTTCTCTTTGCTGTAGACTTAAAAAGTATTTGCTCAATGATAACACTAACAACTTTACATTAATCAGATGATCTCGTGGACAGTTATAAGCAAAGAAGTCCAATTTTTCTTTCCTTCCCATATTGTTGCCTCAGTCCCCAGAGAAAAGACCTTCTGCAGAGGGTAGATCTCTTGCAGAAGGCTGTAGAGATGGTTTCATTCCCTCCTTCCATCCTCTTACTTAATTCTCTCCGTAGGAAGAGGGAGGGGAGTCTGATGAGACTGGGAGGAATCTAGTATTTCCAGGGCTTCTTCTCTTTGTTGGGCAGGGTTAGTGCATTAAATGTTGTCCTGTTGGAAGCAGGATCTCATGTGTGTTTCTTTCTTGAGCTGCTGTGTTACCCCAAGAGGTAAGAAGAGAGGCCCCACTGTTCTTAGGCTCCCCTGATGGTCCATGGTAAAGGCTGGGGTGGGCAGTGGAGATGGTAAGGATGGCCCAGCCATGCCCAGCTCCCAAGATGGGAAGTCATCATCCCAGTCATGTTTTCTAAGATGAAAAAAAGGTAACATTTGATATTTATTCATTCAACTCAGTATTTTGCATTTATCCAGAGTGAGCCAAAATGTGGAAAAGAAAAAAAATAGTAAGTGGTAGGATTTAGGCACTAGATCCCTTCTTTAAACTTCTGACAATATCTTCAATTTATTTAATTGGAGGAGGGAGTATTAACCCTTAATAAGTGGGATTTGCTAGGTGGAGTTTTTAAAAACATTTTATCCATTTGGAAAGAGGGGGAATTAAGAGATGGTCACTAATGATAACATTTGGAAAACACTGGACTAGTCTAATTTTTTTTCATTTCTCAGACCAGAAAGCTGAGATCCAGAGGACTTAAGTCAAGATGAGACATTTTTAGTGAGCAGCAGAGCCAGATCTGGAGCTCAGATCTCTTGACCACTCTCTCTGTGGGGTCTCTTTCCACCCCAGCCTGTCTCAAATCCAGCTAGTGAACTGGGTCAGGAAGATCTTCAGAACATAACATTGTCTGAGCTAATGATTCTGATCGCTGGTCTACAAGAAGAAATTTGGGGGTGGGATTCCTGAACTCAGTGGTTTGTAACGTTGCCTATACATATGATCTACTAGGGGGAACTTTTAAAAAATCCCAGTGTCCAGGTGACATCCCCAACCAATTAAATGAGAACACAGGAGGTGGGACTTAGGCATCACTATTTTTAAAACCTCCCCAGGTGATTCCAATGTGTGGCCAATTAGAGAAGCACTGCCCTTACATTTTCCTCAGTGAAGACAGATGCAAAGGTTTTGATTAAGAATTACTTTAACCTCAGCCAGCCAGAGGGCAATTAGGAAGCACTTAAAATTAACTCAACTCCCACTAGCACAATGCCTTGTGCATAGAGATAATCAATAAATATTTGTTGCTGTAGGAAGATGTGACACTTAAACATCAGCTTTGACTTAAATAAACCACCAAAAATAAGAGTTACTCTTTACTGAAATATTAAGAGAATGTGGATTGGTGAGGCAGACTGGAGCCTGTTCTCTTGAACGCAACCTTTGTGGAGAACAAAAAAACCTCATTCACTCTGTGGGAGCTCAGAATTTGTTCCTGAAATCTACAAAGACCAGACAGGAACTAAATTTGGGTGATTCTCTCTTCCCTTCTACTCTTCAAATGGTCTCTTTTTAAAACAGAGAAGACATTTTAGTTAACTGCCCCCCTTAATCCCAAAGAGAGGGATGATGGGTTCCATGTATCTCCCCATAAGACTGGTTATGGTGAACAGATAAAAGCTGATACCAAGAAGGATTTGGGTGAAGAAAAATAGTTATATCCTGTCTTCTCTGGGATTGGGTCAAGGGTAGTATAGAGAAGAACCCTAACCTGGGCACCCCAAAGTCAAAGCTTTCATTCTTCCCATGCTGCTAAATTGCTGTGTGATCTTAGAGGCAAAAATTTCCCTGGCATCAGTTTTCTCATTTACAAAACTGGTGACAC
The DNA here is from genome assembly GCF_022355385.1 of Mustela nigripes. Taxonomy (NCBI): domain Eukaryota; kingdom Metazoa; phylum Chordata; class Mammalia; order Carnivora; family Mustelidae; genus Mustela; species Mustela nigripes. The sequence goes on along the minus strand of NC_081558.1, from coordinate 136,861,792 downwards.
TGCTTTCTTTTACAGAATTGAATGTGAAATTGAATGAAGTAGTAAGTGGGAATGTTGTGTGAGAAGTATACTGTTTTCTAAAGATGAAACCAATCTGGACATTGGAAGAGTTACTATTTCAATCTACTATTCCAGAAAGCCAAAGATACACATCCAAACATTCATTAAACAAAACCTAACGAGAAATGACCTGTGTTGGGTGCTGCTCTAGGAAACAGGGAGATAAGAGTGAAGTAGATAGGCAAGCTCCCTGACCTCAGGGTGTTTAGTGCCTAAGAGATGAAGATTATACAGAGCAGTCAGACTTCACGGTGTCCTCCTGCAGTAACAACCCCCCAATTTCGGGTGGCTTACAATCACTGCTTTATTTTTTTCCATTCATGTTATATGATGTTGGTTGTGATTTAGTCCACAGTCTTTTCATTATGAGATCCAGACTAAAGGGCAACTCTTTACATAGTATAATCTGTCCCTGTGGTAAAAGCATTTGTGCTAGTGCAGGCACACCATGTCTCAAAAAGCCCCCATTAGACATAACGTACATTGTATTCCCTTTCACTGGCCATGGTAGGTTACATGACCAAGTCTGCCATCCATGGGATAGGCTGGACAACTCCTCCACTGAACTTGGCAAGTTACATAGCAACAGACAGGATCTATAATCCTTATGCAGAGGCAAGGGAACAACTGAGAGGGATAGTGACATCTGTCCCATCTTAAGAGTGTCCCAGTGGGCACTCTTAAGATGATGTGATACGCTGAAAGAAGGAAAGTTTAAAGTATGATGGGAAGCCAAAGGATGGCCATAAGATTCCAGTAGAAGTGGGGAATTGGGGAAGGCATCCCAGAATGAGTAGGGAGCTGCCAAGTGAAGGGGGTTGGTGGAGGGGGTACTGATTTAGACAAAGGAAAAATTGCATACAGAAGGGTCCTAGGCAAGGAGAAATGTAACACATTTGCATTTTAAATCTGGAATGGAAGGTGGAAGGGTATAGTAGGGATAACTAAAGCTGGAAGTTTGGGGACCTGATAAATACGGTCACCACATACTTTATCTTTCACTATATCTTCCCAATCTAACTGCTTTGGGGAGTGAAATGGGATCCCAGTTAATACTTACTGTTAATAAGTATAAGGCATGAATCAGGACTACCCCAGGGAGATGAGGGAGAATGTCATCTGACAACAAGCTATGATGTGGACTTTATCATATGGACAAGACTTTGAAGGATCCTAAGCAGAGAAGAGGCAAGTTCTCATTTTAGGAAGCTCATTCAGACTATAATGTGGAAGATTGGCTGGCAAAATAAAGTAGACCATAATTCCTAGTAATAATCCAGATGAGAGATGGAAGGTTGGACACACGTACACATACACACACATATAGACACAGGTGTAATCCGTTATGTACAAAAGATGGGCTCATTTCTGCCAAACAAAATATTTCTGGCCTATAAAATTCCCGTGAAGGCATGTGTTTGTTCCCAGAGTCATCAGGAACAAAAGCAGAGACTAACATCTTCAGATCATAATATACAGCTGAAGGAGTACTTTAGTGATTTATAGGAGTCCTTTCAGTCACTAAACAGTCAAGGAAGACTCAAATACGCATAAACACTTACACATGATTCTTTGTTCCAAGAGACTGCCTTTCCCTGAGGATTTCTACGGGAAAATGTGGTTGCTATGCATATCCAGCAGAAATACCATTATGCTTTGTGCCCAAGACAGGTCAGAATTGGGGTGTGTTCCAACTACCTGGGATTGGTAGCACTATTGATTCATGTCTGAGATCTGCCAGGGATTTATGCTGAAAGCCCTAAAGTGAAAGAGGTCAGCATTACTGTCTGGACACTTTCAGCCGGGGCATCTTTAAGATGAACACACTTGCTTCCCTGTGGTTCAAGGTAACCAGCTAAAACTGGGGAAGATCAGTTTGAGATGTTATATGGCCTTCTGTATAAGAACCTAGGGGTGAGTTGAAATTTCTGGGTAATTATGATCAGGGAGAATGAAACCTAACTGCCGGCAGAGCAGAACACCAATAAGAAATGATTCAAAGGTTAGGATGCCTGGATGGCTCAGTTGCCTGAGTGCCTGCCTTCACCTCAGGGCATGATCCCAGGGTCCTGGGATCAAGTCCCTCTTCAGGCTCCTTGCTCAGCCAGGAGCCTGCTTCTCCCTCTGCCTGCCGCTCCCCGGGCTTGTGCTCACTCTCTCTCTGTCTCTCTCAGTCTGGCAAATAAATTAATTAAATTAAATTTAAAAAAGAAATTATTCATATGCTCCAGGAGGCCTTTCTACCACCTAGATGATGCCATTCTTCCCACATTAGGTTTGGCTTCCTTTCTCTGACTTTATTTTTTGTTTGTTTGTTTTTGTATGTTTTGTGTTTAGCACATGTTCTGTTCTATTAGCCATACACAGAGCACTTTGAAATAAAAGTATAGCAAGAAAAAGTATATTCGCCTATCCCAAGTCCTGAGTGCAGCAAGCACATTGTCTCAAGATCCCATTTCCATCACACACATACGTGTACGCCCTCTTTTGCTTATTTGGAAATTTTGTAGGTCTGTCTGACATGCTCACAATGCTCGATGACATGACTCTCCCCCTCGCCTCTGCCATTCTGCTCCCTCTTTTCCTCCCAGGGCCTTCCTTCCCAGTCAGGCTTCGTTGCTGTTACAATCTCATGGAGTTTCCTACTCTACATTTTCAGCCCCGTCTTGCCCCCAGCAACTCCATTGCTGACCCTCTCATTACTTTTCCTTTTCTGCCAGCCAGCCTTATGCAGTTCCCAAAATGTTTTAAAAAGCAAATGCCCTTGAATAATAATGATGGCTAACACTTTGTGACAGCTTCTAGTGTGACAGGATGAGCAATGAGCTCTTCACAGGGACTGCTCATTTCATCCTCAACGTAGTCAATGACGCAGGTGCTTTTATTAGTCTGGTTATACAGAACTGAAAACTGAAGTGAAATCCACAACCAGAAAGCATAGAACTGGGGGGTAAAGCACCATTTCTGTGCCTGACACAGACTGTTAAGAATTAGAATTGTGTATGGCTGCAAGTAATAGGAAGAAAAAAACAAACAAACAAACAAACTCCCATGTTTTAAATAGTGATGTTCTTTTCTCATATTGCCAGAAATACAGAGGTAATAGTTGCTCAGATTTATTCAGCAACAAAACAAAGCCAGGATTGATGTCTCCCAAGACGGCGGCACAGCTCCAGTGACACAAGTACCTTCAGAGCTCCGAGAGAAAGCACTTCCTCATTAAGAGTCTTTGTCTTTGGGGGAAAAAAAAAAGAGTCTTTGTCTTTGGGGGAAGGGAACTATCCCACCTCACTTTTAGTCCCCTCCCTCCACGGGCACTACCACCACAGCAGACTTTCCTTCTCATGGCTGGAATTGGGCACACCCCTCCCTCTTGCCTCCACAGATCATTTACTGTCCAGGGATAAGGAATTTGCCATGACTAATTTAGACTAATCATGATTTGTTCCTTGGAGCTAGGGTGGAGACCTATACTCTGTGAACTGAAGGTATCTCTACTCAGTAACTGAACAAACTGAGATTATGTTACTGGGAACAAGGGATAGAGATGGCTATCAGGGAGGCAATTTACAGTGCTTGCCAACATGCAACAGATGGTAGCTCCCATTCCCACCTACTTGAGAGTATTGAGAAATCCTGGTTTAAGTGCTCTCTCTGCTTTGTTCTCTCTCTCTCTCTCTAGGGTTTTATTTATTTGAGAGAAAGAGAGAGAGAGAGCATGCACACGAACAGGGGAAGGGGCAGAAGGAGAGGGAAAAGGAGAAACAGACTCCCTGCTGAGCAGGGAGCCCAACTTAGGGGTTCATCCCAGGACCCTGGGATCATGCCCTGAACCAAAGGCAGATGCTTAACTGACTAAGCCACCCTGGCACGTCATTGTGCTTTGTAATCTCAAGTAAAATAACTTAATCTCACTAGACCTCAATTTTCCCCATTTGTAGTATGGGAATAATACAATGAAGTTGTTATGAGGCTTAAGTAAGAAAAAATGCAAATAAATACTAGGATGACTATTCATTGATCACGATGTGTCCCTTGTGTTCTCTCATCATTCAGTTTGAGCTTTGATGTCACCTCTACCAAACCACCTCCTCCAGGCCTTCCTTGGCCTGGACTAAACTCTCCATGGGGCACTCTCTATGTTGAGTTTTCACTAGGGTAAGCTAGATTCAGGTGAATGGCCCTTGTAGATGGCGCAAGGTAAGGTAGGGTCAGTTACATTTTTGGAAAACAGCTAACAACCTACCTTCAAATATCTGAGAGTATCTGGCTCAAAGGGCATTCATCAGTATACATTTAAGCTCTAAATATTTTGTGGAACTCAATACCAATTAATTCTCTGGTAATTTGAAAAGCCAAAAACTAACTATATTCCCTTAACTCATCTTGATCTCTGATTATCTGATATATTAATAAGGAGCAATTGGTCATGGTGTCAGCTGAATTAGTCATCATTTTTGTGGTTTCCTGGTTAATAACTACTTTCTTCTTCTTCCTTGCAAGCTAACATGCCCCCCAGCGTAGTACAATATGCCAGTCTCTGTTCCAGGCTTACCAGAATGTGGATGTGAAACCTGAGACGCAGCAACTGTCTTACAGCCATGAAACAGCAAGCATGAAGAAGCAACCAATGCCGAGAGGGACAGAGCACAAAATGAAAAGGATATTGAGACGTTGGTGACATCACATATGCGCTAAATAGGTCTGTACTGTCTACCTCCAGACTTCCTAATAGCCGAAAAGATCAAGTATGTTAAAGTCCTGAAGGTGGGTTTCTGTTACCAATGGCCTGATACAATTGCAAGTCATGTCCATTCCAATTGTGTAACAGCTAAAGCAATTGCCATGTGAGTGCGGGTGGGATTTCAGAACATTTTAGGGTCAAAGAAAACTCGGACACCATCCTATGACCTAATTTTCATTTAAAATGAGTACTGAGGGGTGCCTGGGTGGCTCAGTGGGATAAAGCCTCTGCCTTCGGCTCAGGTCATGATCCCAGGGTCCTGGGATCCAGCCCCACATCGGACTCTCTGCTCAGCGGGGAGCCTGTTACCCCTCTCTCTCTGCTTGCCTCTCTGCCTACTTGTGATCTCTGTCTGTCAAATAAATAAATAAAATCTTTTAAAAAATAAAATAAAATAAAATAAAATGAGTACTGAGCCTAGAGTAGAACTGGTCAGCCCTATATGTCCTTCTGGACTCATGCCTGCTTCATTTGCCTCTCTTCCTTAATAAAGAGATAATCACTGAAGATCCCTGAGCTTGGTGTCTGACCCATAGTGAGCACGCTGTAAATAGTACTGATTACATAATTTAGGTTATTTCAGTTTTGTTTTTACTGTCTTTAATGGCAATAGTATTGTGCTGAATTGTCAGGATTCATTGAAGCGGTGTTTGTGAAGCAGCTGGAACATTCAGTCATTTGTTCAACAAGCATCAGTTGAGCATCCTCTATGAGCCAGGCACTGTCCTCGGCTCAGAGGATAGGGCAGCAAGCATGAAAGATAGGGACCCTGTTCTCATCCTGGCAGGGGCAGAAAGACCATAAACTATAAACACAGGAGTCAACCAGATTGTGTCAGCTGGTGATACTGCTACCAGGACACCAAAACATGCCCTGGGTTAGAGAGGTATGAGCAAGGGTTTATTTTAGTCAGGGTCAAGGAGGTCATCAGGGATGAGGTGACATCACAGATAAAGCTAAACAATGAGAGGACACAAAGGGACACATAGCACCTGGTAAATAGTCTTCCAGGTATTTATTTACATCATTTTCTCACTTAAGCCTCAAAACAGCTTTATTGTATTATTCCTATTTTACAAATGGGGAAAATCGAGACCTCAGTTATGTATCTTGCTTGAGGTTACAAAGCACATACATGGCAGAGCCAGCATCTGAACATGATTTAGCCCAAAATGACACCTGGATGCCAACACTCCTGAAGGGAGAGCCAGGTACTCCGCCAAGACATTCTCGTGTAGCAGCAAGTACAAGCACAAGACAGGGAGCCTCTCAGACTGGTGGCCACAATGGGGGTGAAGACCAACCCTTAGGAACAACTGGGTCAGAGCAGCCAGAGCACAGGGGCCTTGCCTGGCCATCTGGGTGCCTCTAGTCCCTGGCTGCCGGATGAACTGGTTGGGAGCTTGTGGCGATTTCAAAATGTCACCAAGATGGCCTGCATCTCCCGAGACTCTGGAAAGATAAGGGTTATCCCACTTGCCAGTCTCATGTTACAATCACCTCTGCCATATCATATGGGGCAACAAGTCTCACTCAGGTGACTTACCGTTCAGCCCTGCCTGGTAAGTGAAGGAGGAAGAAGAAACTTTGAGAAGGAAATTCCACTGTCATAACACCCTTAAAACTCCAATAGTCCTTTCTTTATGCAAAATGGACTTTTTGAGAACTTTCTATGTGCCCAGCAGTGCTAAAAAAGATGAGTTTTCTATTTTCATCAAACTTTCATCCAGAACAGAAGAGGGAGATAAAAAATAAGGGCTAAACAAGCAGGAGAAGCTCCATAATAAAGTTTGGGGAGAAAAACCACATCAGGAAATGAAAGTGGTGGGTGAGAAGGCCACAGCAGAGAAGGTAGCCATGGAGACCATGTGAACTGATGTCTGGGGGTGGGGGCGACAAGGAGGGACCAGCCGGGGGAAATGTTTGGACAGAGTGTTCCACAGTCCCACCCAACCTCAGCAGCTTGAGGAAGGAGCAACCTGCCACATATGAGGACTAGGAACCACAGGCAGGGATGCTGGCCTGTGTGAGCTAGCCATGGGGGCTTGAGATGAAGTTGAAGAGAGACTGGGGCCAGGTCGTGTGAGTCCTCGCTGGCTGCTATGAGAATGTTGACTGGCTCTCGGTCCCGGTGAAAAGCCCAAAGGTGCCACTGTGGGGAACACACGCAGTACTCCTTTGAACTCAGAGAGTTTGGGAGACCCCATATCAGCCCCCACTCTCCCACTGAGGGAGAAAAGCCCTGGTGTCCATTTTTGCTGTGGTCTATCCCTGATTTCTGCTGAGATGTCTAGAACATGAATAAAGATCTCTGGATGACATGGAGCTCCATCTTCCCATCCGGTGTGGCCATCCATCACTGGGAGGTGAAGCCGGGAGGCTTGAAGTCAGGTGAAAAATCTGCCCGTATTTCTTTCTTTGCTTCATCCTATATATTTCAGAAAACAAGCCTTTTCCTCACCAGTCTGTCCCACAGCCATCCTGAGCTTCTCCAGGGTATGAGTGTGGTTTTTTCATGAAAAGCTGATAGAAGTCACTGAATACTGATGGAGCAAATCCTTGGTCCAGCCCAATGGAGTCATTTGTTGAGAATATCCTTATGTAAAAAAATGCCCTTCTCAGACTCTTTGTCTCTTATCTGAGGTTATCCTGGTGATACTCTCAAGAACCCGGAAAGGTCAGCTATTTTAGTCCAAGCCCATCTTTAATTAATTGTAGTATTTGTGTTTAAATAGATCAATAGCCAAGTTCGACCTCAGTGGACAACATGAGCCATTATGATATCATTGCAATATGTGGGTCAGGCCAACCACTTGTATTGAACCCAGCAATGCACACCAGAAGCTTCTGTTCTGTTGAATATTGTACTTCAGTGTTAAAAATGGGAAGGTTGAAGTGCCTGGGTGGCTCAGTGGGTTAAACCTCTGCCTTCAGCTCCGGTCATGATCTTAGGGTCCTGGGATCGAGCCCCGAATTGGGCTCTCTGCTCAGCAGGGAGCCTGCTTCCCCCCCCCCACCCCACCTGCCGCTCTGCTTACTTGCGATCTCCCTCTCTCTCTCTCTGTCAAATAAATAAATAAAATCTTTTTTTAAAAAAAAAATGGAAAGGCCATACTCCAGCTAAGAGGCCATCCTCTTAGTTCAGCTAAGCTCTGAGCCCAAAGGAAGCAGGAGGAGCCTGGTAAAACCTTGGGTTCCTTGAAGCCATGAGATGGACTGCCAGCTGGAACCACAGCCATGTTTCAGAGGAGTCTGTCTTCCTGAAGAGGAAAAAATAAAGAAAAATGAGCAACTGCATACATATAACCTACACACTCTGTTCTTCTGTATTTCACAATAGTTTTAAAATACTTTCCTTTCCCCCTGAGTCAGCCTTTCCTGGTGTGTGCAGTTAACTTTATTGTCCAATTGGAAATTGGATCATTATTTGCATCTCATCTCACCAAGAGTAAGCACAGATCATTCAGTAATTGTGGAAAAAAAAATCCATGGAGATACCAGCTTTTTAAAGTGCAGATAGCAAATGAACCACATCCTACTATCATTTTAAATTTCTCTTCTGAAAAAAAATTTTCTCCTCTGTACTTTCTGGAAGGATTGATGAGTGTTTTCTTGAGAATGGATGCTCAACTCTTCCTTCCTGTTCTGGGGTATCCTTTCAGGAACTAACTGATGTGTCAGAGCTTCAAATGGACCTCTGTATAGGTGAAGGCTGCTAAGCAACCACAGAACTCAGCTTCTAGAAGGTGGGCCTTTCCCTGAGGAAGAGGAAAGGAGGGGAAATGGTCACGGCTCCCTTCCTTACAATTTACAAAGAAGAGAGTATTAGCAAATGGCACTTATCCAAGACTGGTCTCTGTTTCTGTCTTACTTATCATACTATCTGTATGATTCCCAGGGCTGGCCTTTATTAGCTCTATGATCTTGGGTAAGTTTCTTAACTTTTCTGTGCCTACGCTTCTTCATTCATCAAATGCGGGGATAATAATTTTACCCACCTTATAGAGTTGGCATAAGGTTTAAGTGAGTTATTTTATATAAAGTCCTTAGACTAGTGTCTGGTACTACTTAACATCATATACTTGTTAATTATAGGGTCTTCTTTTGGCATTCAAAATATGACTATTTTTGCACTGGTGAAATGCACCATTGAAAGGAGTAAACCTGGGGACCAAGACCCAGGGAATTCCATGGATTCCTTTTCTCTGCTTTTATATCAATACATTCTAATTGCATGTTTGCATTTCTATGTACTTGACACCAGTGGACCACCATTTAACACAAATGGCAGCAGATCCGGCATCCGTGTGGTGTTTCCTGAGGTATTTGCTTCTGTGGCCAATAGGAACACCTATCTCAGGGACACTTAGAGTAGCCTATGATCCATATTGCTTGCCCAACTCCACAGATCTCATTTATCAGTGAGAAATGGTGGTTTCCTGCAGCTTTTGAGCAAATAATGCACTTAACTTTGCTAGTGTAGAAATACAAGTCTCTTTTAATGCCACACTTTGGTTTTCGTTAGCTGGTGAAAACTTTCTCCACTGTTGAATGAATCTGTTCTTTGCTGATCCAGGTTGTCCTGAATGCACCCTCCCACACTCACCGGGTGTCTCTCCAGTCCACTTGCTGCTCTCTGCTTCACCCACTCTTTAACCAACATAATGGTTTCAGTTAGCAGGATGGAAACACACAGCCATAGCATAGATGTGCCTAAATAGAACAGTTTTTGTTTCTCTGTGAATTAACTCAGTGTACCTCTTAGAGCCACGTTTCCACGTGCAGCTAAAGACCGAATCATGCAACAATTCAGTTCCTTCTCATTGTGTCTTTGGATTGGAGAATAGAGTTAACTCAAAATTCTCCCCTCTTTCTGTGGGTGGTGAGTGTCTGACTACAGATGGCTGCCTTGACTTTGGAGTGAGGCTTCTTCTCCTTAAGCCCTCCCCAGCCACCCTCATGCTGCATTGTGGTGCGGATTGTCCCTCCTGAGGCACCTCCCTTCCAAGGTCAGGTTATTACTTCTGGTCGTGTTGTTCCCAGGCAGGGCAGCCTGTGGCCTGCTGGCACTTGAACTGTCAACACAGAGGACTTCTAGTCCCTCTCACAGGGGCATAGAGGGCCCCATGTGCAGATCAGTTCTATGGCATCCCCCTACTCCAACTGGGGCATTTGGGGCTCCTGGTCTTCTGAGGCTCAGCCAAGTTGGCATCAATCAGGTTTGCCGTTCGGGGTAACCACCTATAGCCTGAGACACAGGGGGCCTCCACCTCAGCTCAGCACCATGAAGAGGAGTGTGTCTCTCTCAAACCACAACTACATTTCAAGCCCATCACCAGTGGTCCTGGAAACTTTTTGTGTGTTTTCTAGAGCCCCAACAATGACAAAGCCTTGTAGGGGATGGGAGGGTATAAGCGTATCTCTATTTCAGGACATAAGGCATCCTCTTTGGCCAAGCACACTAGGCACCCATTCCCTTGGCAGAGCTTGTGTGCAACAAGCTGGGCCCTGTCAGGTAGGACTAAGAGCATCTTTGTTCTCTCCTCACGCCTGCCCCACCCACCCACTCCTTCCCCTGCAGCCCCCTTAGGATGAGAAATGGGCAGGTCCATGACTTTTCTAGTCACTCGTGGCTCATAAATCCTCTGGTCACTTTAGCCCTCAAAAAGTCTCAGACCAATAATCAATGTGTCTCACTCTAGCTAGTCATAAGACCTCTGAGCGTTGTTTCAGGTCCTCTTCCCTCTTCAGCCATTGGATCTTGCAGTAAGTGGAAGCCTGTGATGAGAGAGGGTCGATGGTCTACCTCTCTGTTTCCCCACCTTATGCAGTCTGGTGGTTTCAGTTTCTGACTCTTTCAGGAAAGGTGTCACTTGACTGGCTTTTATATGGTGTTGCTTCATCCTGCTGGTACAGATGGTTAAAGCTAACCCTTCTGGGTGGCCCTCATCCCCACCATCCATTTCCCTGCATTATCTATGACAGGTCACTCAGTTCCTCCTGCGGCCTCACACACTGGTGGTACCTTCAGGCTCGTTCACCTGAGGCCTCTTCACCACAGGAGGTCTTCTGGATGGTCTTATGGGCTTACTTGTGTTCTGTTCCCCCTGCCCTCATCCCCAAAAGACATACTGAAGTCCCAACCTCCATGTGCCTTTATTTGGAAATAGAGTCTTTGCAGATGTAATCAGGTTGAGATGAGATCATACTGGACTAGGGTGGGCCCTAAATCCAATGACCAGTGTATCTACAAGAAAAAAGAAATCTGGACATTGACACTTACAGGGGGAACACCAGGTGATGACAGAGGCCAAGACTAGAGCTTTGCTGCCACCAGCCAAGGAACACCAAGGACTGTGGGCAACCACCGAATGCTGAACATACACTCCCTCCGAATCCCCAAAGGAAAGCAGCCCTGCTGACACTTTGATTTTGGACTTCGAGCCCCCAGAATTGTAAGAGAATAAATTTGTGTTGTCTTAAGGGACCCAGTTTGTAGTGTTTTGTTAGGGCAGCCCTAGGAAATGAACGCATTCAAATTCTCTTTAGACAGAGCTCCTTTGTGTGGGGATTATACTTTCAAATATACTTTCTTCATTTTGCATCCCACACCCCCATCCAGCGTGGTGTCTGGAACACAGATGTCATTTCATTAAATGTTAAATGAATGGATGTGAGCTACATGATTGGAGAAAACACTCAGATATTTGGTGATGATTGGATGACTCATTGAACGGGTTGCTTATTATTTTGCCAGTTTCATCTTATACCAAAAAAAAAAAAAAAAAAAGCCATTCAGTTATAAAACTTCTTTAAGTCAAAAAAGATGCCTTATTTATATAATGAAAATAAACCCTTGGTAACTAAGCTTTATAGTAGTTAAATTATTTAATAATCCAATTATTTTTGAGTTCCTTCTGTGCTGTCCCTATGTAAAGAAATCTCTTCATTTAAAAGAAGTGCTACACAAAATTATAGTTCATTGAATTTTGAATGCCTTTGTAAAAAGAGAAGCATCATGAATGACACTAGCATCTAGTCAGATAATGCTAATGCACAGAACTGCTATTTTCTTGCTTGCCTTCTTTATGCTGTCTTTTGATTTTTAATTGTTTTCAAATTAAAGCAACCTTGCAAATTCATAGCAGTCTGAAAGCTCTGCCTGGCTTACTGTTCCAGGAAATCCACACATCTGTGCAAAAGGATCGTTACTACCCCAAGGATGGATGCAGCAGGGTTTCTTTTCCTTTTCTGGTTCTTTCTACCTCTTTTCTTACTTCTTGTCCTTGTAAATATGTTTATGCCATCCTGTGCAAGAACAGGGAGATTGTGGGAGCCAACACAGCATCATAAAATGAAGGCACACTTAAGTCTGCCCCCTTTTTGGAATTTTGTCTCCACCCAGCTTGGTAGGCTGAAAAGAGCAGGACAGACAAATCAAGCAGACAGATGTTCAGCCCTTTCCTCCCCCAAACTCCTTTCAGGTAATTTGCTGACAGATAAATAAGCCCAAAGGCAAAAAAGGTTCAGCTGCCCAGAGACCTTGGAGACTCTGGGCAATCTGTTCTTGAGTCAGTCAACATGTGGGGCAGGGGGCCGATCATCCCTGTGCGAACACACACCTGGTAGGAACAGAGATGCAAACAAACTGAGGAAGTGATCTAACTGGTAGGGGAGAGAGAGGCTTGGTGGATTTCAGCTTCTCCACTAGGAAGGTGGGTCATCGATGTAATATACTTTTAATTAAGGAAGTTTGAGAGGCTTCTTATCACATGGGTGAACAATTTCTTAGAGTAATATAGAGGTTGTCAATGATTCTTTCATGTTCAAAAAACCCTATATTGTGCTGTAGGTCAATGAGAAGCTGTGGAAGGTGAGATCTGTTCAATACTCATGGCCTAAGGTCTGCAGAAATTTCCATAATATAAGGAAGGATCCTACAGGGAAAAGAATGCTAAACTGCAGAGTTTTTTTTCTCCTGGCTATCTCTGCTCCTTTGCCTCATCTTCCATAAACACCCCTAACAACATGGATTGCTAAATTGCTTTCTTTTAAATAAACCCAGGGATTAAAATTAAAACTTTGGCCAATCAATCTATCTTAATAAAAAAAAAAATCATATCAACCCAGGCATGCATCAGACAAGAGGGGAAAAATTGTGCGGATAGAATGAGATTTTAAAATGCAATTACAGAAAAGGCAGCTGTTTATTTGATTATCCCCTATCTTGGAATCTTGAACTTGCACTGTGTAAATGCCTGGTAGGCTATTGGGTCCTTTTACCCACTGCCAGGATTTCTCTTTGCCCTGTATTTATTTTTTATTTCCACTAGTGTTCCAAACCAATTGTTGTTAGAGCTCTAATGGTCAAATAAATATTCTTTTTAAAAATCACATTTTCTTAGTTTACTCTCAAACCACAGCTGCACATCCAAGTCTTTAGTCTCCTGGGCCCATCAAAAGAACATGCTGTTCTTAGTAAATAAAGACAAGGCATAAAATAGGAAATTCCACCCAATTTAAAATCTGATCAAGATGGACTCAAAATGAAGAATTCCAACACAAGAGGCTCAGACTCCATTCTGCTAAGTTTGGTCAAGTACAGTATTTGGTGAAAAAATAATTTCTTCCTGCATCTGTCCCTCCCAGTGGCAGTTCATCCCTTTCTCCAAGGAAGGCCAGGCTGTTGGACTATCTATTCATGTAGTTCAAGGGGAAATTTTGACAAATTTCCGTAGCTTTGATTGAGGGCATTGGAGGTCCTATTCTTGGCAATGCTGATTCAGGGGGATCATTTGTCCTTTTTTTTCTCTTTTTCCTGCTGAGTGCTTCATGCATTTGGGGACTTCTTACCTTTTAAGATTCAGAGACAGGTAGAACGCACCATAGATCTAAAAGCAAAAACCTCCATATCCTTGCTGTCCTGGTCTCCCTTGCAAGACAGGACAATGAGCTCATGAACTGGCCTCTGAGAGTCAACTCAGAGAAGTGGGCACTGCATGGGTCCTTTCTCTGGTGGCAGTGGTGGTTGGTGCTTGCAAGGCTACGGTGACGTTTTAGGTACCAAAGAGGCTTACGTGGCCTCATCAGGGGCATGGTGGATGCACTTGTGGTTTTCCTCCTTAGTCCTGCTCTCTGGCATGACTGGGCCTGTTGTCTCTGAATGTTTAGCTTTCTGCATGTTTCTCTAGCCCTCATGGTGATCTGAAAAGGATTCCACATCCTTTTTCTACATGTATCACCGCTGAAACCAGCCAGGGTTCTCCTGCTTGCAACTATGAGCACTGGTATTCATAAATAAATATCTGCACTTCCTTTGCTCGAACGACTGTGTAGGGTATGGGAAAATTTTCATTTATATCCCCGAAGGGAATGTTGTTACTGGATGTTGATTGCTTTTCTTTAGTCTAAATTAATTAAATGACACAATATCCATTGTAGGAAACAAATGAAGATCATTTTACACAGTATATTGTAAATAGTGATTATAATGTGTGCTCTTTCCAGAGAACTAGTAAGAAACAATGTGTTCATTCAGACAGCTCCTGTTGGAAATTGCAAGGCAGTCCTCTACATTGTAATCCATTTCCTCCTTAGCTCTAATGCAGCAAATTCCACAGTGATTTAATAACAAAGTGACAGCAGTAAAATCCAATGTAGGGATAAGAGCTGGAAACAGTGAGTGTGTGAATCCTGCTATATGGGAAATGTGTGGGAGGGCACAAGACAGGAGAACAAGGAACAAAGCTATTGTCTCTGATATGTACCAAGAAAGTCTCTACTCTGTGTTCAGCCCCATCTCTTAGGGCCCACCCACAAGGTAGAGACCCAGGGTGCAGGTGAGCTTGTTTTTAAAACAATCCTATACAGAGAGATTTTGCTTTCTTTTAAAACTGCTCCCAGGGGAAGAGGCTGCCCAGAAGGCAGATCAGTGGGAGCCCCCTGACCACTCCGCCACACAGAGAGCTTCCTCCTCTCTTCTAGCATCACCTGTCCTGCTTTCTTGGCACTCAGTTTAATTTCTAGATCTGCTCAAATGCCATTTAGCGTCCTTAGGCTCCCTGACTATGGCCCTGCCCCTTCTACCTCTTGGTCGTCGTCTGAAGCAGAATTGAAATTTAATACACATTTATTGATTGATAAGTCAGAAGAACTCAAGAATACATATTTAGACTGAAGCTGAACTTCAGGGGAAAGAACGTAATGAAGTAAGTGTCCCCGTCACGTGAAAAAGATTCAGATCTAGAACCATGCTAGAGGAGAAGTCACCAAGGGTGGAGAGGGAAGAGCACATGTGTGGGTACTGGGAGAAGGCAGGAAGGTCAGGGACTTTTTCCTTTCTTCCTAAGCAAAAGTCAGGTTTCACACACTTCAGTGGCTAGCTGGTTGGTTTACTCTCCCATACATAGTACCAGAGCTAATAGGGACAGCACCTTCTATCAGCTGATGTCAGGGAGCAGGGCATGAGAAGTGGCTCATCAACACTATTCTACTTTTACTTAACATATATGAATCTCAAAGCACTGCAGAATATGTTAATTTATTTAAACTTCATGCGGCAGGTTGTCTGTTTACCTCACTTTACAGGCTCAGCGATGGCAACCTCTGTCTGAAAGCCCATGAGTGGTACAGGCAGCAACAGGACACAGGTCCCAAGGCTTCCTAAATCGTCTCTGCAGCCTTATTAAATATCTCATCAAATTCCTTTTGAGTACAAAAATCAGTTCTTGTGAAAGAGCGATGAGACTTTTTATTCACTGTGTCTTTGTAATACACCTTTCACCTTAGCCTATGCAGGTTTAGTGCCTGGGAAATGCATGACATTTGCATAGACAACTCAAAACAGATGAGAATGAATTGAGCAGCCTAGATGCAGAAGGCCCCGGGCGTTGTTCTAGCCCTTGAAATCTTCCCAGGGAGCTCTCATCCTCTGAGAATGTCTCTCTCATAGCTTCATCCCAACCCAATGGCTCCTGAAGGTCTGTCCCCAGGCCTTTCTTGCCCATCTCCCTTATGTTCCAGCCCTCTGGCTGCCATGTCTACATTCCCGTGAAGTCTCTCCAGCTAGTGCCTTGGACATGGCTGCCCAAGGGAAAAGGATTGAACTGGATCTTACTTGGGACCACCATCACCCCCACCCCAGTATTTTGGGGAGCAATATCTGTTGCTTGACATCATTTTGAGAAATGATTCACTCCCCTGTATCCAGCTTGACCCTCCCTGAGATACAGGCAACAGCACAGTAGGTTATGAGCAGGTGTAGCACAGAAAAAATGCAGTAGTTATCTGGGTAGTCGCTAGGACACTCGGCTGGAAAACTACTTGGGATAACTTTTTGCATAAGGACTCACCTATTAACCCTAAAATCTGAAAGAACAGAAATTCTGTTTATTATTTTTTAAAAAAAACGATTAGTTGCACCTATCTATACCAGGAAATTTATGCAAGTTACCTTCTTTGAGCCCTGCAACAACCTTTGGAGGTATTATTATGATGAGTTACATGTTTATGGATGAAGTTAGCCAGGCTCAGAGGGATTTTGTGCTCAAGAGTACCCAGTTAGTGAGCAGTGGTATCAGGATTGGACCCTCGTGTGACTCCAGTCCTCCC
Organism: Mustela nigripes; assembly: GCF_022355385.1. Classification (NCBI taxonomy): domain Eukaryota; kingdom Metazoa; phylum Chordata; class Mammalia; order Carnivora; family Mustelidae; genus Mustela; species Mustela nigripes. The sequence continues at coordinate 136,845,378 of NC_081558.1, read as the reverse complement.
ACCCCAGCCATGAGGGCTCTTCCCCTCATTGCTGCCATTGCGGTGGTCCACTTGATCTATCCAACCAGAGATGAGCATTTACATTTGTGTTTCAGAAGCCAGCATCAATATCTGCCAAGGATATATCACCCAAAAACTAATTATTAAACACATTCATCTCTTCTTACCTGACCTCATGTAGACATGAGCTACACTTAACTTTATTATAAGCAAACCTCTTCTCACTGCCTATATTTGTCCCAGAGTTCAAGCTCTAGCATCTCCATATGAGTGGGGAGAATTGAAGGAGTGATACGGGACAGGTCATTGGTTTTCTCAGCAAAGGGTCATGACGAATTACTGGCTTTACCCTATATCTGTAAATTTACATTGTAGATAGGGAATTGATTTTCCTAAACTTAGCCCATTTGGGAAAATGGAATATTTCAATTAGGTAGACAGTCCAAATCTTGGAATTAGAAGGTCAGACTTCATATGTTTTAAAAGAAACAATGAGATTCTTAAAACACAACATCTGCTCACAGAAGGAAATAAAACAAATAAATAAAACCTTCTGAACTCTCTTTTTCTGTCTTTAGAAATGACAAAACAATAAAACTAATATCCATATCTCTGAGTTATGTGTTGGAGGGATTACTAGAATAATTCTAAACAATTTAATGAAGTACAAAACTTGCTGAAGGCAAGTGATAAAAATTCAGTGTGGATCTTCACCCATTTCCTCCCCAAACAATTAAGTGTGGTCACATTTTTAAGAAGCCAAGGAGCATCTTCTAAATAATATTTAAATCTTTCTCCCTCTCTTTTGTTATCCCCTGCTCCCCTTCATCAATTTTCTAAAATTCTGAAATTTTAGGCATACAGGGGTAGTAGTTATTCTAGAAGGCAGATAATCCTGATGTTGACAAAGTCAACATGTAGTAGTAATTAAAGCACACTAGCTCATAAATACTATCAAATTTATGGGCTTTCTAGGAACTGTGCTTACCTAATGAGTTCTGTGCCCAAGTTTAATTAGTCAACATCCATTCCCACCAGCCCATTTATTCCCTCTTCCAAATCATCCTTTCCATAATCTCTTTGCTGTATGCAATGACCCCTCCCAAAGATTCTGCAGCATCTTTTCTTCCATTGTTTCATAGGGTGATAAGGGAAAAGTCTTTTTAAAATTATTTATTTATTTGTTTGTTTATTTAAGAGAGAAAGAGAGCTAGAGAGAGAGCATGAATAGGAGATGTAGGGAGGGGCAGAGGAAGAGGGAGAAGCAGAATCCCCATTGAGCAGGGACCAGATGTGAGGCTCCATTGCAGGACCCAGGGATTATGACCTGAGCCAAAGCAGACACAATCAACTGAGCCACTCAGGCGCACCAATACATGAAAGGTGTTAAGAGCAAACATATGCAATATTTTTTTGACTGACATCAATAAGAATACGGATATATCTACATTTGAGCAAAGCATGAGCATTATGTGTACAGTACACACACTTAGGCTCTGTGCCGATGTGGTCACTTTTCTGTGTTTCATTTCCTTTCATAGCATTTGCAAAATGTCTCCATAAGACAATGTGTCTTCCTATTTTATGGTTGTGTAATTGTACATATTCTGCAAGCACTGTCATAACAATAGCAGACATTTTCAAAAGAGAAGGAAATCCATTCATAAATCCACTTCTCAATGAATCACATTTTCATTTTTCCTCTTTTCTCCATCTCTGTCCATGTGCAGATGTAATATTTTCCTGGCCACAATTCTCCTTTAAGACAAATCTTGCCAATATATGTATTCTTACCTAACATCGTTACATATTTTTACATGTAATACTGAGCTACCTATAACCAAATAACCTTGCCCATTCTAGTCCAAATACCATGAGAGGCAATCACTTAATTGTTCAACAACTTCTGAGCATCCACTTGGTAAACTACTTCTGAGCTTGCTGCTATGCTTTCGATCTATCTCACATGTGGTAAGTCTTTTATTCTGTGGGTGGCTTTGATTTTTGGACTTGACCACATTGTGTCAAGTCTGGCAAATAACATTGAAGCTGGTAAGAAAACCCAGCAAAAGTAAGAAGCAAGGCAGCTGGTGAGTAGCATCTTGAGAGTTGAGTTTCTTACGTAACACATAGACTGGCTCCAAAGATCATTTCCAGAGAGAAGCACGAAAGCGACTTGAGAAATAGCAGAATCAGTGTGACAATGTTGGTCACTCACAGAACCTTGCAGAAGGGTGTGATGCTAATTTGGAAATTCCGATCCTAGTATGTGATTTGTAAAAGCAATTCCCTTAAATTGGAACTGGACATCAGTTGGAAGTGGCCCTCTTGCCACTAATAGCTGCCTCGTGCTTGGCTCTGCAGGGAGCATACACCCCTCACACCTCTCAGGCCCAAGGGTCAGACAGCTGCTATTAGATGAGCCAGGCTTTTCCCAGACTGGATACATTCAGGAAGGACTATCCAGAGGAGAGTCTCGCCCATTCTCTACAACTCATTTTAGTTTCAGAGGGCGGGGCTATCTGTAGCTAAAAGTGTGGTGGTTCATACCAAGAACCTCTCAGTGTGCGAGGATCAAAAGACTAAATTCTAGTCTTAGCCTTACACCAAGTAGGCTTTGAAGGGTCATTTCTCTTCTCTGGCTGCTGAGCTGGTGACTCTCCATTGATCTTCCTCTCACTTTGTTCTCTGTCCTGCTCTGCCCTGCTCTGGGCGCTGGGAGCTGACCCCTTTAGTACTTTTCTTGTCCTGTGGCTTCTTGTTTGGTTTGGCAAGAGGGAGTCAGATGCAGGAGATCAAAGGGTGCGATGGAAGAGGTTTCATCATCATCCCTATTTTCTCTCTCTGTCTCTGTCTCTACTCTGTCTATCTCATTCCTCATAGGGCAATGATTTGCCCGTGGCTGTGTCTCTGGCTTCTGTTCCTGTTAGGGGACCCCCTGTCCTCAGATTTAGCTCTTTCTAGGTTCAAGAGCAGTCCCCCATTTGTCCCTTCAGTTGAGGAACTGTCAAAGCTTTTCACTGTTGCTAGTATCTCAGGGCTTCAACACCCCTAATTCTACCAAAACCTCTGGACTTGTCCCTTCCAAAAGCTCCCTTAAAGGAAGCCTTTTCATTGTGCTGTCTGCATCCTGCAGGGGCCCTGTTTGGTGGACATGTCTAATATGTATAATAAAGGGTTCAGACAAGTTGAACCGTAAGGTCCCTTTCAACCCTACTGTTTTCTGACTATGTTTGCTGATGGGAGCAGGGTAATTTCACAACCACAGACTCGCTCAAAGAACAGTAACCCGCTTTTCTAAGGAGGCCTTGAGTTTCCATTTTATTATTTTTAAAGTCAACCTAAGATGACTTTAATAGTCAGTAGTCATCATCCATTAAAGGAAACTGCTTATTCAAAATATTTAGCTTAAGGTTGGCAAATAGACCCAAAAGCTAGTCCTTTCTATCCAGGTCTTATTTAAGAACCTCAGGATTAAAAAGCCTATAATTAATTAGAGCACCTTTTCTTTTGCCTGATTCATGAAGTCCACCTTGCCCCAGTCATGTCCCTGCTGACCTGTCTGCAGGTTTGTCAGTCTGTCTCGCTGGACCCCATCCATCTGGCCTATCTAATTGTAACCGCTGGGATGTAACTGGACACCAATGGCATTCTTCTTTTTGAGTAATTGCATCAATGAGTTATACTAGCTGTCATATTAAAGTAGCTCTTTGCTAACCTCTGGTAATATGAGAACATAGCCACCATTAGCCTTCTTTCGTTAGGTAACACCATCTCCCTAATGTTTTTGCCTCCTTAATCCAAACAGATAAAATGCAAGGAAAAGAAACGAAAAGTGAGGGAGTTCAGGAGTGGTTCAATATTTCATTTCTCTGGGTATTTTTTCCCTCAAAAAAACAAAAATAAACATGGTAAGCAGATATCTCCTGGAGCTCCAGAATGGTGATTTCCTGGGAGAGTGGTCATGCCTTCTCTTAGGAGGTAAGACAGGGTGATAGCGGTTTGGGGAACACTAAACATCACGTGGAAACAACTGGGGTGATGGGGAGGCATAGATACAGTCACTGTCAATTTTACTATCTCATTTTTTCCCAGCAATATTAGACCAGAATTAAAATAAATACCAACAGTTCACTTAACTGCCATATTTTACATATTTCTCATCCAAGACGAAAAAGTAAGTAGTTTCTAGTTTTTCGTCCCTTGAAACATGGATTCAAAATCATTTTACCAGATTTTGAAGGAGTGTTTGCAAAAATGCCCAGGATTGCATTTTTTTTTCCTATTTAAAAGGAATCAAATATGCTTTGTTTTAAATGTTTTGTGACTCCAATATATTTCTCAATGAGTGTGATTTGAAAATAACAAACACCGTTTTCATAAGCTGATGTCACCTGTCATAAGCTCAAATTTTCAAACCTCATTAAACTCAGACTCCTACTACGTGTGGCATTGTCATGGCCCGACCATCTCTCGGCGCTTGCCCCGAAGGCAGGAAGATGAGAAACAGGAAAATCAAACTGAGAACATAGACAGGAAGTGAGAAGAACTTGAGGGGACTACTTTTGTGTACGAAATTCAAAGTAGCAGGCCTCTATTTATATGCACACTCCCTTCTCCTCCCTGTGTGGCTCCAGCTACAGAGAAACAACAGTTGTAGAGAAGAGACACAATCAGAATTATTCAGTTCCGTAAAAATGCATCCAACCGAAAAGTTACACGTTTTGGTAGTTCTATCTTTTCTCTAACTTTTTCTTTGTCTTTTCCTTTCTCCCCCCCTTCTTTCTCTCCCTCCTTCTATTTTTTAATCAGTGAAGTGGCCAACGCCAGAATAATTAAAACCACGGAATTAGGTAAATAGGAATACTGAGATAGAATTGGACTTCTCAAAAAATATATATTAATTAGACACGAGTCAAGGCAGCATGTGTAATATGCCCTATTTCGAACATTGAGGAAAGGGTGACTCTGTGTTTGGCATGACCTGCTTATGTCCCATTAGTATAAATATACAGATTAAATTTCCCCTCTTTTGGCAGAGCACTTCTGCTGCTTTTAATGGCAGCTGCTGTTCCTACCACTGCCACAATTTGCTACTGCCACCCCTGCTCTGCCCTTCTTGGTGGAAAGTCATTTTGGTAAATTGCCAGCTCCAGACATGATTTCTATAGTAATAGGATACCCAGGGCCACAGAATTACACAGTGGATTGTCAACTTCTGTCTAAATTGAACAACTGTGATAAGTATAGTAAAATAAAGCCTATAATTAAATGCTTAAAAACAGAGCCAAGCAAAGAAAAAGAGGAGTCAGGAAATCTACCTAATGAATGAAATCCTAAACATACAATATAGTTTTCTCACTACCAGCAATGTATTTGTTACAAACAAGACAAGGAAGTGATTCCTACTTTGGTCTTTTTCTATTTGAAAATATCTTTCTTGCCATATCCTTAAATATACCAAGGCCAGTTTAAACTCCTAGGTTAAACCTAAGTGGGGTTTTAGTCCCTTCACAGATGCCTACACTCGTGGCATCATAGGATTTTGAAAGTGGTCTGAAGCAACTCATTTGGCCCAAGAAAGTAGGAATATTTTAGAAGAGAAACTTTTCCAGTCTTTTCTTGAAGACCTCCCAGATTTGAGATCCCATTACTTCCCTCAGTGAGGTATTCTAGAGTCACATGGTCCTGGGACACAATTCATCTGTTCTAGCTTAAAGATGGATCAATTTCATGTCCTTTGTTCCTCTGAGTAATAAAAGACAATGACTTCACCATGCCAGACCTCATTTCTTTTCCTATAAAATGAGGAGGACTGACACAATTATCTACAAAAACACTTCACCCCAAAGATTCTGATTCCCATTCATTGATCACTTGGCTTCTTTTAAAAAGCCAAAAACTCTCTACTTGAAAACAAAAGTCCTGATGTTTCGGAATAGCCATTGATGTTTGTTGGATGAATGAGTAAACAAATGCATGGATACCCCCTATAAAATCCTGTTTCTTGACCAAGCAATTAAATATCCCTCACTTTTTTTCCACACCCACTAATTCTTCATTATAAAAACTCGGGAGGAAAGAAGGTATCATGGAAGCAAATGACTTCTGCACCACAGATATCAATTCTTCAAACTGGAACAAGTTACTTAACCTCTCTGTGACTTAATTTTTTCTTTGTAATATGGGCTAATGAAGTCGACCTCTGGGTTGTTAAGGAACATAGGCGAAAAGCCTGGTGCAAATTGAAAAACACAACAACATTGTGTCCCTATCCTCTAAAACTTCCAAGTCTCTCCATTCTTTTTTAAAAGAGAGCATGGAAGAGACGGCTATTTGCCTCTCCCAATCTGCACCCTTCTTCTCCCTCCTTTTTAATAACAAGACTCTAATTTTGAGCTGGCCCAGCTAAAGACTACATTTGCTAGCTTCTCTTGCAGCTATAGATAGCCACATGAAAAATGCTGCCAATAAATATTAGCCAAAGTGCCGTGTAACTTCCACCAGAAGGTCTCTTCAAAAGGAGAATGAGTGTCCTTCTTTCTTTTTTCCTTCTTCCTGTCACCTAGAACATAGATGTTGTAACTGGAGCTTCTGCCTCCATCCTGAACTCCAGGGATGTAAGCCACACAGTAGAGATGGCAGAAGGGAAAGCTGGGAGGGGTTTGGGGGACTCACTAAGGTTCCATGCAGGCCTCATCTGTCTACATCCAGGCTTTCCTTGTTGGAAAAAGAATGTGTGTCTTGTTTAAGCCATTGTGACTTAGGTGCTTTTTATTCTATGTAGCCAGGCCCAGAAGACACCCTCAAGTGAACACAATATGTATTAAACTTTAATTCTACTTAATAATTAGGGTATATTCCTTAATCACTTATATATTATGCTTCCTTTCATCTCTTTTATCATGTTGACCTAGACTATAATAACACTACAATGACAGTTTACACTTCATTTGTAGTATTTATATTTTTCTTTTAGTATTTATAACTAACCTGTGTTAAATTTCATGCTCATTTTGGCTTCTTCTCCAACACACCATGGTCATTTCCACTTGAATTAAATTTTCAGGGGTATTAATAATATTACTAATTCGTAACAACTTAGAAAACAATGTGGTAGAGGTGAATGACCTGTGACCTATAGTTTGAAGTCCTAGACCAATCCTGGATTTCATTCTCATTAGCTGTGTGACCTAGAGGAAGTGACTTAACCTCTATGAGGCTGTTTTATCCATAGCAAAAAGGGGTAATAGTAATCCCGCCTTATTGTCTTACTGGCATATAGTAAGACTCAGGTAAGAGAATACATTTGAACGTACTTTGTATGAAATAAAGTGCCACATGAATTTTGGTTTGTTATGAGTACTATTAGAATCTTCACATGTAAGAGGTACATTCTAAGTTTCTTTATCTAAACAAATATTGGAGAGAATTACCAGAGAGGATATTTTAAAGATTTGAACAGATGGTAGTTTCTAATATCTTCTATTACCTTTTTTGAGGGTAGAATAAATACTCAATTAGTGACCTTATTATAAAATATAAATGAATCAGTATAATGGTCCTAGGCTATCATCTTTTTATTTGTTTTAGAGTTGTTCAGGCGTTGAAGAAGTAAATATTTGAGATCTTGAATTCTAAACAATGAATCTGCGGATCTTTGTACCCTTGATTCTCTCTCTCTTTTCTTCCCATACCATGCTGGTATGGGTCAGTGGAACCTAAGTGCCTTGTCCTTGAAAAGTATGACAGAAAGGTTAAAGTCACTCTTTTACAACTTGCCAATCATGCAGGACACAACTGAAAGTATCTGTAAAAGCTGAGATAACTTGTACCTGTGACTTCCTTGTTGTTCAGGTGAGCAATCATAGCAAGAATTATTCAAGCTCAATTTCCTCTTCAAAAGCTGTATTGATTACTGCATAATGTTTTCTGATGGTCCAATGATCTTCTGTTAACTCCCCAAATGAACTGGGAACACCCATTTGATTCTTACCAGTTAGGTAGATATTCCAGTTACAAAGAAGGCTTTGATGATGAATATGCTTCCATGGTAGAAATGAACTTAAAATCATACATATTTATCTTACATATTATGATTTTACTGAATCTGGTGCACTTTTCAGGTGACCACACATCTTGGTTTGCCTGCAACAGTCCTAGTTTATGTCTGCTGTCTCAACGTAATTATTAATAGAACCCTTTTTACTTTCTAAAACACCCTGGTTTGGATGATAAATTATATTTATATAATTTTATATTATATATATATTTTAGAGGCATTTTATCATACTAGTTGAATAATACGGGGTGTCTTTATAAATTTCAGGCAGAGATCATTTTGGGGGCGAATAGTCTAGCCTGTTATGGAGCCTTTAAAACAACATCTTTTATAAACCATGTTTTCTTGGGACTCATGAGCAAAACTGACAGACCTTCTTCTGAGGAAAGAAAGGTTTTAAAATATCACCACCCCAATAAGTAAATACATAAATACACAAATAAATAAAATAGTACCACCTCTGGTGGCACCTGGGTGGTTCTGAGGGTTAAGCCTCTGCCTTTGGCTCAGGTCCTGGTCCCAGGGTCCTGGAATCAAGCCCCACATCAGGCTCTCTGCTCAGCAGGGAGCCTGGTTCCCTCTCTCTCTCTGCCTGCCTCTCTGCCTACTTGTGATCTCTGTCAAATAAATAAATAAAAATCTTTAAAAAATAAAATAACTCCTATATCAGGAGTTGACAAACTTTTTTTAAAGGACCAGTTAATCAGTATTTCAGCCATTGTGAGCAGATAATGTCTCTGTTTCAACTATTCAACTTGGCTGCTGTAGCAAAAGCATCCAGACAATATGTAAACCAGTGGGTTTGCTCCAATAAAACAGTGTTTACTAAAGTAGGAGGTCAGGAATTGGTCTGTGAGTTGTAGCGTGCTGACCAGATCCTGTGTTTTAATATTTTCTCTTGATAACTGACTAAATGGAATCCATATTTTCCAGATTTCTTTACAAGTGTTAAGAAGAAGCAAAAGACAAACAGTTGGTCCTGGTTATATGGTAAGTAATATCAAAGAAAGACCTTCCCATTTCTTACAAACAAAGCTTCTAATCTTTCTGTCATCAGCACATCCTGTTCAATCCAATGAGTCACATCCACATTCAAGCTAAAGAAGGATGATGAAGATGCTCTCTCATTAAATAAGTCAACACAAATATGTGTTCTTTGAGTGCTATGGAACTGACTGGCAGCTAAATTATGTTTAGACATCTAAAAAATTGTTTTGTTACAAACATATTACAAAGAGGTTTCAGAAAAATTTCATTTTATTCTCTACCTACTTGTGTTTTCATATCATGGAATCAAGGGCACAAATCTACCTTTAAGAGATACACTTAAAATGTGCAGATAAACAAGATTACATATAAAAAAGAGGAATTAGAACAGGGGGAGAATTGAAAATGTGCAGTAGTTAGAACACAAGAGGAAAGCCCATTGCCCTTTAAATTGAATAGAAGGGAAGACAGGAAGAAAAACCTTGAATAAAATTAAATAAGTACAGAAACGATACTCAGAAATACATCAAAGCATGGGATTGTTTTCTTACTATGTTAAGAATTGTGATAATATGGTATGGTGCACCTTGGGTGTGAATGTGTGTGTGTATATGTGCGTGTGTGTGTGTGTGTGTGTGTGTGTGTGTGAACAGGAAATGAAATTAGACAGCAACAGAATGTTAAGACCAAGATATTGGACATATTAAGCAAAGAAATGTATTCAGTCAATGTAAATAGACAAAGTGTGACATGCTCTAAATGATGATGAGTTGATGAATTCTTTGCTGTCTGACCTGAAATATCAAACCCCAATCAGAAATGAGTGGACTGTCTCTCTTGGAGAGGTAGACACCAGTTGCAGCCTGGGGAAAGAGGAAACATAAAAGCAGATCTAGATTTGCCTTGCAATGACAGCTGCATATTAATCTAAAGAATTTCTAAAAAATCAAAAAGACATTTTTCAGCAAAATACACCCCTAGAGCCTCAACCATAAAGCAAGGGAATAAACTTGAAACAGGATTGATTTCATCTTAAAGGGAGTATTTCTTTGAAATGCTACCAACTGTAGTTGTCTTATTTGGTTTTCAATCCTATAACAAAATTGTGCCATATTGTGTCAAATAAGAAGATAATATAACAGCTTTAAACAAATTTTGTAATTATGGGTTCAATCAAATGTGCATTAAATTTGTGTGTATTGGGGAAGTTATGTCACTGAATACTAAATAGCTCTAGATATCAACTTTCCTTTTCACTTTAGTTTCAAGACCTTGACTCTTAAAGGGTCAGATTTCCCTAATAGAAGAAATTATAGACTAGAAGAGAGCCACTGAATTTTAGCTGTTTAGTATTTTCTTTAGAAAATGCCAGGCATTGCCCTAGTGGAGATTGGAGATAGTTAGGGTGAATGAGAAATCTCTTTCTAATGTTTCTCCCATCAGACCCTGCATAAAGTTATAACCTTTGGGCATGTTCAGGTTTCACTGGGACATAGTTTCCAGACTCATGAAAAACTGGGTTCCTTGTGCTAAGAGAAGAGTTGACAAGTAGATGCGATTTGCTTGAATTTTATAAAACTACCTCTTCAGCATTTGGTGTCCTTTGATCAGAGGAGGTTAGAAAGGCTTTGTAGATGTTCAAAGGGTCAGACAGGCCTGAATTTTAAGCCCTCCAGTTCTTACAAACTTGGACAAAGTATTTCTTTCTCCAGGTTCTGTTTTCTCACCTATAAATTGGGGAAAATTTTAGTACTTCTTTACTAAGTTGTTATGGGCATTATCTAAGAATTCAGGTAAAGTACATAGCCCCAAGTCTGGCACATAATAGTGGCTCAATAAAATAGAGCTATTGATAAAGACTTTAAAGTTATAATTATAAAACTGCCCTGGTTTCTGAGTAAGCTCAGTAGGAAGTAGGTATGAGAGGTGTTCATTTTTTAAAAAATATTATTTATTTATCTGTGGGGAAGAGTGTATGCACATGCAAGAGTAGGGGAGGAGTGGAGTGGGGGAAGAATCTCAAGCAGACTCTGCACTGAGTGACATGGGGCTCAACCTCACCACCCTGAGATCATGACGTGAGCCAAAACCAAGAGTCACTTAACCCACTGAGCTACTCAGGTGCCCTGAGAGATATTCTTTTTTTTTTTTTTTTTTTAATTTTTTATTTTTGATAAACATATATTTTTATCCCCAGGGGTACAGGTCTGTGAATCACCAGGTTTACACACTTCACAGCACTCACCAAATCACATACCCTCCCCAATGTTCATAATCCCACCCCCTTCTCCCAAACCCCCTGCCCCCGGCAACCCTCAGTTTGTTTTGTGAGAT
>NC_081558.1:136746264-136833595 GCF_022355385.1 Mustela nigripes | reverse complement strand
CATTTACAATTGCATCCAAAACCATAAGATACCTAGGAATAAACCCAACCAAAGAGACACAGAATCTATACTCAGAAAACTATAAAGTACTCATGAAAGAAATTGAGGAAGACACAAAGAAATGGAAAAATGTTCCATGCTCCTGGATTGGAAGAATAAATATTGTGAAAATGTCTATGCTACCTAAAGCAATCTACACATTTAATGCAATTACTGAGAGATATTCTTTTTAAGGTAATTTCATTTTACCAGCAACAAGAGCAGGATTAAATTTAAATTTTATTAAAAATTTCTCTGCATGCGAAGTCTCTGGTGAAGTGAGTTTATCCTTTATCTCTTAAGACTTGAGTCCCCTTAAGCAAATCTTTTTAAAGAATGCAGTGCCGCACAAAGTAAACCGTGCCTGACATTTATCACATGAGGATTACATGAATCTTGAGGAATAAGTCACATCATTCCAAACTCCCCAGGGAAATGCAGGAAGAGGTGAGAGGAAGAAATCAACTTGGGCCTTTCCTTCATTAGGCACTAAGGATATGTCAGTCCTACACTAGCCGCTTCATGCAGCCTCACAGCAATCTTGTGAAGTGCACACCCTCTTTTTATGCAGAAGGAAAACTGGGAATCACAGAACTGAGCAATCAGGTTAAGGTCACATAACTTCCACATGGAAGACCTGGGATTTGAACCCAGAGTTTACATCTCTTCCACTTGAGGGAAGTGTCCATTAGCATCTATTCCATCTTGCAAAGTAACAGTGTCTAAGACTGATTCTGTCCCATGAGCTCCACTAGAAGAGTTATATTCCTGCTGCCTTGAGGAGTGGTAGGAATCAGAGAAGAAAAGATCTTCTCTATAGCTGTGCTCTCAAAGTACAGTCTCCCACTAGCAGCATCAACAACACCTAGGAACATGTTAGAAGTACGAGTTTTCATGTCCTGTCTTAGACCTTACTGAATCAGAAACTCCAGGGCTGGGTCAGTAGGCTGTGTTTTAATAGCCTTCTAGGAGATTCTGAAGGATGCTAAAGTTAAGAACTACCTCTGTATAGCTGAACAGTACCTGTCCTCAAAATAACAGGTGCAAGCCACATATCTACTGTTTGCCCTGCCTTTTCAGTCAATGGCCAACAATTGAGCCTTCCATAGAAGGGCAGAGATGAGAAGAATTCTATGGGTAACACTGAAAAGTTTTCCATGTAAAACCAAATATTAGCTTTCAGCTTCTCCAAAAAGTAATACAAAACACTCGCTGTCCATTCCTAACAACAGCATGGAAGCCTTTTAATTAGTCCACCCTGGAGGAAATAGAGATGTGCTCGTTAAGTAATTGCTCTGATTACCAGTGGGCAGGGGTGTGCATTGTTTTCTGATGCATTTTTTTTAGGAGTGAGCAGCGCTACCAAACGGAAGGCTTCTTATGGAGGGTGTTAACATAAAAGGACTCCAACAAGCCATGTGAGAGAGAGGGAGGTGGTGTTGATGGCAAAACAGTCACAGAGCTAAACACACAAAGACACATATACACACAAAAATACCAGTTCACACTGTGCAGACTGATGAATAGGCTGTATCCCAGGAAAGTGAGCATTAATATTCCTGATACTTCCCAAAAGTTAAAAAAATAAATAAATAAAAGCCTGGTAACTTCCTCCAAGTTCCTGTTGCATGGGTTCAATGTTTATGATTTACTGAAGGTGACTCAGTCCAGTGACAAGACACAGAGACCCAGGTTATAGGAATATAAGAATTTGAGGCAAATACCATTTAGAAGAATATTTCGTCTTACAAATGTGGGCATCTAATCCTAGTACATATTCAACTCTTGCAATGGGTTCAAGTAATAGTATCCACATTCTCAGAGTGCCTCCTCCAACTGCATCCCCAACTAAAGAACCCCTTCTATAACAGCCCTGTCTCAGCATCATTCAGTAGCATTTTTCTGAAGTCACACAAATCAGGTCAAGTCCCTGCTGACTGGGCCCAGGCAGTTGGAGCCACATTTAGGAAGGGGTTCTGGAACCAAGCCATGGAGGCCAGGTCCAGGGACTGTGGTCCCCATAAGCATCCTAAAGACAAGAAGGAAATAGGCCCCAACTAAGTAGCTAGACTTTCTGCCGTTTGGTTAAAACATACAAGAATAAAAATTTAATCTTAAGTCTGGTCAAGTCACATTGGATGAGGTGCCTACTCCTGGTCCAATCAGTGGTGATCAAAGGCAGTTTCTTCAGGGACCTAGGCATAAACAGATTCTCTAGGTGACACAGGGTGATAGGGTTGACAGTGAAAAACCAGGTACCATATTGACAAAGTTAGTAGTAGACATGTCTGTCTCCTCTACTAGGTCATAGGCATCATCACATCTTAGTTATCTTCATAAAACCACTTTCTAGAGGAATTCATAAAAAAAGAATTAATTTCTTTTCTTTTTTAAATATAAACTATAGACTTTGGGGTTAAGGACAAACACTTCAAATTTCCTCCTTCTAGGCACATGGTAGGATTTTATTCCCCCTCACCAATGAAGTTAGGTGTGGCCATGTGACTTTCTTTGGCCAGTAAAATGGGAGCAGAAGTGAAGGTCACATCTGGGCAGAAGCCTTTAAAAGCCAGTGTGTATATGGACTCAGTGCCTCCCACTGACACAAGGACTATGGAAGCATGCCTCAGGATGGGGCAGCATCAACCCCGCTCCTCCAGTGACTTCAGTGAATCCACAACTGGTCCACTCCCATGAGTAACATGAAACGGTACTGAGCATATGTTCTTAAGACAGACACTTTGAGGATCTTTGCATTAAAGAGAAATGGCAAGACAGACTATCTGAGTTACTTCTGTAGAGGAAAGAGACCAGTATGGAACTGAACTCAAGCGCCAGTACAACAAAGACAAGTAGGGATACATAGCCAATGGGCACAGGGAGGGAGTCAGTGGATGGAAAATTACTAAAAGGAACTTCATTAGGTATCAAAGATGAAGGAATTCCTGGTAAATTGGCTTAGTAGAATTCGTTGCTAAAATGGGGCTCGATGGGCCAAAGTAGAGGTCCAGCTGAATAGAGGACTCAGGAGTCCACTGAGGTTGGCTCAAGGAAAGAGTGCTTGTTGTTTGCTACCACAACCTAGATTATCTCTGCCACTTTGTTAGAAAACATTTGTTTCTTTTTAACCCTGCGTGGCTTAAAGAAAAGAACTTTATTTTCTGACCATTATGGAAGCTAAAAGTCCAAGATCAATGTATTGGGCAATTTGGTTTCTTCTGAGGCTCTCTCCTTGGCTTGCAAATGGTCACCTTCTTGCTGTGTCCTCTCATGGCCTTTCCTCTGTGTGTATGTACCTGTGGTGTCTCTCTGTGTGTCCAAATTTCCTCTTATAGGGACACCAATCAGATTGGATGAGAACATCTGCTAATGACCCATTTAAATTTAATCACCTTTTTATAAGCTCTGTCTCCACATACAGTTACATTCTAGATACTAAGTGTTAAGGCTTCAACATATGAACCTGGATGGGACAGAATTCTGCCTGTAACAAGCCCCAGTTTTGTTCTCTTCAGTTTTCCTATATTGGATCTAGTTCTGGTCCCTCTGGTCCCCAGAATATGTTGCATGCTTTCCTGCTCATGCTAGAGGTAGGCCTTCTTCTGATATGGTCTGAAAAGTGCTGAGGAGTACAACTCTTACTCCCCTTGTTCCAAACTCCATTTTTCCACTGGCATTAGCTTTACACCTGTGTCACTCAGCTGGCTCTTCAGGACCCTAGAAATTCTTTGGGGTGATTTTGCTGTTAAGTTAAATCTTACTCCATCTTCTTTAAGTTGATTTTCTGAACCCAAAGGTAGTCATTTATACTTATATTTGTTTTTGTTGATGATTGTAAAATATGTGTTTATTATCATCCTCTTTATACTTCCTTTTGCTATTTTTCATTTCTTGTTTGCAGCTTTAAAGAGCTTCTGAATCTTAAAGCTGTCATTCTGTATCCTTGCAAGGTCTCTCAGCTATATATCCATGCATGACCATGCCTTCTCTGCCTTAACTAAGGTGGATGACATCTTTAAGAGGAAAGGTCCAACAGAGCTCCAGGTCACTCTGGGACAGGCCCCTGTAGGTTGACACTGGTTCATGAGTTTACGTATAGAATGGAACATTGGTGAACTCACCACACTGCCTTTCATTTGGTTGACATTTGTCATTAGGGATTCCTTTATCCCCTGGGTCAAAGAAACTGACCGCCTCCATCCGATACATCTTTTTCTTAGTTATTAGGCAGATGGACCACTAGGACTCAAACCATACCTTTTAGACTATGGGGGATTTTATTTCTCTGTTGGCTCTGGCTTAAGGACCCAGTATATTCTGGATCCTAGAAGCTCAGCAGTCACTCAGCTGGATCTGCTCAAGCAAATCATGCCCAAGGGGACACTGAATGTAAGTAAGAGAATGAAGGTAATGCTGAAGCCCGAAGCCTCAGTTCTAACAGTAGGCTAAGAATTCTGAAGGGATTTCCCTTCACTAGGGGCCCTTGGCACTGCATTGTAGCCATCCTCAGATCCACATAAATTGAATAAAAAACAGTCCCAACTTAATCTGCTGCTCCAGTCCCTGTGAGGACACAGCTGGTGAGGTTGTGCTGGCTCTATTCACAAACCAGTCCCTTCTCTCCAGCCTTGCAATAATTTTGTTGTCTTTGTTATTCTATATCCTGCGGTGACTTCCCTGAGTGCAGTGAGTGATTAATTTAGCTGGTGTCACAGGCTACAACATGTTGATATAAAGGGAAAAAGAAAGAGAAAAAGGGAAGTGTAGAAGAGGTGAAAGGCTGCTTCAGCAAACACGCGCAGGACCCGAGCATCAGCCCTCATACAAAACACTCCACTGGCCAAAGTGACCCTGTGACATTGTTTTTGTGAACATGAGTATGAACTTCTGAATGGTCGAGTTCCGAAATTCAAAGACTGAAACTCTCCCAGGGCTTTCTCACTTCCCCCACTGTCTCTGAAACATCAATAGCTTCAGGAAATAAAGAAAAACAAATCAGAAATAAAATCAGAACTTAAAAACCCATGCTTCTCTATGAAAAAGGGCTTCTATTGCTCAAATGCCAGTTTACAACAGAGTGAGAATAAGGATCTTGTATGAAAACAAACTCTAGGTCTTTTCGCGGTTTTGATGACCAGTTTAACCCTTTATTCTTCTTGGTTCATGATGTGTTGAGGAGGGCTCATGTGGCCATGTGTTTGAGAGACATCTGATTGTTCAGCAATCCCAGGTGTAAGTCTGTCTGCCCACGCAGTTGTCCATATTGGAAGGGAGTTATCCAAGTGATAATTGTATTTATATACCACATAATGTAGTTTGAAAAGTATCATGGAAAAGCCTTAATTCCACAATAGCTAAGACTCTGATGGGGAATCTGTGAATCATGGAAAGCCATTCAGTCATACAGTTTTCACCATCTATCATTCAACACCTTCCTCCCCATGGCTTTTAAATTTGAGGTTAAGAAGAAAGAATGAGTCTTTGTTTTCACTAAGGTGAGATTTTTACATTCATCCCTAAGATAAATTTTTAAGAGATAATGGTAATAATTCCCATTGAAAAGTGATACTTCATTTAAGAAAATACGGAAAATATTTTCTAAAAAACTCAGCCAAAGTCCCACCACACTGATTACCACTGCTAACATATTTGAGCTCATTTTTTTCAGTCATAAATGTATGTGATGTGGATGTATAGTTCTACAGTTTATTCTAACATGGAATAGTGCTATACATATTAGTTTGTAATCTATATTTCTCTACTTAATAAATTGTAAGCATCTTTTCATTCCATTCCATTTTTTTCTACATTATTTTTAATGTCTATGCAGGATTCATTTAACCAGAGAGTGGGACAAAATGGTACATGCTCTGATTTAATTTAAAGGGCATAAGAGAGAAAGTGAAATTACCTAAATTCCTCCCACTTAATAAAAGCCACTGTAACTATTTGCATAAGCAACCTTCCTGAGAGCTTTCTTTCTGTACATTGTATTGTGGTTTACATGATGTTTTGTAATCTGCTTTTAAACACCTGAGAGTAAGTCAAGGAGAAAATTACAAGTCCATATATAGGTTTTGTATCATTTTAAAGGGCTACATTGCGTTCCATTGCAGTAGGTGCCAATATTTACAAAACAAACACTCCCTTGATGAATGCTTAAATTATTTCATGTGTGTGTGTGATCCTAAACAACATTGTGATGAACATCACTGAGATTTTTCTCAGTTGGAAGTTGAATGATTATTTTTTTCTGAGTGAATTCCTGGATGAGGGATTGCTGGGATAAACATCACACATATTATGCATTTGAACTATTAAGGTGATGCACAGAAAGGTACCAATTTTGATCTCTACCAAAATGTGTGTGAAAGAACTCTTTCTCAACATTTTTATTAGCTTAAAATTTGTATTTTTGTTCATTTTCTGGGTGAAAACAAAATTTATTGTTTTTATTCCATTGATTACCAGCATGGTTGCAATCTTTTCATGTGTGAAAGTTTTACTTCTGTGAATTGTCTGTTCATGTCCTATGCTCTTTTTTTTTTTAGGTTTTTCTTTATTGATTTGTAAGAATATTCAGTCAATAATATTGACTTGTGGTGTATCATTTGTCTTACAGATATTTTTCCCATTTTGCTTCTCTTTCAACATTGTTTATATTTTTAACTGAGCCAAAGTTATTTTTTGTATTCTAATTGCTCAATTTTATGAGTTTTCATTACATAATTAGAAAGTTCTTCCCTGGTTCCAGTTCAGCGTGGTGATACAGGAAGACTGAATTCACTTCCTCCAAAGAACACAGCAAATTACAAGTATTAATAGAAAAATTCCTCCTGAAGAACTGAGAGCTGACTGAACAACCAAAGACAGACAGAATGACAAGAAAACAGCAAGAGAGACAGAGACATGGTAACAAAGGAAATCCCCAGCACTGATACAGCCAATGCCAGTGGAGAGGGATAACACTGAGGGACTAGGAACAGATTTCCTTGTCCTTGAGTACAGGGGAAATAAGGCATGATTTAAAAGAGCAAGTAGTGTGTAACAGAGACACTAGAACCCTGCCAAGAAGTGGAGGAGCTACAGGAAAGCTCTCTAGGTCAGAGGGGCTGGAGAACGACATGGTTTATATCCCCACTTCACCTTAAGACTGGAGCAGAATCTGGGTGCCATAATGGGTACATCACAGGGACCTTGCAACCTCAGCAAGCCCAGGATCCACAAGGCCACACCAGCCCTGGCCACAGAGTCACAGAGAAAAAAAAAAAAAAAAAAAAAAAAACTGTGGTTTAAAGGGTGGAGGAAATGCAAGAACACTCTTTTAAAAGCCTAGACTTGAGCAAGGTCTAGCTGCCATAAGGGATAGGTTCAGATGCCATGATTGGAGGGTCCCAACACCATAACTAGTGGGTCCAGTTGCTACAAGGAGCTATGACCTCAGCAAGCCCAGAATTCTAAAGTCCACACCAGCCTTGGTCACACTGGGGCTCAGAAAAAAATTCAGGGTTTAAGAGGGCTGAGGAATATTCCATCCCCTTCCACCATAAAAGCCCAGCCTGGAGCAGGGTCTGACTCACAGTGAGCTTGTAACCACATTGAGTCCACTGTCCACAAGCCCATACCAGCCACCCTTTGGTGCTGGGGTCCAGAAAACAAGTCATGGTTTTGTTTGTGGGGGGCTGTGTTTTTGTTTTTAATTTTTAATGTCTTATTTTGCTTTACTTTTTAAAATATGTCTTGTCGAAGCACCTGGGTGGCTCAGTCAGTTAAGCATCTGTCTTCGGCTTAGGTCATGATCTCAGGGTCCTGGAATGGAGCCCCAAGTTGGGCTCTCTACTCAGTGGGGAGTCTGATTCTCCCTCCCTCCCTCTCTCTCAAATAAATAAATAAAATCTTGAAAAATAATTTTTCTTGTCTTCTTTTGTTTTTATTTTTTTCTTTTTGGTTTCGTTCTTTTCTTTCTTGTTCTCTTTTTTTTTTCATTTCTTTTTTCTTCTTTTTTCCTTTTTTCCTCTTCTTTTCTTCTGTTATCATTTTTTTTCTTTATCTCTCTATAAAGATCTGTGTTTTAAAAGTGCAAAAAGTATATACAGCCACAACTCCAACCAGCCAATAAACGTCAACACAGTCTGCATAAGGATCACCTACACAAGACCACTTACTTGACTTTAGGGGAAGTAGACATTTCAGCAAATCCATAGAAACAAACACAGAAAGTCAAACAAAATAGGAAGACAGAGGGAAATGCTCCAAAAGAAAGAAAAACAACAACCAAAACCCTCAGTAAAAGAATTAAATGAAATAGTCAATATTCCTGATAAAGAATTTCAAGTAATGATCATAAAGATACTGGGCTGGAGAAAAGAATGGAAGAACTCAGTGAGACCTTCAATGAAGTGATAGAAAATATTAAAAGAAACCAATTAGAGCTGAAGGATACAATAACTGAAGTAAAAAACACACTAGAGGGAATCAACAGTAGATTAGAAAATGAAGAAAAATATATCAGTGATCCAGAAGACAGGATAATGGCACACAAGATGAACAGCAAAAAGAAAATTTAAAAAAATATATGTATAGATTAAGAGATCTCTTGGAAAACATCAAGCAAATTAACATTCATATTATATGGGTCCCAGAAGAAGAAAAGAGAAATGTACAGAAGACTTGTTTGAAGAAATAATAACTGGAAACTTCCCTTACTTAAGGAGGAAATAGACATCCATGCCCAAGGAGCACAGAGAGCTCCAAACAAGAGAAACTTCAGGAGGTCCAAACCACAGCATACAATAATTCAAATGTCAAAGTTTAAAGATAGAGAATCCTAAAAGCAGCAAGAGAGAAACAGAAGGGAAACCTATTTTAGCAGAAACTTTGCAAGCCCAAAGAGAGTGGCATGATATATTCAAAGTGCTGAAAGGAAAAAAACCTGTAACAAAGAAAACTCTACCAAGCAAGGTGAACATCTAGATTTGAAGGAAAAACAGAATTTCCCAGAGAAGCAAAAGGTAAAGGAACTTATCACCAATAAAACAGCCTTACAAAAAAAATGTTAAAGGATATCTTTAAGTGGAAAAGAACTGACCACAATTAGACATAAGAAAAATATTAATAAAAAGATGTAAAATATGACATCTACATAAAATGTGAGAAAACAGTAAAAAGGGGAGAGAAGATAAAGAAAAAGAAAATTTTTCTTTTTTCTGTTTCTTTCTTTTTTTAATTACTTAATTTATTTTTTTATTTTAAAGATTTTTATTTATTTATTTGACAGAGAGAGAGACACAGCAAGAGAGAGAACACAAGCATGCGGAGTGGAAGAGGGAGAAGCAGGCTTCATGCTGAGAGGGAGCCTGATGTGGGGCTCGATCCCAGGAACCTAGGATCATGACCTGAGCTGAAGGCAGATGTTTAATGACGAGCCACGCAGGGGTCCTTTTTCTTTCTTTCTTAAAATGTGTCTGAACATAAATGACCATCAGATTAATATGGACTGCTAATTACTTAGAATGTTATATAAGAACCTCATGGTAACCACAAATACCAAACCTATGATAAATACACAAAAGAAAGAAAGATAAAGAAAGCCAAACAAAACACTATTGATACTCATCGATCTCAAAGAAAACGAGCAAGAGAAGAAGAAAGGAACAAAGCAGAACTACAAAAAAAAAAAAAAAAAAAAAAAAAAAAAGAATACAAAACTTTAAATTGGCAATAAGTACATACTTAACAATGATCAATAATTACTTTAAATGTAAATGGCTTAAAGTCTCCAGTCAAAAGACATAGAGTGGTAGAATGTATAAAAAACAAAACAAAAACAAAACCCCATAAGATCCATCTACATTCTGCTTACAAGAAACTAACCTTAGACTAAAGATACATACAGACCGAAGTAAAGGGATGGAAAAACATTCACCATGCAAATGGAAGAAAAAATAAGTCAGAGTAACAATACCTATGTGAGACAAGTTATGTGATACCTTAATTTTTTATAATTTTAATTTTTTTATTAAGATATAATGTATTATTAGCCCTAGGGGTACAGGTCTGTGAATCTCCAGGTTTACACACTTCACAGCACTCACTGCAACAAGAGAAAAAAAAAGGACATTACATAATGATAGAGGAATCAATCCAACAAGAAGATATAAAATGGAAAATATCTGCACACCCAACACTGGGGCACATAAATACATAAAGTAAATATTAATGGACACAAATAGAAAAATTAATGGTAATACAATAATAGTAGAGGACTTTGACACTATGCATAGAGCAATGGATAGACCATCCAGACAGAAAATCCATAAGGAAACAATGTCTTTGAATGACACACTGGACCAGATGGACATAACAGATATATAAAGAACATTCCAACCAAAACCAACAGAATACACATTCTTTTCAAGTGCACATGGAACATTCTCCACAAGTAAGCACATGTGAGGTTATAAAACAAGATGCAATACATTTAGAAAGAGTGAAATCATACCATATATCTCTTCTGATCCCAGTGGTATGATACTAGAAATAGATCACAAGATTAAAATTAGAAAAAAAGCCAACACATAGAGACTGAAAAAACATGATACTAAACAACTAATGGGTCAATGAAGCAATCAAAGAAGAAATTTAAAAATACACTGAGACAAATGAAAATGAAAACTCAACAGTGCAAAATATCTGGAACACAGCAAAAGCAAATCAAAAAGGAAGTGTATAGTGATACAGGCCTACCTCAAAAAAACAAGAAAAATTCAAATAAGTAATCTAAACTTACACCTAAAAGAACTAGAAAAAGAGGTACAAACAAAGCCAAAGGTGAGGGGAAGAAAGAAAATAGTAGAGATCAGAACAGAAATAAATGATGTAGAAACTAAAAAACACTATAGGAAAAAAGTCAAGGAAGCCAAGAGCTGAGCTTTTTTTTATTTTTATTTTTTTGAAAGGTAAACAAAACTGAAAAATCTGGGGGTGCCTTGGGTGGCTCAGTCAGTTAAACGTCTGCCTTTGGCTCGGGTCATGATCCCAGGGGTCCTGGGATCGAGCCCCACACCAGGCTCCCTGCTTCTCCCTCTCCTTCCACTGCCTGCTCCTCCTGCTTGTTTGTGTGTACAGACTCTCTCTCTGACAAATAAATAAAATTTTTTTAAAAAATTGAAAAATCCTTGACAGACTCATCAAGAAAAAAAAGGATACGACCCAAATAAATAAAATCAGAAAGCAGAAGTAACAACTGATACCATAGAAATGCAAAGGATTATAAGAGAATGCTATGAAAAATTATATGCCAACAAACTGGACAACCTAGAAGAAATGGATAAATTCCTACATAAATGCAATCTTCCAAAGCTGAACCAGGAAGAAATAGAAAATCTGAATAGACTGATTACAAGTCATGAAACTGAACTGGCCAAATCAAAAAACTACCAAAAAATAAAAGTCTGGGACCAAATGGATTTACAAGTGAATTTTACAGACATTTAAAGAAAAGTTAATGCCTATTCTTCTCAAACTATTCCAAAAATTAGAAGAGGAAGGAAAGCTCCCAAATACATTCATGAAGCCAGGATGACCCTGATCCAAAATCAAATAAAGATACTTCAAAAGAGAAAACTACATGCCAATGTCCCTGATGAGCATAGAAGCAAAAACCCTCAACAAAATATTAGCAAACTGCATACAACAATACATTAAAAAGATCACTCCCCAAGATAAGGTGGGATTTATTCCCAGGATGCAAGGACGGTGCAAAATTCACAGATCAATCAATATCATACACCTCATCAAAAACCCAAGGATAAAATTCATATGATCATCCAATAGATGCAGAAATTTTTTTACAAGATTCAAAATCCATTAATTGTTAAAAACAACAACCAAAAAAAAAAAAACCTTTAAACAAAATGGGGTTAGAGGGAACAAACCTCAACATAATTAAGGGCATATATGAAAAACCTACAGCTAACAATATACTCAATGGTGAAAAACTGAGAGCTTTCCCTTTAAGGTTGCTAACTTTATTCAACATAGCACTAGAAGTTCTAGCCACAGCAATCAAACAATCAAACAAAACAAGAAAAGAAAGAAAAGGAAAAGAAAGAAGATGCATCTATATTAGTAAAAAGGAAGTTACACTGTCATTATCTGCAGATGACATGACACTATACATAGAAAATTCTAAAAATTCCACCAAAACACTACTAGAAGTCATAAATTCAGTGAAGTGTTAGCAGTTCTATACACTAACAACAGGGTTGCATAAAAATAAATTTTTTAAACACCATTTACAATTGCACCAAAAAGAATAAAATACCCAGGAGTAAACTTAACTGAAGAGGTGAAAGACCTGTACTCCAAAAAATTTAAAAAAATTTTTAAAAACACTGATGAAATAAAGTGAAGATGACACCAACAACTAGAAAGATATTCCATGTTCCTGGGTTGGAAGAATTAATATTGTCAAAATATCCATATTGCCCAAAGCAATCTATCAATTAATTCATTGAAATCCTTATCAAAATATCAATAAAATTTTTTACAGAAATAAAACAAATAATTTTAAAATTTTTATGGAACCACTGAAGCCTCTGAATAGCCAAAGCAATCAGTAAAGAAGGACAAAACTGGAGGATCACAATTCTAGATTTTGAGATATACTACAAAGCTGTAATAATCCAAGCAATATGGTACTGGCACAAAAATAGACACATTGATCAACAGAATAGGATAGATATCCTAGAAGTAAACTCATCAATTAATTTATTAATCCCTGAGAAAGCAGGCAAGAATATACAATGGGAAAAAGACAGTCTTTTTAATAAATGGCCCAGGGAAAACTGGACAGTTAATGTAAAAGAATGAAACTGGACTACTTTATAACACCATACACAAAAATTAAGTCAAAATGGATTAAAGACCTAAAGGTGAGACCTAAAGCCATTAAAATCCTAGAAGAGAACACAGGCAGTAATTTCTCTGGCATTGGTCATAGCAACATTTTTCTAGATCAGATTGCTAAAGCAATGGAAACAAAAGCAAAAAGAAACTATTGGGACTACATGAAAATAAAACCTTCTGCAAAATGAAGGAAACCATCAACAAAACCAAAAGACAACCTACCAAATGGAAGAAGATATTTGCAAATGATATATCCCATTAGGGGCTAATAGCCAAAATATATAAAGAACACATGCAACTCAAAACCAAAAAAACAAGTAATCCAATTAAGAAACAGATAGAGGACCTGAATAGACATTTTTTTTTAAGATTTTATTTATTTGACAGTCAGAGATCACAAGTAGGCAAAGAGGCAGGCAGAGAGAGAGGAAGAAGCAGGCTCCCTGCTAAGCAGAGAGCCCGATGCGGGGCTCGATCCCAGGACCCTGAGATCATGACCTGAGCCGAAGGCAGAGGCTTAAAGTACTGAGCCACTCAGGTGCCCCATGAATAGACATTTTTCCAAAGAAGACATACAGATGGGCAACAGACACATGGAAAGATGTTTCAAAATCACTGATCATCAGTGAAATGCACATCAAAACCTCAGTGAGATATCACCTGTCAGAATGGCTAAAATCAAGAATATAAAAAAAACAAGTGTTCATGAGAATGTAGAGAAAAAGGAATCCTTGTGCACTGTTTGTGGAAATGTAAACTGGTGCAGCTGCTGTAAAAAACAGTATGGAAATTCCTCAAAAAATTTAAAGTAGAACTACAATATGATCCAATAATTCCACTATTGAGTATTACTGAAGGAAAATGAAAACACTAACTCAAAAAGATATATGCACCCTATGTTTATTGCAGCATTATTTACAATAGCCAAGACATGGATGCAATATATGTGTCCATCAACAGATAAATAGATAAGGAAAACATGATATTTATACACAATGGAATATTACAGAGCCATAAAAAAGGACAAGACTGTGCCATTTGGGACAACATGGATGGACATGGATGGACAAACGTTTTTTTTTTTTTTTTTTTTTTTTTTTTGATGTCATGTTACTGCATGATGGGCTGTGCCTTTGTTTCTCTAGCTTGAAACAGGATCTCCTTGGCACTGCTCATTTATGACTTTTTTTTTAATATAATTTTTTATAAACATATATTTTTATCCCCAGGGGTACAGGTCTGTGAATCACCAGGTTTACACACTTCACAGCACTCACCAAAACACATACCCTCCCCAATGTCCATAATACCACCCCCTTCTCCCAAACCCCCTCCCCCCAGCAACCCTCAGTTTGTTTTGTGAGATTAAGAGTCACTTATGGTTTGTCTCCCTCCCAATCCCATCTTCTTTCATTTATTCTTCTCGTACCCACTTAAGCCCCCATGTTGCATCACCACTTCCTCATATCAGGCACAAAAACAGACCCATAGATCAATGGAACAGAATAGAGAGCCCAGAAATAGACTCTCAACTCTATGGTCACCCAATCTTCGACAAAGCAGGAAAGAATGTCCAATGGAAAAAAGACAGCCTCTTCAATAAATGGTGCTGGGAAAATTGGACAGCCACATGCAGAAAAATGAAATTGGACCATTTCCTTACACCACACACAAAAATAGACTCAAAATGGATGAAGGACCTCAATGTGTGAAAGGAATCCATCAAAATCCTTGAGGATGGACAAACGTTTTATGCTAAGGGAAATAATTCAGACTGAGGAAGACAAATGCTATATGATTCCACTCATAAATGGAATATAAAAAAAGAATAGACAAACAAAGGTAGAATCAAAACTATAAATAGGGAAAACTAACTAATGGTTGCCAGAGGGGCAAGAGGGGAGGGTGGGGCAAAACTGGTGAAAGGGAGAGGGAGATACAGGCATCCAGTTATAGAATGAGTAAGTCAGGGGAACAAAAAGCATAGAGCATAAGGAATACAGTCAACGATGTAATAGCAATACCTGTGATGAACATAGCATAATGTATAAACTTGTCAAATCACTAAGTTGTACACCTGAAACTAATGTAACATTGTGTGTCAACTATACTCAAACAAAAACATTTTAAAAGAAAGTTGTTTCCCAACAACTAAAATAATAATAATAGTACCATCTTTTTCAGCAAACTTAATGGTTTTATTTTTTATTACATTTAAAACTTTGATCCCTCTAGAATTTATTTTGGTGTATCCAACTTTATTCTAAATGGCCAAGAGTTGTGTCAATGCTATTTATTGGATAATTCACCTTTTCCCTATTAATTTGAAATGCTACATTTATATACTACAAAATCTCATATATTTAGAATTTATTTTTGGAAGAATTTATTTTATTCCGAAAATAATATATGTACATGAAAAAAGGACACAAGCATCAAAACCTATGTGTAATAATTAATCTCCCTCTTACCACCAAACCTTTCCAGTTCCTCAGCACCGCTCTGCAGAGGGAACAATTTTTCAGAAATGTTCTAGGCATATACAAGCATGCAAGGCATATACAAGCAGGTGTGATGCATACATAATATATGAAAGTATATGTACATGTGCAACCTGTTTATGTTTACATCCATTAGAGCATACTAGATACACTGCTTCACATTTAAACTAAAGAATATATCTTGGAACTCTATGCTACCAATAGAAACACATCATTCTTTTTTAAAACTGTACAGTGTTCTATTGTATGTATGCACCATAATTTGTTTAAATAAATAGCCTACTTGTTGACAATTTTTTCAAACTTTTTCTATGATCAATAAAGCTGTAATAAACATAAGCCCTCACACTTCTTGCACACGTGTGAATATAACATGGGACAATTTCCACAAGGTATTAGCCGCTGGGCATGTGCTCCTTATTATTTGGTAGATATTATCAAATTCTCCTCTGAATGAGGGCTGTCTTAGTTCATTCAGGCAGCTATAACAAAACACCTTAGACTGGGTAGTTTATAAACAACAGAAATGTATTGCTTTCAATTCAAGAAGCTGGGAAGTCCGAGATCAAGGTGCTACCATGATCATGGTCAGGTGAAAAACCTCTTTCAGACTGCAGACTTCTCATAAAGTCACAGGGTAGAAGCAGGCAAGGGATTTCTCTGGTGCTTGCTTTATGAGTGTTAATGTTATTTGTGAAGGCTCTGCCAACAAGACCTAATCACCTCCCAAAGGCCCCACCTCCTAATACCATCACCTAGGGCATTAGGCTATCAACATATGAATTTGGGCAGTGACGGGGGCAATGTTGGGGGTGGGATGCTAGCATTCAGACCATAGCAAGGGCAAAACAATTTATACTCCTGTCCACAGTGAATGAGGACTCTTAGATCCTTGCCCCAAGTGTTTTATCCCCCTCAATTTGAAAATTGCAAAATGTTATCGAAGTGTTAGTGAATTTCTTTTATTATTAGTGAGATTGGGAATCTCTTCATATATTTATAAACCTTTTTTAAAAATGTGAATTTGTGTTCCTGTTCCTTATTAAGTTGAGTGAACTCTTTAGATACTGAAAAAATTAATCATTTGTCAGTAATAAATGTTCTAAATATTTATCGGGTTGGTGATTTGTCTTTTGAGTGTATTTATGACATTTTTACTGTGCAGAACATTTAATTTTTAGATAGTGAAATTTATTAACCTTTAAGTTTATGATTTCTGGATTTGTTTTCTTCCTTAGAAAGGATCTTGCCACCTCAAAATATATACAAACCTCATGTTTCCTTCTAGTAATCCTATGGTTTCATTTTTAAATGTTTAAAAATCTATCTCTTAGGAGGAAGATTAAGTAATACCAGTTTTATTCTTTTCCCAGAGGTCTAGATAGTTTTTCTAAAACCACTTACTGGAAAATACACTTTTCCTACTGATATTAAATCATGGGTTTACCATACATGAAATTTCTATATAAAGTTAGGTCTATTTCTCAATTTTGTTCCATTGGTGTAATCTTCCTAGTCTATGCTGATACTGCACAGTTTCAATTATTATAGTTTTACAGTACATTTTAACGTATGATAAGAGTGGCGTCCCTCGGTATCCTTTTCTTTTTTCTCACTAGTCTCAACAAGTTCAAAAATAAGTGAACAATGCTCAAAGAAAATAAAATAAACTGTAGGGGATTTTGATGGAGACTGCATCAAATTTGTAGATCAATTTAGGAATTACTTGTATCGTTACATTATTGAGTCTTTCTGCCTACTTACTAAGTCTCCTTTCATGTCCTTTTTAAGTTTTACAGTTTTCTGTATGTATTTCTGCGTTTCTTTACTGTGTTTGGGATACGTAATGGTTTTTGCTGCTGTTGTGAATGGGATAATTTCTTCCACTAAAGTTCTTTCAGATATTGTTTGTCTATTTAAAGCAAACTTAAATGAGACTTTTGCTTAGTCTCACTTCAATACCGATGTTCTTACTTTTATAGAGAATTCAGGTATGTAACCACCACATTATCAAATAGAGTCGTGCATAAGACCCACTCCAAACCTCAACCGGGTGTGAAGTGATGAAGAAATGATAGGAAACACTTACCAAGTAGATTGTTAAAATACAGATAATGGACAATCAATGTAATCTTCAGACAATTGTACAGTTTTTAGAGGGTTTTCATAATTTAACATAAAAGCAAAGGACAGTGTCATTCCTAGCAAAGGACAATAACTTAATATGAATCAATGCTGGTGACCAACACACTATGAACATTTTGTCACCGATTCCTGACCCCTCTTTCCTTTCTTCCTGTCTGTGTCAGAGATGCTTTCTCTTAATGCATTCAAAAGGGCTATTTTGGGATTTGAGTCACCTTTTTCTCCTTGTGTCTCTGCAACAGACACAATCCATCAACCTCCTATCATACACAAAGGAAAAAAATATCCACTTTCTAAGATAGCGAGGCTCGCTTGGTGCTGTGTGTTATCATTAGAGCCAAGCCCAGGTTCTCTGATGTTTCTGAGTATGCATTCTCAGCCACCTCAGATGCCCACATTTGGTGCCCTGACTGGCTCAGTTTAGAACAAATCACTTTTCTTGACAAGTTGTGGGGTGCTAACTCTATTTCAATTAGCAGTTGGCCACAACCCTGCAGAAACCCAAAAGAACAGCCCTTCACGGGTTCTGATAAGTCATGATCTAATGCATAATTATCACATCGTTGACAAAGAGGCTATGCCCTGAGCCTAATGTATGTTACAGATCTTTGTATCAATAACTGAAGTAGTAATTGCTAATTTGGTTGTGGTCAGAAGCAAACCCCCACTGATCATGACAAAGACTGCAGAAAAAGAGAAACTTATGCCTATGCAACTGGCAGGGGGCTGCTATAGAGACGAATCCTAAGAAATGTACCCTACATAATAACTAGTCTTTATAAAAAGGAAACTTGACCTTTAACCAAAGGTTAGACACTCTTTCTTTGAAGACGCAGCTGCCCCACTCATAATTTACAACAGCTCTGTTACCCAATACATGGGAGGATTAGAAAAGTCTGGAGGTAAATCCTAATGTTCCCTGAACTGCAGACTCATATATGGCCAGCCATCTACTTGACATCTCCACTCAATTTTTAACAGGACCCAAACTGAGCTTTTCTCTTGTCCCAAATCTGTTCCTCCCATAGTCTGCCCACCCAGAAAACCCTCTTCATGCTCAAGGCCTTTCTTTCCCTCACAGCCTATATTCATCAGCAAATCAGAGCAGCTCTACTTCCAACCTTCTCCAAAATCCAGTTACTTCTCACAACCACACTTCCCAGGTCCAAGTCATCGTCATCTCTTCCAGATTAGTACACTGACCTCCTAACTGGTCCATTCTCAACAAGCAGACAAAGTGACTCTTAAAAACTAAATATCTCTGTTATTTCTCTGCTTAAAATCCTCCCTGGGCTCCCTGTCCTACTCAGAGGAAAGCCAAGGCACTCACCCCATCCTACAGAGCCCCATGTGGTCTGGCCCCCGTCATTGCTCTACTACCACACTTACCTATTCCACTCCTCCCACTCTACCTATCTGACCACCTTCTCACTGACATTCCTCCATGCAGCAGTCATGCTCCCATTTTGGTCTTTGTACCTGCTTTCCCTGTGCCAAAACCCTGCCCCCTCAGATATCACATGGTTGGCTCTCTCACCTCCTTTACCTAAGTGTTATCAGCGAATCCTTCTCTGGACATGCTGTCTAAAATTGCAACTCCATCCTGCTACTTTTTCTCCTTCTTCCCTTCTTTATTATTCTCCTCAGGTTTCAGCACTCACATATTTCATATTTTATTTGCTCATTTATTTCCTGCTAGAGTGTAAGGTCCTGAAGGGCAAGGGCTTTTTCTGATATATGCACTGACATACTCCTGGCACTCAGAGCAGAGTCTAGCACATTGTAAGCTTTATAAGTATTTGTCAAATAAGCAAATAAATTAATAAATAGATAGTTGAGAGCAAAGGGATAATAAAATTTTAACATTTAACTTTAACAGTATTAATACATTTTCACTTCTTAAATCAGACACTTGAAATGCTCATTGATAAAGCATGTATTAACGTCTTTTTACCACTTGGAAAAATACCATGCACTTATCAAAGCTTTGAAGTTTGAATTATCAGCTGCTACTCCTTCAAATTTCTTTATTTTTCCTTGAAGACTCTGAAAAGTAAGGGAATGTAGGTCTGTGTGGTTTTCACTTAAACTGTGGACTCCACAATTCTCATTATAGTTATGTTGCCATTGATAAAACCAGTGTCCAGTGATTGTTTCTTTTCTTCTTAGTGGGGGAAGGGACTGAGGAAAGCTGTGCTTGGGCCAATTTAGCTCTGAATATAGTGCTGAAAATCATAAAAGCAAAGTCCCAGGCGTTAAAAGTTAACCTGGTCCAGCTGAAATACACCTATAGAGAGACAGAGTTTACCAAGGCCAAAATATTTAGTACCAATTTACAATGACATTTAATCTAATATAAAAATGAGATCAGAATGATCTAACACAAGTATCTTCCTGGTGATCCATTTTAGGGACCCAGAGCCTATAATGATGTGTCACAACGTTCTCAGGGAACTTTGTTCACCAAATCAAGGGGGTTGATTATCTTGGTTGCTTCAAATTTTACCTCTTACTCTTTCTGCTGACATGAGGCATCTACTCATTAAATACACACCCGAAAGTGAACTCTTGTTGAATGAAAGCTAATTTATACTCATTATACACACTGTTGTCATTAATATATAGTCAATTTTATGTTGCCCCTAACCTATTAGTTCCTTTTGTAATAGGTTTCTAAAGATTAGAAAATCAGCAACCCATATATAAGGCAAGGCTACTTAAAATTCAAAACAATAAACTATAGCCACACTATGAAAACCAAACTTTGTTCTGTAATTGATGGAGTCAGAATAGCAAGAAGGAATTGGAAAAAGTATTCTTAGATTAAATGCTTCACTTCACATGCGCTGTATGATTTGGAGGTCTGAATGGCACTTGGTACCTCCTAGAATTTCTCTGCATAGAGGAAAAATTATATATATAAATTCTTTCAGTATGCCTGACTTGGTCTCCCCTTAACAATAAAGCTCTTCACCACAGTTCCCACAACAATTCAGCACCACTCTAATATCAAGCCAGTCCTGTACAAGGAGTTAGGGAGGAGTCCATAGTTATACAGCAATGCAAATATCTAAGTACAAAATAATATATACCTGTTATTCACCCTAGGAAAGCAGTTTTCCAGTTTTGCTTGCCCACGGGTCACTTTCTTAAAATAGTGGTATCTAAAGTATGAGATACTAATTCTTTATTTGCATGGAGGTGGGAAGATATGGGGTATGAAGTATAGCTAATGAGAAAGGCATTCTGTTTCACACTTGTAAATGTTGGGGGAGATAAGGAGAAACATTCACCAAGCATCAGGACTCTATGTTTAGTTTTGTCCTCCCTTTATTTTTAACTGTGTATCAAGGCTGATCTATTGAAAGGGAAGTATCTGAATGCTGTGTCTCATCCCAGGTTGAACCCTATACTACATCGGGGTTGTCTCAGAGTTCTGCTGTCTTTAGACCCATTGATCACATTTTTTTCACATGGACCCCCAGAAAGTGCTCTTAGGCACCCTACATCCTGATCATGCTGGGCAGGGCCTCATGCTCTGTCTCTGGTGATAACTAGTGGGATATTATATTCAGGTTTACATTACTGAGTATAAGATTACTGGTTTTCACTCTGCCCCATTGTGAAATTAATTTAATGTGTCACAACCAGCATTTTTAAGTGAAATACAGCAGAAAATATCAAAGGGTATCATTTATAATAGGGTCGAGTATTTTCTGACAGTTGGTGTGTGTGTGTGTGTGTGTGTGTGTGTGTGTGTTGGGTATTGATATGCTTTCTGTGGACTGTAATCCAGAAAGTTTGAAAGCCAGTTAAGGCAAAGTATAAGTATTCATCGATGCTTGTATTTTCTCCTTTCTTCTGCTAACACAGTTAGATCATTTAAGTCTTTTCTATGGTTAGGTGTACCCATATGACTGAATTTTGGCCAAGAAGTATGAATACATGTGCCATCGATTCCTTTCAAATTTTCCCATGAAAACTTCCCAAACATAATTCTTGCTTTCTCCTCTCCTGTAACTGAATCTACAAGACAGGTGAAGTCTGAGGCCCTGCATATTTATGTGGAAAACTGCTCACTCATCAAGCCACACTGAACTGTGAAGAGGTGAAAAACAAACTGTTTGTATTAAGCCATTGAGATTGGGAGTTTTTTGTTATAGCACCTAGTTTTGCTTATTCTAACTAACTTGGGGCAGATAAATTAGTGGACTCCAAGGTGAGGTTATCCATTCTCTTGTCTCTGGCCTTATTCCAACTCCTTTATAACACAGCACCCCAAAAGCACTAAGGTCCACAACAACAGAGCATTTATGAGGCTTAGCTTTCCTCACAGCCTAGCTGCACTTCTATGCTTTGGTGGCTTTCTGTTTGATTATGTTCAGACACTTGGATCAATGCCTTTCGGTTACTGAGTCTCACCTAGCCCCTGGGACCTACACCACAGTCAGTCCTTCCCCACCAATCTACATGATCTGTGATCTATAGCTGCCTTAGGATGTAAGTAATATTAACAAATAAAACTCATTTCTGGCAAACATTTTAATATATGCAAAAAATTCTCTTTTCAAGAAAATATTTAAATAATTATAACAATAACAATGAATAGCAGTAGTTAGCATTTACTAAGTACCTACCATCAAATATACACTATTCCTAATTCTCATAAAAGTTAAGGAAAGTAGATATTATTATATTCACTGAATGATAAAAAGACTGAAGCTCAGAGAGGTGGGAATTTGCACCAGTTCACACAATTAGAGTGTCCAAAACTGGGACTTGAACTCATATTTTTCTGATGACCAAATCCATACTCTTTTTGCAGCTTCATTCAAAAGACCAAATGTCTAATTGCGAGTTTAGATTTCAGCACACTAAAAGACTTGTTGGCAGCTCTCAGATCACCTCACATAAAAGGGTACCTATTAGAGGTCTTGCTGTGCACTGAGCCATACTGAACTTTAAGTTCATTTGTGTTTTTTGGGAAACAAGGGATATCAAATCTAAATTGAACATCTCAATGAAGGCTAATACCACCTTTTGCTGTGCATGTGGTGCATAATTAGTCTTTCAACTATGTAAAATGCCCAGCACAGCTCTATGAAATTTGGTCAAGGCCCTGGGAGCTGACAGGAATAAATGAGACTATTAGAGACTTATTCCAGCATAAACAGTACTGGCTAGATTATGCCATCAGACATAGATTTAAACCAATGGTCTTTGGGGGGGATACTTATAAAAATCCACTGGAGAATGAGAAGAAAATATGAGAACTTCTCTTAATGTAGTAATTCTATTTTTAAATAAGAAATTAAGGTTTTCTAACATCTAATAAATAGGCTCATACCAGCGCTTTCATTCCTTCCTTATGTCACACAGGACAAATAACACAACCGTCACGTCTTTAGGGAAATGGTAGCTCCATGGCATAGCAGTGTGAAAGCAGAGCCCTTATTCTTTCATTTGGTTGTTTTGCAACACATTGAAATTTCCATGTTCTGTTTAGGAAGATTTATAGGTTACGTTATCTGGTTGCATTGGTCAGGGTTCCCCAGAGAAACAGAACCAATAGGACACAGAGAGACATATATAAGAGGAGATTTAACATAGGAATTGGCTTATGGGAATGGAGGTTGGGATGTCCCACAGTATACCATCTGCAAGCTCAAGAGCCAGCTAGGGGTATAATCCAGTGTGAGTCTGAAAAACCCGAGGAACAGCACAGCCAATGCTGTAACTCCCAGTCTGAGGTAAAAGACTTGAGAACCAGAAGCCACTGGTATAAGTCCCAGAATTTTAAAGCCTGAGAACAGGGAGCTCCGATATCCAAGGGCAGGATAAGATGGATGCCCTGGCTCAAGAAGAAAAAGAGGGAATTTGCTCTTCTCCTGCCATTTTGTTCTGTTCTAGTCCTGAGCAGATTGGATGATGCCCACCCAAACTGGTGAGAGTGAATCTTTTTACTCAGCCTATTAAATCAAATGTGAATATTTTCCTGAAATACTATCACAGACACACTCACAAGTAATGTTTTACCAGCTATGCATGCATTCCTTAGCCCAGTCAATTTGACACAAAAAATTAATTACCATACTGGTTTTAACAAAATCAATTGTTACCTGGCTTTAAGAGAACCAATCTTCAAAAAAATAAAGTAGTCATATGGCTTAAAATATCCCTGCCAAATTATATCAATGCTGATAATGATACTAATAAGGCAAACTTAGGCAAACAAAATTATAGAACTGACCCAAATCCTACTTATGGTACCCTTTCTATTTGCTTTGATCCCAGCCATATCATGAGAAAACCATGAAGACTGCAAACCATAAGAGACACTGAAATCAAGGAAACAAACTGAGGGTTGCTGGAGGGGAGGAGTGGGGGGAAGGGGTAACTGGACGACGTACATTAAGGAGGACATGTGATGTATTGAGCACTGGGTGTTGTACGCAACTGATGAACCACTAAATCCTGAAAGTAGTAATACAGTATATGTTAACTAAATTGAATGTAAGTCAAGTATTTTTTAAAATGAGGATTTATTTAAGTATAACAAAAATCATCAAGACTCTTTAAAATGTGGATTTATCCACTGTCATCGGCGATACACTTCAATCCAAGTGTATGTTGTCCTCTGAGCTATTAACAAATTACCAAACCACATGTAGATAATTTATAAATACACTGGAAGTGCTGCTCAACAACCTTTTGCTGATAATAACACCTGACAAAAAAAATGGGACACCACTGATACAGGAAACCTTAATCTGACCCATCTCAGGGCACTTCAGAAACCACTAGTAGATACTGAACAGCTAGATCCAGATACTCCATGGGAAGTGTTTGAGCCTCTGAAGTTACACCTCCCCTCCCCTTCCTTTGGGCCTCCAGAGCTGCACTAGTGCAACCTAATTGCCTTCATAAACACAGGCAAAATCATTTTCAGCTGCCTAGGACTCTGCTGGGCAGATTTTGCCTTTCATCAAACTCTTGCTGTTCTCTATCAACCATGGTTGGAATGATTTGGTCTTGATTTGGATTCAGAAGCTTCATTCACTTACTGCTCTAAGCAAAATTTAATAAAAATATTTACCTCAGTAATTTGGTCCAAAACTTTCCTCAAATTAACTAAGGCAAACTGTTCAGCCAGGTTACTGCCGAAAGCCTTAGAGCATGGCAGAGCTGTGAAAAAGAAGGGATGCATTTGGGAGGAGGAAGCCACATGCTGCCTAGATGTAGTCAAAAGTATATACAACATTTATTAGCTAAAGTACCACGAAAAGCATTCTAATCAGTTGGTTTCCTCTCATTAAATGTTAATTAGTTCAAATAAGCTTCCTGCATAGGAAAGTATCAGGTACTTAGCAAGCATTAGGAAAGAGGCAGGTCACACGCAGAGTCTGGAAAACTACAGACACAGAGCAAGGACACTGTTACCTCACTGGGTGACATTTTGTCTGAAGGCATATGTGAGCTTCTTGAGAAGGATCCAGAAGTTCTGCCAGAAACAAATAGGCTAAAATTTTCATTCTGGTAATGAGTCTCTGAAATAACATTTGTTGAGCTTTAAAAACACACTTAATGGGATTAGCTCCTGAACCAAATACTTTGATTATATTTAGATATATTTGCTCACACTGTTTAAATCCACAGAACAGGGTAATTGTATCACATTAAATGGCCTTTTATTTAGATTGTTTTAGTATCCTGCCACTTTGGCAAAAAAAAGTTATAAAAGTAAGAGAAACAAAACTAAAGCCTGTGTAGACCACAAAATCATTAAGTGATTTGGAAATAGGTCATAGGATCACAGATGTCTGGGGCTAGAAGGGACTGTAAAGGTAGCTTCTTGAGGTTGTCATGCAACCAGTCCACATGAGCAAAACCATACCATACTTATGGCAACCCCTGTTTTGATTGTCCAGTACCTGATCCCAAGAAGTTGCTAAATATCATGAATACCACTCCTGATAGGGACTGAAGCACTCGTTTCTCAGATAAAGACACAATGATAAAGATAAGTGACCTGCCCATACAACACATCTTTTCTTTAAAAAAAAAAAAAAAAAAAAAAAAAAAAAAAAAAAAGATTTATTTACTTGTTTGAGGGAGAGAGAAAGCAAAGGCGGAGAGAGGGGCAGAGCAAAAGAATCTCAGGCACACTCCCCACAAAACGTGGAACCCCAGGCAGGCCCCATCCCATCCATGATCCTTGAGATCACAACCTGAGCCAAACCAAGAGTTGGTCACTCAACCAACTGAGCCAACTGGGTGCCCCCACACTATATATCCCATTAAAAGAAAAATAGAACTTGAACTGGATCCTCACTCCACAGTGTTCCTTTGGTGTTCTCACACTTTGCCCTGAACTTTGTCGTCATTTCCCCGTATAAACTGATGATGCAATAACCACCTTTAGAGACAGAGTTTGACGCAGGTTTGGCCAATGCTTTGGTAACAGGTAAAAAGGCCGTAAATTAATATTTTAGAAAAATAATGTCAAACATTTATTGAGTGTTTATTGTGTGACCGAAACAGGTACTTTACAGATGTTAACTTGTTTAATCTTTATGATAGTCAAGTTAAGTGATCATGATTGTTAATTCCATTTAACAGGTAGAATAACTAAGGTACAGAGAGGTTAAATAATTTACTATTGAGGCAGACTTCAAAGATGGTCCCCAAATGGCAGTCATGCTCTGTAATTCCCTCCCTTTGGTTGTGGGCTGAAGCTAATGACTCACTTCAGATGAACAGACAAGAAAAAAAAAAAAAAAAAGACATCACTTCCATAGCTAGTTTAAAAATGCCTGTGATATCTGTCTTACCAGAAGACTCTTTCTGTTGGTTTTGATGTCTGTTACGTTGGCAATGCCCATGGGGCAAGGAACTAAGGGCAACCTCCCGCCAACAGTCAGCAAAGAATTTAGACTCTCAATCCAACAGTTATTAAGAATGGAATCCTGTCAGTAACCACATGACTGAGCTTGGAAGTAGATCCTTCCCCAGTCAAGCTTCAGAAGAGATCCCAGACCTTGAGGCCAAGGCCTTGACTGCAGTCTTTTGAGAGACAACAAATCAGAGAAAACTACTAAATCATTTCTTGATTCCTAACCTTCTACACTTTGAGACAATATATGTTGTTTCAAGCACTATGCTTTAGGGTAATATTTTTAAAAAGATTTTCTTTATATATTTGACAGAGATCACAAGTAGGCAGAGAGGCAGGCAGAGAGAGAGGGGGAAGCAGGCTCCCCGCTGAGCAGAAAGCCTGATGCGGGGCTTGATCCCAGGACCCTGGGATCATGACCTGAGCCAAAGGCAGAGGCTTTTAACCCACTGAGCCACCCAGGCACCCCTAGGGTGATTTGTTATGAAGCAAAAGATAGCTAACACACTTATCCAAGATTATATTGCTAGTAAGTGGCACAGCCAAAATTTGAGCCTAAAAAGTCTGGCTCCTGAATATATGCTCATAAATATTGATACCACACTACTTCTCAGAAGATACCCTCACTAACATCACCATTACCGTCATCACCTTCATCACTATCACTGTCATCACCGTCATCACTATTGTCACCATTGTCAACATCATCATCATCATCACTACTACTAATATATATGTCAAACATTGTGCTAAGTGCTTTATATATATATAAGTTTATATAATCCTCAAAATGACCCTGTGATCCCAACTTTACAGCCTTAAAAAAAGAAGAAGAAAAAAAAAAAGCAAGTCTCAGATAATATAAGTAACTCACTTAGGATCAGATAGAAAATTCAGAGCTTGGCCTAGTTGAGGCCAAAGCCCATGCCCTTCCCACCAAATTTTGCTGCTTCTCTGTAAAAAAGAGCTATACGTAACCAGTTAATGCTGCCCTGAGAAATAGTTATTTTCAACATTGGAGAAAATGCACAACAATATTTTAAATAAATCATTGATAACAAAATCTAATTGCTGCAGATTTTTCTAACTTTACCATAACTAACCTCATGGAGCATGTCAATATGTGGGATGTGGAATGCCTTGGAAAAATGTATCAAAAAAGAAAGCTTTATTACTTTGTATACGGCATTTCTTGTTAGCATCTATAACAAAGCATGAATTGAACATCAATTATGTGATACTAAATTTCTTCCAAGAGCAAATGCCGTAAATTCTAAGTCTAACATAATAACTTGCATTGCACAAAACAATCTTGAATGACTCCCTGTTGGACATTAGATGAGAGAGTTCATTCTCCTTGACATAGCATTAAGGTATGACTCTCTTACCCCAACGTAGCTTACCGCTCCACCCATGAAACTCAAGTCTGATCATGTCATATCAGGATCTTGGATCAGAGACTTAGATTGTCGTTTCTAGATTGAGCACACTGTTTAGCAAAGGCACAGAAAAATTGATGGAGAAAAGAGAAGAAGGGAAGAAAGAAAGGAAGGATATAAGGAGGAGGGAGGAAAGGAGGGGAGAAAGGAAGGACAGAAAGAGGCAGAGAAAATGAGAGGATTTCACTCTTTTTACTCTAGTAATGAATCCCCAAATTCATAAATATGGAAAAATCCCCCAAATCTAAAATATTCTAACTACAGCATAAATGAATCACAAAGAAACTGACACATTTTAGTTTATAACAGTTCCCTCTCCAAATTAAACAGAAAGAAAGCAGAAACACTGAGCATGAGATACACCAATCATTCAACCTGTTCATATGGTCCTAAGATCCCTTCAATTTTGCCCCCATGGTTTTTGAACTTCTGAACCAGAATTAAACAAAAAGTACCATATATACTTTCTTAGGGCAACTAAGAAATTTGCTAAGGATGATCTGCCTCTGCAGGTGGAAACAATAGAATAATTAACTACAATGAACTATAATGATCCTAATCACAGTGTTTAGAATATTTGCATATTGCATTAGCTAGGAAGACTCAACTTGCACAAAACCATCTAATAATGGAGGAACCAGTAAGCATTATTTCAAATGGTCCTTGTGTTCGCATTGTAGATGGGACTATTGCCATTGTCCCATTCACTGTCACTTCCTTAAAGGTCAGTTCAGGGTTTACTTCTATTTCTGTATTAAGTCTCTGACCTGCTTTTTGGTAGTTCAGCATCACTGTTGTTGTCTTGACAGAGTCCTTCAGACTTCAGCTGTCGGCCTTCATTTCCCAAGCTCACACTCTCTTGTCTCTAATTGCACTAGAGTGAAGGAAAAAGAAAATGACCTCAGTGGTATTTATTTGGCCTAGCAGAATGAAGGTTTTGTTGGAAGAGGAAGTGGCGGGGCTGCTGCCCATAATTCCAAAGGGAAGCCTTGGGAAAGTCAGTGTGAAACCTGCCACTCTCATTTCTTAAGTCCCATTCAGGCAGAAAGTTAGACTGAAACTTTGTCACTTTTCACTGTGTGGTTGTACTTTTTAAAATGTTCTTTATAGTTTTTCCACAACTTATTGTTTAAAATAGTGTACCCAGAACTGTGTGACTTTGGAAAATAACCAAATGGACCATATCTTCTCTGTGTCTCCCTCTGAAAATCTCTAGGTTTTCAAATCCCTAAAGGTCTCTCTCCACCTAAGCAGCCCTTGTTCATTCCCTACAAGGCATCTTTCATGCTTTTTTAGGCACAAATACTATTTAGTGGCATCTTTTAAAACTTATTTGGATGGAAAGCCTTATAAAATAGATTATGCCCTTTGCCCCAGGGATGCCCCAGGGACTGTTGAGGTGTGTAGAACTGTCTGCCCCTTCACTAAATGGTCCCAGACGGCCATACTTTTCCAGACCTTATGTCTGTTTTCTATTATTTTCTGCCACCTCTCTGCTGCCAATTTATTGTGCCTACTTCATTTCCCACAAATTCTGACCCACAAAATGAGTCTCCTAAAAATCAATTTTTGTTTTTGGAAATCAGAAATAGCTAGGATCTTAACCATCACGATTCACTTTCTGACCCAAGAGTTTAAAGTTCACACACAATGAGATTCTTTAACAAGTATTCCAAAGGAATGAAGAAAGCCAGTTGTATGAGATATAAAAGATCATCACTATAGGACTAAAAACAAAAAATAATATTTATAATGATAGTCACTGTATTAGCATTTATTTCAAAGACTGGTTTCTCTTTTACTTAAAGTTCTAGAAACAGCCAGATTCACTGGGGGTAGTTTTTTCCTATAGTCATATCTGCTCAACTTTATTGAATTTCCTTTCCTTAATGAATCATGAGGCTTGAGTTAAATGTTAAATATCAGTGTTTATATAAGGAACATGCATGTTTGCTTTTTCTTCAATTAAGAAAAAGCTGGTGACCTTTGTGCCACGGAGTCTTGTGCTTGTTAATAGCATGGCTTTCCCATTTAACAAGCCCTCCTGGTAAGATCCATCACATCATCTCATATGCATAGAGAAAACATGAAACAGTTGGCTACCCATTAGGTGGTATTTGTAAAAAAAAAAAAAGGCATGCCCCAAGTGGAAGGTGGAAAATTGGGAAATGTCTCATCATGACACTGTGGGAAATGTGGTTTGACTCTTCACAGATGTAAACATTAGGATCCTGAGGATGAT
The DNA here is from genome assembly GCF_022355385.1 of Mustela nigripes. Taxonomy (NCBI): domain Eukaryota; kingdom Metazoa; phylum Chordata; class Mammalia; order Carnivora; family Mustelidae; genus Mustela; species Mustela nigripes. Next base: position 136,803,427 of record NC_081558.1, on the reverse strand, counting down.
ATATTTTTTAAAAAGATTACTTCAAAAATTCAAATTTAGGAGGCAATGTAGTCCAAGTTTAAGAACCCAGGTGCACATAGAATCATCTAGAGGCAATTTTTTTAAGCACTTTTTGATCCCCTTCACCCATTTCTCCCAACTTCCTTCCCCTCCCCCTGGCAACCACCAGTCTGTTCTCTGTATCTATGAGGATGGTTTGTTTTTGTTTTTATTTTTTTATTTTTTAGATACCACTATCAGAGAGATAATACTGTATTTGTCTTGCTCTATTTTGTTCCACTTAGCATAATGCCCTCAAAGTACATCTATGTTGTCACAAATGACAAGATTTCATTCTTTTTTATGGCTGAATAATATTCCTGAATGTGTATCACACAATCTCTTTACTCATTTATCCATCTATAGACACTTAGGTTGTTCATGTATCTTGCCTATTGTTAATAGTACTGTGATGAACATGGGAGTGCATATATCTTTTTCATTGGTCCAACCCCTTAGCAGATGTGTGAATATTCTTTCCAATACTCCTAAGAAGTGGACTTTTATCCTCTATTTGAATACCTCCATAAATGAGGGATTCACTACCTCATAAGATAACCTCTGCCTTAATGGGAGAGATAATACCATGAGAAATTTCTTCCCCTATAAAGAATCAAAGTCTCTTTGTAAAATCCTCTTATTAATCCAGATCCTTTCATATGGAAACACACAGAATAACTCTTAAACACATGACAGCATTTTCAGCATTTGAAGACAGTCTCTAAATTCTCTCTTCCTCTGGGGAAACTCATTCACTCTTGTGTTTTTTATTACTCATTTTATGCTAATAATTCTTAGTTACAGTTGATCTTAGTCAAAAGGCCAAGAAGCAATAATGATCCTTATTTATATCTTTAACTCATATTCTCTCCTGCACATTTATCTGCTTACTGGACATCTCCATGTAGTTGTTCTGTTACGCTTCCTTTTCAATACGATTATCCAGTCCCCTTCAAACCCTCTCCTTCTCCTGTTTTCCCCATTAAGTAAATTGACCTCTTTCTTATTGTCCAAGCTGAACCTGCTGGTTGTCAGGATCTTGTTCCTGTCCCCTTCTGTCCCTCCAGCTGCCATGCTAGGTTCATCCTTGTCAATTCCAATCAATCTTGCCTCCTAAATTCCTCCTTGAATCAATCATTCTTTCTCATCTCCTAAACACCATTACCTTCTCTCCAGGAGTTCACATAAGATCCTCTCAACTCTCAACAGAACTGCTTCTAGATTCGTTTTAATTCCTCACTACTGTCAGTGTGATCTTCAAAAGCACAAAACTCATCACATTTTGTCTCTGCTGAATGCCCTTGAAATAACGGTTTAAATCCCTCAACATGACCAATAATGTCCTTCATGGTCTAAGCCATACCCACATTTTCAGTACTCTCTTTTACCTCTCTCTTTGCATATCTCCACTGGTACAACTCAAAGTGAGGTCCACAGTCTGGCGGCATCAGCAATACCTCGGAGCTTGTTGGAAATCCAGAATCTCATACTTCACCCCTGACTTTTGGAATAAGAATCTGCATTTTAACAAGATTCCTCAGATGATCCTGATTCACATTAAGCTTTGAGAAACACTGTTTTTCTATATATTAGCTCTGTCCTGACTTTCGAGCCTTCAGAACTACTGCTTCTTCTTCCTGAGATTTTATTCCTGATGTCACATCACAAAATTTTTCTGATTAACATCTTTAGGTGTCCATATAGATGCCATTTTCTAGAGAAACTCTCCTGTAAATTCTCATGACTGAATTAAGTGACCCCTCAAATCTATGTCCCTTGCATCTTCCACATTGTTCCATGACAAAGTTTGTGTAATTAATTTCTTTTTTTTTTTTTTTTTAAGATTTGTTTATTTATTTCAGGGAGAGATCATTCATAGGTAGGAGCACATGGTGGGGCCAAGAGAGAAGAAGAGAGAGGCAGACTCCTTGCTGGGCATGGAGCCCATCAAAGGGCTCAATCCTATGACCCTGAGATCATGACCTGGGCTGAAATCTAGAGTCAGACACTCAACCGACTGAGCCACCCAGGCACCCCCTTGTGTAATTAGTTTCTTAAGAAAGATATAGTGTCATAGCCTCAGTGTCTAAAACATAATATATGCTCAATAAATATCTGTTGAATTAATGTTAAATGAATAGTAAGTACTCATTAAACATAAGTTCCAAACTTCTTGCCAAAATCCAGAAGTCTATGATCCTAGCCTTTCCCTGACAATAAAAGACTAGACACCCTCTTACAAGAGGAAATGAAGTTAGGCTGGTGTTATTTCCTTTTCATAAGCTATTGCTGGACTCTTCTGATCATGTTTTCTCTGCCTCAATGCTCAAAAGACAACTCTGGATAATCTTAGAGATTCATAGGTTGTTAGAACACAAGGCACCATGGAATTCATTTGATTCAGACTTTGAGTCTATAGTCTATAGATGAGAACCCTAGGACCCAGAGGTTAGCTTTCACAAAAGGGTATATCAAATTTTCACAGGAGCCCACAGGTCCTCTTCCTTTTGAAGCATTACTTGCTTTTTTTTTTTTTTTTAAGATATATTTATTTTAGAGAAAGAGAGTGCAAGCAAGGGAGAGGCACAGGGAGAGAGAGAGAGAATCCCAAGCAGACTCCATGTTGAGTGGAAAGACCAACTTGGGGCTCCATCTCAACACCCTGAGCTCAATCTCACCACCCTTAGCTCAGGACCTGAGCTGAAACCAGAAGTCAGTGTTTAACTGACTGCACCACCCAGGCATCCCATTACTTGTTTTTTATTATTATTATTATTATTATTATTATTATAAACACAGGGAGAGAGGGACCACAAGCAGGGAAAGTGGGAGAGAAAGAAGCAGGCTCCCCGCTGGGCAGGGAGCTTGATGTGAGACTTGATCCCAGGACCCTGGGATCATGACCTGAGCCGAAGGCAGATGCCTAACCAACTGAGTCACCCAGGCACCCCTTATTTTTAACATTAGTTTCTCCACACCCTTATTGCCACTCATAATTCCTCCAAACAATTCCAGAATCTCTCAGATCCCTAAAACATATTCATCCAATAAAATATATTTTAATTTATTATTATCACTCAAAATGATCTCTTCATATTTTATCACATACTTTGGCCTTTAAATATCTTACACTAAGGTGAGGTCTAACTGTACCTCCTAGGGAATTAAGTTTCATGAAGGAGAAGATGGAAGTTAAAAAGTAGTTGAGGTGACACAGTTGGTTGAGCTTCTCATTCTTGATTTCAGCTCAGATTGTGATCTCGATTCTTGGGATTGAGCCCAGAGTCAGGCATGGAATCTCTCTCCTCTGACCCTCCCTGCTGTGTTCTCTCTCTCAAACAAATAAATCTTTTTTTTTTTTTTTAAAGTAGTGAGGGGGGCTAACATTAAATTATCTCCATATATCAGCAGGTTTGTATTTTCTTTCTTACCCTCCTTATTCTAGACATAGTTTTAAAGACTTATTTTTGGCATTTCTAACATTTTTACAACCATCTCTTACATATTTGCTGTCCAGTATGGTAGCTACTATCCACATAAAGCTATTAAACTCTTGAAATATAACCAGTTCAAATTGAGATGTGCTCTAAGTCTAAAATATGCACTCAATTTTGGGGACTTCATGATGAAAAGAATGCAAACTATCTGGTTAATAATTTTCATATTGATTTCATGTTGAAATGATATTTTTGATAGGTTGGGTTAAATAAAATGTTATTAAATTTAATTTCTCTATTTTTTTTTTTTTTTTTTACTTTTTGAATGTAGTTACTATAAAATTTAAAATTGTAAGTGGAATTCACATTATATTTCTATTGGACAGTGTTACTTCAGTCTTTAGTCATTAAGATTGTTCTCTCTGTTTTATATTCCTTTAGAAAAAAAATAAAACTTCTTTGTAGTATGTTCTTTTATGCTTTGTGTGCATTCTACGAAATACAATTCAGTCAGGAGCTTCCCCTATTGCCACAATGAGCTCTGCACGCCCCCCACCTGCCTTACTTACTTTTACACTGGCATCCTTTGTGGGGGATTTGTCAGAAATTTCTTTTTAAATGTCTCCCCAAATTCTTAAGTAATATTCCCTTGGTGTGATAATCAAACTCTATTCCTAAAAATAACATAAAAATGCTAATAATAGGGGAACCTGGGTGGATGAGTTGGTTAGGCATCTGCCTTTGGCTTAGTTCATTCATGATCCTGGGGTCTTGGGATGGAGCCCCATGTAAGGCTTCCTGCTCAACAAGGAGTCTGCTTCTCCCTCTCCCTCTGTAACTCTTTCCTGCTCTCTCTCTCTCTTTCTCTCTCTCAAATAAATTTAAAATAATCTTTAAAAAATAATGCTAATAATAATAGTGATCATTTGTAGAGGCATGACTATGTCAGGCACCATGAAAAGTACTTTACATACATTATCTCATCTAACATTTACAATAACCAAAGAAGTAACTACTAAACTATCCATCACACAGATGAGACACTGATATTCCATGAGGTTGTGGCAAAGACTAGCTAGCACTTCCCCAGCCCCTTTTTCTTTCCTTCTCTGCTTATAGCAAGTTACTTTTTTCAACTGCGCCACTCAGAAGTATCTTTGGATATTCCTAAATGTCCCCTGAAAGACAAAATTTCCCCCTTTCCTTGCTGTGAGCAATGGTATAAAGTAGAAACTACTTTTGTTATTTTCTCTAAATTTGGGGGATCAAATTTTTGGCAATCTGTGTCAGGGATTTCTTAGCTATACTCTTTAGGCAAATGAGACTTCCAGCATATCCCCAACAGTTGAAATCTGCCCTCTTTGTCCCTGTGCCAGCTTCAGGCTCTACCTAGTATCTACTTAATTTTTCTGGCTGGCAAGTCCATACAAATAATCCCCTATAGTCCTCACACACGGTTCTCCCTCTTTCTCCAAACAGCCCTCCAGAGGAGGGCTGCTATTCCAAAAATCCTAATTGAATGGTTTTCCTGCCACATGTGTGGGTATCTCCATCCCAGGAGCAAAAACCAGCCCAAAGATTTTTTTTGGTTGACAAAAGTGCTGGATTTCTGATGAGTACAAAGAAGAAAAAGGTCAAGAGACACCTTTAACAAAACATTCTCAATAGGCATAGATGGAAATGTGTTCATTGCATTTAGTTCAAGATTTTATCATCCCATCATTTTATTTACCCACTTCCTCTAAAGCTAGTTGTACAAAAGAAGAATAATTCCAGCGCTCATTCAAATGACTTGGAAATCAGCTAGAATCCATTTCTTAGTCGTTTACATAATAATTACTGTTTTGAAATGCATGGTGTTTGTAACTGTTTCCCATCATGCATTACTTTTTCCTTTTCTCCAACTGTGCCCTGAAGCCCAGTCATATGACCCATGACCAGACTGTTTGTTCAGGCTCCTTCCGCAAGAATCATATCAACCCAAATCTTCATCTGGCAAGTCCAGCACTTTTGTCAGTGACAACACGATATCATAATCTGGTTAACATTAAGTTATAAGCTCCACAAAGCCAGGATCATGGTGTGTATGTGGATGTTTGTGTGTGCATCTATGTGTGTGTGTGTAAAATGACACTGTCTTTAGAGCAAAGCTGGAGTTATGTCTCCTTTGCTATTTTTGATTTCTAGGCTACTTGGTATAGACAAAGAGAGATCGTTTTCCTTCCCTTACTTCCTTTTCAAATCATGTGCAGTTTGGAAGGAAAATAACGATTCTTTCCGTCTATTTCCTTTCCAATAATAAGGACAAATATAGAAAGGTGTCCTGCTGCTTCATGTAGAATTATTTTAAGGTTGTTAAGTTGGTCTATCTAACTTTAATCAGGTGCAGACAAGAGCTTGCTGATCTGTGCATTCTGAAATTTCACTGCTCCTACACAAACTCACTGCCTGGAAACAAGGAAGCCTGACACTTGGAGGGCCGTGCTGTCTGACAAACCAGATTAATAATGAATGAACCCATCTTGTATAATCAGGAAGGGGAGAAATGCTACAAATTAGAGCTAAGCATGTTCTTCATTACAGGTGGCAGCAGGATGCTGCTTAGGCTATCACTGATGCTCAAATTAGCTGCGGGGTGCAGGGACCCCTTGCTGCCTCTTGCTGTCTCTTACTTCCCTCTTGAGAGATTCCTTCTCAAGGGATTTTCAAGATGAGAAATTCTCAAAATTCAAACTTGGGAGATGCATTCGCACCACATGAGAGTGACAACTTATTACCCATCCGGGGTGTACAGATATTGTAAATGGGTTACATTTCCATCTTAAGTTAAAGTTCTCATATTTTCCATATGAATTAGATCAACATTATGCCAAGATAGGAATTTCTGCAAGATTTCTGGTATTCTCAAGAGATGCTTACTCTGAATATCATGTGCTTTCACAGAAAATGAGCTGCCCATCTCAGAATCAGGGAAAACTTGCTGGTATTTTGTTTGGTTGGAGCTTGTTTTAACACATGCTACCAAGGACTAGCCCTGGTATTACTGTTGTGTGTGCGCATGCACACCAAAACCCGAACAGGCACAGAAATGAAACAAAATGAAGGATCTCAGGGAAGTGCAATGGAAAGCCAGTTAGTGTACCGTATCAACCAAACCTGAAAAACATATTTCTGTAGGTCAAAAGGTAGAAAGCCTATGCATGTAAGCACCATAAATATTTTATAAAATATCACCGATTCAAAAATGGTCCTTGGGTCTGAGGTAAACTGACAACCTAGATCTTCAATTGAAGGCAGGGATTGCAGGGGAAGAATTCCACTGACTTACAACTCTGACCTCATTATCTGTCATGGTTTCCATAAGCACCATCTTTGTTCTCCTCTTCCATGAAGGTCTCTTGTGTTGAGGTGAGAGTGGATCGAGGTCCATGTAAGTGGCCTGGAGATCTGTAGGTCTTAAAATCAATGGAAAGAGGGCATGAAAGTCCCAGTTGTGGTATGCCTGCCTTCTGAGAAAACTCTGTGCAAAATCAAGGTAAGGACCACTTAATGTAACTACTGTGATAGTTCCAGGTCACAATTGTTTCTAAAACATGCTGACTTACCTGTTGGCATCTATTATGTGGATGAGAGTATCAGTTTGGGTCTGGAGTTCTTGACAAAGATTCACCAAAATTAGGATAGTAGCCTATGATGTTTATGGCATCAGAGGGTTTGGGGGAATAGAAGATCCTAAGAAAGAAAGAGCAGGTTATGTGTGGCAATAGCGAGTCTTTTCTTTTTTTTTTTTTTTTTTAATTTAAGATTTTATTTATTTATTTATTTGTCAGAGAGAGCGAGAGAGAGCGCACAAGCAGGCAGAGGCGGAGAGAGAAGCAGGCTCCCTGCCGAACAGGGAGCCTGATGCGGGGCTCGATTCCAGGACCCTGGGATCATGACCTGAGCTGAAGGCAGCAGCTTAACCAACTGAGCCACCCAGGTGTCCCAATAGCGAGTCTTTCCAAGAACAAAATGTGGCCGCTTTAGTTAGTGTAGTAATGGTTGATAATATGCTGGGATAAAGGCAGATCTATAGAGAAACCCCGAGTCACACTGACCCACGTTCACTTATCCAGCACATCCTTTCTATTGCACATGCACACAATGCTCCTGAGTAGCTACTATTGAACTATGCTTTTCTACCTACCTGGGGTTAAATAGAATGATACATGATGCCATGTCCATAATCCTTCGAACCTAGAATAAGTTACATCAAATGGTAAGGAGGAATTAAATTTGCAGATGGCATTAAGGATTCAGCTGACCTTGACATGATGAGCTTATCTTGGATTATCCAGGTGGGGCCAATGTAATCACACAAATCCTTATAAATAGAAAAGAGAGGCAAAAGAGAAAGGACCAGAGAGAGAACTTCATGAGAGACTCAACAATCCATTGTGGGCTTTGAAAATGGAAGGGGACCACAAGTCAAGGAATGAGGGCAGCCTCTAGATGTGGGAGAAGAGAAGAAAATCCCCGCAAGCATCCAGAAGAGCACAACCCTGCCAATATTTTGATTTTAACCCAATAGACCCATTTCAGATTTCTGACTTCTGGAACAATAAGTCAATAAATTTGTGCTTTTTTAAGCCACTAAACTTAGAGCAATCTGTTACAACAGTAATAGGAAACAAATTACCCCAAGAAAATGATCCTAAACATCTCCCTAAATATGTTTGGAACTTGTGTTGTAGGAATGAGGTAGGCAAGGCAAGACAAGCCTCGTGACAGAACTATCGATGTGCTGGAGGCAGGAGGAGGTGAGGAAAAGTGCACATGGTGTTTATCACTGGCTTTGTTCCCAATCTAGTCCCCTGGGAGGAGCTGTTGGGTGTTGCAAAGTAATAATTGAAATAACTGTTTTCAATAAAACCACCACAAAGAAGCATGCTATAGAGTCCTGCTAGCAGGGTGTAACACAGAAGGGCATGGAGACTTGTCTACTGTGAGCCCCAGCTGTGGAGTGGCTGCAAAAGTCTGTGAAACCTCAGAAAGCCTGCAGAGATGTCCGGCAGTGACTAGGGCCATGGTGTACAGGGTTTGTGGAGGCATAAATGGCAGAGCCCAGAAGATATGGTCATTTACATAGTAGATATACCAGGAGACCTAACAAAAGATACCAATACACAATGAAATGAGGTCCTGAAGAGGCAGCAATGCCCAGCAGATGCCCAGTGATACTGGTCTTGAATATTCATGAAGCTGAGCCCTTCTTAAAATCATCAAACAGACCTTCGTGGATGGTTGATGGTCCTGCATGAACAGGTGAGAGGCAAGATTGCCATTCTTGATATGATCCTCTTAACTCCAGGCTGGGGTGGGCTGGGGTCCCAAGGTTTTTATGATAGTACCCAAGACTGAATAAATGATAGGCACAAAAGTAAAAAGAGAATTAATTGATGATATTCAGACAAGGTAAAATTTTCTTGCCAACTTTGTATCTGGTACGACTAAAATGTTTCTATGTGGTATCTAAAGCAGTTTTAAGCCTAAGGTCAAAGAGCCATGAAATAAATATTCTAAATTGCTTGGTTACTAATTGTTAGCAGAAAAACTTTCATCAACTGTGCCTTTACTGATGCAGTATCAGCCCAACAGACTTACAGTGACAAATAAAAGACACAACATTCTAACTTAGAGACTACATCCTGGAGAAGTCAGATAGTTCACATCGAAAGAGGATGTGTTCTTATTTTTGTCCGAGGACAGTTTCCAACAAAAGGGGATCAAAATATGTTCCTAAGAGCTCCCTCTAGCACCCTCTAGCTTTACCAACTCCATACAAAGGAGCACAGGGAAGGAAGGGGTTCTGCCCCTTTTGTACCCAAGGAAGAGCATCATGGGCACCTCTCCCTGAGTTCTGTGTCCCCTGCATTCTGTTACAAGGCACCAAGAGCCACAACATATCTCCTTCAAGGTGTTTTCTCAGTTGATACTGCTAGTGGCTAGTTGCTGATGATTTCCCCCCCACCAGCCCTACATGCACAAATTGTTCTCTTTGTTAGAAGCTTCTCTGGATTCACTCCTGGAGATCTCCTGCTCTCTCTGTTTGGTTTGCCATGTGTGTTAAGTAAAACCCCTGCCATTTACTTTGATGAGTTTCAAGTGTTCCTCTCAGGGAGAAAAGGAAAGCCTGTGATTTGACAAGATGAATAGAAAAAAGCAGAGATTGGTTGTGTTTAATCAGAGATCACACAAACCCCAGCAAAATGAAACTGAAAATGCCCTTTTTGACTAATTTGAAGTCAAATTCAGTTATAGGTTTGGGGCAGCTACAAATCCCAAACCATGAAGCAAGGTGCTTTTCTACAAGCTCATTCACTGGTCAGACCATACATATAAGTAGTTCTTTGGAGATTATTTTCTTCTTGTTGGGACTAGGCCAGCGGTTCCTTTCCTTCAGTTTCACAGTCATTTATTGGAGTGGAATAGAGCAAGGAAAAGTTAGAATGCAGAGTCAAAAGACTTGAACTCAAGTCTAGAAACTTCCAGTTCCTGGCTGGGTGACTGAAGATAAATTACTTGATCTTTTGAACCTCAAGTTCAGCTTTTGTGCATTACGGAAGTCACTGTCTATCTTATTGCCCTCACAAGATTGTTGAAAGACACATGAAGAGGTATGTGAGTGTTATGTATTATACACTGCCATATAAATGTCATTGTTGCTCTTGTTAGCTAGATGCTATGTGTGAATCAAATATGAACAAGTCATGGTCCAGACCCTCAAGAAACTTACCATCTGAGAGGAGAGTCAAAGGTGTGCACAACTGACCATGAAAACAGCAGAATGTGATCATGACTACAGGGGTCCAAAGGACTCAGAGACACAGGGAAGTGGCAGGTCATGAAACAGGGCAGTGAGGTCCATATTGAACAATGGGTAGCTTTCCAGAGAAATGGGGAGAAAGCATCTCAGTGAAGGAGCAGCATGACTAGAGGCACAGAGACTCTGCTTGTTGATTCATAGGGAAATCTCTGGAGCAGAAGCAGAGGTGTTTGACATGGAGGGGCAAGGCCATCAGGAGGTGGCCTGGAACCCCAGAACTGGAAAAGCCAGGAAATATGAGCTATATTGATATGAGTGTGAGAGTAAGCCCCAGGTCCTGATGTCCCAGAACAAAGCTTAGATTGAACTGGGAGGAAAGTTAATAAAAGCATTGGATTTTATCCCAGTGAAGTATCTTGTCCCTACTTTAAAACTTTTCCACATACCTATTCCCTCCCAGAAAGCTGATCCTGAGTTGTGAGGGGTGTTTTGGTTGTTTGTTTGTTTGTTTTTTCCCTCCAGTAATTAGAGAGAATGAGTGTTCTCAGCTAATATCCCACTGGAATTTTGTGCTTTCTTTATATCCCTCACCAGGTTTAAGCAGAGGAAAGTTTATATTTTAAGGAAAGCCCAAGATGAACTGTAAATATTCCAGAAGTCACAGTCTATTATCTTCTCTGCTGCTTCTAAACAATGCTTGCCAGTTAATTTCCCTGGCCTACAGATGCTCTTTGGTACTGAGTATCCCTGTGGCCAAATGAGGCTTTGCTGCTGTCTTGTAGCTTAGAAGTGAACTGCTCTGTGCTCTGTGTAAGTTGTATTCTTCTTGCCCTCTGATCTCATTATCTTATACATCTGCACACAGAACTACACCCTCCACACACACATGCTTTCAATCTGGGCCTGTCTCCTCCACTACAATAACTGGGTCCCATTCCTTGCCTCTTTTGTAGTGTCATCATGGGGAAATGTACTGTCAAAATGTTAACTTACCCTGGGTGATTAGTAAAATCTGAAGAAAGGTGTTATTTGTATACGTTTTAGAGACATCTTACTCTTTCCAGAAATTTTCCCTTCTCAACACCCATTATTTCCTGTTCAAATCAAACATTTTGATCCACTTTTTTATTGCTCCGCTAGACAGCTGCTTAATGTTTTAATGTAAGTAAACATGTTACAAACTCCAGGATCAACTGTCTTCTCCACAACCTGTTAAAAGATGCCCTTTGTGTTCATCTAATAATTGTATGCTGACTCACAGTAAATATATCTTTTGAAGTTCTCAGCAATTTTTTATACAGTGTTTAAAATCCTAAGCATAATTTTTATTAAATAATGAGAAGTTTAGTTTAGACAATGTGGAGTTCTTATAGCCAAACTATAAATTTCCCAGGCTTTATTTGTTACAAATGTGGTAAATGGAGATCTGAAAGCAAACAAACAAATCCAATAATCATTTTTAAATTTGTGGGTCAATTTAAATAAAACAGTATAAGAATTATTAAGAGTGGGGCGCCTGGGTGGCTCAGTGGGTTGAAGCCTCTGCCTTCGGCTCAGGTCATGATCTCAGAGTCCTGGGATCGAGCCTCGCACCGGGCTCTCTGTTCAGCAGGAAGCCTGCTTCCCTTCCTCTCTCTCTGCCTGCCTCTCTGCCTACTTGTGATCTCTGTCAAATAAATAAATAAATAAATAAATATTTTAGAAAAAAGAATTATTAAGTGTAAGAATTTTTAATCACAATTTAAATTTTAGGAGTTTTAAATTTAATATTAGGAAATTCTTTTTAGAAAAAAATTCTTTTGTAGCCTACAATCCTTACTACCATGAACTATTTCATTTCCAGGGATAAAGATAAATGTAGTAAATAGGACAAAGAAAATTACAATGTCACAATTAGAAAAGTATCCTGTATTTGAAATAATATATTCAAGATATTATTCCAGCTGCCACATATCATGAACTTACTACAGAGTTCAGATATCCAACACTTTCCATGCCTTCACCCCACAAAATGAATCAATTCAATGAAAAAAAAAGAGAGAGAGAGAGGTTTAAAAACATCAAAATAGCTATTTGGCATCAAATGAAAGATTTTTAACAATCTTTCAATTGGCAATATCATTAACATCAAAGTTTTGACATTCTTGTCACTTAAAATGAAGATAAAATAATTATATTGTTTAATGAAATACTCTCTGTAACTTGACTGACAGGAGCTATCTAAAATATTTTAATTGCTCTTTGAGATGGGAAGTCTCAGCATGTGAGCCTTTCTGTTTTCCATGGTACATAGGGTGCAGTAATAGATAAGAGTGTGAAATACTGAAAATAATGACATTTAGCTTAACAGATCTAGGACACAAAGTAAAGAAAGAAAACCAAGAAGGAAGCATTCTGGCTGAAACTACTTCCTATCAAACAATGTGAGAAACATGTTTTCAAAAAAATGCTTTAACATCTCTAGATTAGAAGTTCCATGTGGGTAATAACTGATTCTATCTTGTTCATTATTATGTTTCCTGGGAAAGTGCCTGATTGATGACTGGCAAACATTTGTTGAATGAGTAAATGAAAAAAATTAAGTGAATGAACTAAATTTATTGCTGAGAAATGTTTGGAGAAAACAAAGAAAGTGAGAAATTGTAGTGAGGTCAATCAGAAGATTTAATAGTTTGAATACTTATTCACTCAACAATTAGCTATTGAGTTCCTAATATAGGATGTGCTCTAAAGCACTGATGATAGGAAAATTTCTAAAAGGTAGGAAATAGAAACACAAAAAATTAATCAAATGAAATGTGGAAAGTACCATGATTGGGGTTTGTAAAATATTCAATAAGAATATAGAGGAGAGAACTGTTCATTCTACCTAGGGAGAGAGGTCAAGGAATGGTCTTCAAAAAAGGTGACTTTTGATTTGGGCTGGACAAGTGAGTAATTAGGCAATTTGGAGGACCATCAGAAGAATGCTGGTATAGGTAGAAAGAAGAACACAGGCAAAGGACCCAAAAGATGGGGAAAAAAATGTGAATTATGATATTGCTTGACATGTATGAGGTACTGATTGGGTCTAGAAGCATAGGAATGGGGGCTGCCTGGGTGGCTCAGTGGGTTAAGCCTCTGCCTTCAGCTCAGGTCATGATCTCAGGGTCCTGGAATCGAGTCCCGCATCGGGCTTTCTGCTAGGTGGGGAGCCTGCTCCTTCCTCTCTCTCTCTACTTGTGATCTCTCTCTGTCAAATAAATAAAATCTTAAAAAAAAAAAAAAGCATAGGAATGAACCACAATATAAAGATAGTAAGCTATGCTACCCAATATATTCCAAGTTGTGGACAGTAGAAAGCCTTGAAAGGTTGTTAGGCAAGAAAGCCACACTGGCTTTTATACGCAACTAATGAGTGTTGAGCACTACATCAAAAACCAATGATATACGATATGTTGGCTTATTGAACATAGTTTTTAAAAAGCTGTGTATAAACTGTGTTTTTAACTGTGCTTTCAGTTTGGGAAGATTGATTCATAGCAGGTCAGTCCTTTTGAAGAACAGCTGAAAAGATAAATTTAACATTTTTTAAATTTACTTTGAACACACAGTGTAATTACCAAACCACTGAGGATTTAAAGAACTAAGGTGTCAAGAGAAAAGAAAACCATTGAAGTGAATATGATTTTTACACTTCCCTTTCCCTCAAGGATCTTCCAGTTCATAAACATCTTGGGTGGAAAGGAAAAAGCAGATGCTAAAAAACGAAAACTAGGCACATCTTTCAGCCATTTTTACAGTTGAAGAGACAAAAATTGGAGTTGAGGGATATCAAGGCAATCAATACTTGAGGGGGTTAAGAGTCCAGAGAGAAGGGGATTGCAGAGAAGTGAAACAATTGTCTAAATTGCTTTCTTATCAAGGTTGTTGGGGTATTTGTAAGCTGTGTAGTCAGATAATTTTATAAGCTGAGTAGAATCATAGATCTAAATTTAAACACAAAACTATAAAACTTCTAGAAGATGAGAGGTGAAAAAAAATTTTAGCTGACCCTGGGTTTCATGATGAGTTTTTAGTTACAATACCAAAAACATGATTTACGAAAACAAAAATTTAAGAAGTTGGACTTCATTAAAATTAAAAACTTTACTCTGTGAAGGACACTATTAAGAATGTGAAAAGACAAGCAGAGAATTTGGAGAAGATATTTGCAAAACACATATTTGATAAAGGACTGTATCCAAAATATACAAAACCTTTCAAAATGTTACATTAAGAAAATAAGTAATTGAATTTAAAAATGAACAAATTATCTGCAGAGTCACATTACCAAAGAGGATATTCAGGTGGCAAATAAGCACAGGAAAAGATGCTGAATGTCATACATCATTAGGAAATTGCAAATTAAAACAATGAGATACCACCACACACTTTTTAGAATGGCAAAATCTGAAACACTGACACCAAATCCTGGCCAGGATGTGGAATGACAGGAACCTTCATCAGTTATTGCTGGTGGGAATGCAAAAAAAAAATCCCATTTTTGAGGGATTACTCAAAAAATTAAAAATATAATTACCATATGATTCAGTAATTCCACGACTGGGTACTCATCCAAGAATACAAAAACATGAATTTGACAAGATAAACGTACCCCTATGTATATTGTAGCATTATTTACAATAGCCAAATTACAGGAACAGCCCAAGTGTCCATGAATAGATGAACAAAGAAGATATGGTATATATATATGGTAGGGATATATCTATAGGGAGAGATAGATACACATAACACACACACACACACGTACACACACACACACACAATGGAATATTGATCAGCCATTTAAAGAATGAAATCTTGTCATTTGCAACAGTAAGGTTGGATCTAGAGAGTATAATGCTAAGTGAAATAAGTCAGTCAGGGAAAAAAAAATTCCATATGATTTCATTCCTATGTGGAATTTAAGAAACAAAACAAATAAACAAAGACAAACAGAGAAAAACCAAAAAACAGACCCTTAACTATACAGAAAATACTGGTAGTTACAAGAGGGTAGGTATGTAGAGGAAAGGGTGAAATAGGTATGGGAGGTTTAGCGTACACTTATGATGAGCACTGAGTAATGTACAGAATTGCCAGAGTCTATATATTGTACACCTGAAACTAATATAACAGTGTATGCTAACTATACTGGAATTAATTTAAAATTAAATAAAAAATTAAGATTAAAAAGATGGGCAGAGGAACTGAATAGATTTCTTCCAAAGAAGACATACAAATGGCTAATAGGTACATGGAAAGTTGTTCAACATCACTAATTATCAGGGAAATAAAAATCAAACCACAACGAAGTATCAACTCCCACCTGATAGAATGGTTATTATCATCAAAAAGACAAGAATTAACAGGTATTGGTGAGGTGTGTACTTTTGGTGGGAACATAAATTGGCAAAATTACTGTGGAAAACAGTATGGCGGTTCCTCAAAAAATTAAAAATAGAAATATCATATGATCATATGGATCATATGATATGTTTCTACTGCTAGATATTTACCCAAAGAAATGAAATGAAAACACTCATTTAAAGACATACATGCCATGTTCATTGTAGCATTATTTACAATAGCCAAGATATGGAAGTAACCCAAGTATCCATCCATAGATGAATGGACAAAGATGTGGGAGATATATCTATATATCTGTATCTATAGATATATTTCTATCCATAGATATTATAAATAACTATATAATATATAATAATCTATATATAATGAAATATTATATATATATATATATAATGAAATAGTACATAAAAAAGAATGGAATCTTGCCAGTTGCAACAACATGGATACATCTAAAGAGTCTAACACTAAGTGAAATAAGTTAGACGGAGAAAGACAAATACCATATGATTTTGCTTATATGTAGAATCTAATAAACAAATGAACAACAACAAAAATCAAACAAAAAGAATAGACTCATAAACACAAAGAACAAACTGGTAGTTGCCAGAGAGAAGCAGGTTGGGGAATGTGGAAGATAGGTAAAGGAGATTAAGAGGTACAAACTTTCAGTTATAAAATAACTAAGTCACAAGGATGAAAAATATAGCATAAGGAATATAGTCAATAATATTTTAATAATGTTGCATGGTGACAGATGGTAACTATACTTATTGTGCTGATCAATTCATAGTGTGTACAAATGTAGAATCACTATGTTGTACACATGAAACTGATATAATATTATATGGCAATCATATACTTCAATAAAAAAATAAATAAAATTTTAAAAAATCAAATATTGAGATAGTTTATCACAACCAGGTCTTATATTAAAGGAAATATGTAAGGGAAGCTCTTCTGACAAAAGAAGAGTTCTTCAGGAAAAAAAAAAATGAAACCACATGGAAGATGGCATGGGTTGATGGAATTAACACGTTCTAAAATCCTTTCATGTTTCAGGAAATGTAAAAATTTGTATTCAAGTTTATAAATTGGTAATACAAGTTTTAATTTTAAGATAATCATTTGAAGGATAGTAAAGAATGTAAAAATAACTAATCAATGTGGAGGAAACAGAATAACAAAAATATGGGATTAATAAAAAGACAAAAAAAGAAAAAAGAGAAAAAAGAGCAGGACTAGATGACAAATAGATAAAAGGAATGATGGTAGATTTAAATATAACTATATCAGTAGTTATATCAGATGTAAATGTACTAAATATTCCAACTAAAAGATAATTTTTTCAGCCTAAATAAAAATGTGACTATACATGAATTACAAATGACAGATGCTAAACAAAAGAATAAATAATGATACAAAAATCAAAGGATGGAAAATTCTATACCATGTATGATTTGTTAATTTTATGTATCAGCTTGACTGACCGTAGGCTGGTCAGATTAGACATTATTTCTGCTTGTGTTTGTGAGTTTTGTCTTTAGCCGTTTTGTTTTCATTTGAAATTATCAAGCTAATTTTAAATTTTATTTGACAACACAAAGGGCAAAGAATAGTCTAAATAACCTTGACAAAGAAGAGATATGTTAGAATCCTTACATTACTAAATATCAAGACATTACAAAGCTACAAAAATTAAGAGTATGTGAAATTGGACAGACATGTGAAGGCAAGATAACCAGATCCATGAAAAAGAACAGAGTGCCCAGAAACTGATCATATATTTATAGACATTAGACTTATAATGAAGGTGACAAGTGTAGAGGGGAAAGGATGGTCTTTTCAAAAACAGTACTGAGTTAATTGATACACATATGGGGAAAAAATGAATAGAGTTCTGCATTATGTCATCCAGATGAATTGTAGATCTAAATGTGAAGTGTAAAACAGTAATTCTTTCAGATATAATAACACAATTACTTTAGGATCTGGGGTAGATAAGTCTTCTTAAATGGGACACTAAAATCACTGGCCAT
Organism: Mustela nigripes; assembly: GCF_022355385.1. Lineage (NCBI taxonomy): Eukaryota > Metazoa > Chordata > Mammalia > Carnivora > Mustelidae > Mustela > Mustela nigripes. The sequence continues at coordinate 136,785,719 of NC_081558.1, read as the reverse complement.
TTTAAAATGATTAAAAAGCTGGATAACATTAAAATTAAGAACTTTTATTCAACAAATGACATCACTTAAAGTGTGAAAAAGCATCTACAGAGTGAGAGAAGACATTTATTTGTATACTTATATCTGATAAAGAACTTACATCTAGAATATACAATAAATTCATACAAAGCAGTAAGCTAAAGACAATATAGAAAAATGAGCAAAACATTTGAAATAAGCACTTAAAGAAAAGATATCCAAAAGGCCAACAGATACATGAAAAAGTATTGAGACTTGTGAGTCATCATAGAAATAAAAAGTAAAAATAACAAAAAAAAAAAAACAACTACATACCCACCGAAATGACTAAAATGTAAAAGACTGACAAAGCTGAAGGGTTGGTAATGTTGTAGGGTGAGTGAAAGTTTGCTATTATACTGGAGGGATATAAATTAGGACAATCATGTTGGAAAAGTGGCTGGCAGCAGGTACAGAAGCTGAACATGTGACTATCCTAGGAATCAACAAGTACATTCTAAAGTATATATTCTACAGAAATGTGAACACAAAAATCAGGTACAGGAATATTAAAGAGTTTATTCATAATAGACAAAACCCAGAATGAATTATTAAGAGAAGAATATCCATTAAGAGAAGGAAGAATAAATAAACTGTGGTATGTCACAAAATGGAATATTATATAGCAATGAGAAAAGAATGAGCTAATGCTGGGCACCTCAATATGACTCTCACAAAAATAACCTTGACTGAGAAACACCAGTCATAAAGGAGTACATACTGCATGATTTTGTCTATAGAAGTTCAACAACAGGCACCAATCCCTGGTGCTGGAAGTCAGGATAGTGGTTATATTTAAGGAAGAATGGGTAGGTAATAGCCAGAAGGAGGCACAAAAGGGGATTTCCGAGGATTGGTGATGCTCCATTTCTTATCTTGGATTGTAATTATGTGAGTATATTTGTTCTGTGATAATTAATCAATGTGGTAGACACTGTTGATGCCTCACCCAGATCCCCTTTACCTAAGCTATGCTTTCCTCAGCTGATGTTAAGTGGTGGCTACTAGCAGTTCATAGCCACATCCTTATTCTGAGTATTAACCTAGGCCAAAGGGAGTGGCTTCCCTCGGAAATACTTGGTCAGACCTTACTGTCAGTGTGATCCACAGCCAATGGTCAAATGATGAGGAAGTGCAGCCCCTTCCCTGAGGAGCTCCCAATGGAATCACAATAAGGCTGAACTTGAGCTGAACCTGTATTCTTCTGTTGGGAGACAATTCCCTACGGGTCTTTCACATTTCTGCACATCTTATAAAATCCAGGCACTGAATGTCTTTGTTCTGCATGATCCTTACAAGGATGTCTATATAGTAAATAGCCTTGGAAGATAAAAATAGCATCTCCCTGGAGCAGAAGGTAGGTTTGTTTACTGTCCAGTATAATAAAGATAATGCCTCCTTCCAGGGCAAAGTTCAGACAGGTTACTGGCCATTATAAAAAATTCGGAGGTCAGAGTCCTCTTGTGTAACATAATCCACTACTTGTGCAGCATTACCTGGCCCCCTTGTATCTCTCTGTGGGAATTATGGCTCCGGAAACCCATACAAATGTTGATATTCTTGCTGGCGCTGTTGCTGTCAGGAATAAAGCCCTTTATCTCTGACCTAGCATCCATGAAAGTAGCCAGCTAATTTGTTAGCTTGCAAGTAGAGTCTAATCTCAGATCCTTCACATTTCTTAACAACATCTTCTTCCACGTCCCCTGCTTCACCTGTTCTCTTTCAGGTTTCAGCTGAGAGGACTCCTTCAATAAATCACACACATAAAAATCCCCATCTCAGGTTCTGCTTCTAGGAACGCTGTTCTAAAACAATACAGCTGTAGACTTACAATCTGCGCACTTTTCTGTATGTACTCCATACTTCTATTTTTTTTTTAAATAGTTTCTATAAATATAAAAGGTAACTGTGGCTGGAGTGTGGACTATGGATTACAGTATGAGGAGACTGGAGTAAAAAGGATCAATTGAAAGGCTATTCCTAGAGAAAAAGAAATTACTAGCTCATAATCACCCCGAAAAAATACAGTGTTATTAGAGTCACGTTAGAGCAAACTGAAATCTAACCTAGGACAGTGGCAGACAAAATGGGGTGGATTCCAAAGACATTTTTTTTTAAAGATTTTATTTATTTATTTGGCAGAGATCACAAGTAGGCAGAGAGGCAGGCAGAGAGAGAGGGGGAAAGCAGGCTCCTGCTGAGCAAAGAGCCCAATGCAGGGCTTGATCCCAAAACCCTGAGACCATGACCTGAGCTGAAGGCAGAAGCTTAACACACTGAGCCACCCAGGCACCCCTCCAAAGACATTTAAATGGAAGGGATGATATACAAAATATTTAATAGCTAGTATGCACAGATGTTGACCATCAGAATGGAGACCAGCCTTAAGCCACTGCTATGCAGAACTAGTACCCAGAGACAGAGTATCAACAGGTCTGGGAGAATGGCTGGAACTTTATAACCGGCTGAACTCAACGGGTGAGAAATTAAGTGACATCCCTCTCTCCAAAATTTCCAAGCTCAGTGACATGGAGCATAATGGTTCCTTTAACTAATATGGGTAACAGCATTTCTATTTACAGAATCAATTATTTGATTTGATTTTAACATAAATGATCCCCAAATCTCTCCACCTCTTCTGAAAATCAGAATTATTTCAGTATCTTATTCCACACACAATTTAGAATGAGATGTGTTTTTGATTTTTAAAATATTTTTTAAAATCACACCAATTAGAAGCCATAAAGAAAGGAATGTAGACCAATAAAGTAAGCCAGTTTGACAAATGATGTATCACTTTTAATCACACAGCACATGCGACTGCCAATTGCTATTTTTTTTCTGAGAAAGCGCACTTTACAAATCATTTGACTTTTTCACAGATCTTCCTAAGGTAGCATAAAAACAGCTGGATTTTATGGAGTGAGACTCTGAATTGCTAATTCACAGTCTTTTACCATATATCCCCTTTAATGCAAACAGCTCAGAATTAACTCTCCTTAAATGATTAAGGACCTATGGCTTTCCATCTTCCCTTCCCCATAATTACCAGTATCTTTTAAGGAGGAAAGTGTGTTTTCTGTTCATTAATGGTAATACTACCTAGACAGACCAATCAGTAAGTCCATGATCCGGCAGTCATTGTGGAGGCCAAATTACCCTCTACCAGGACAAAATCAATTAACACCACCAGGGATGTCATTATTGTCACATTATGTCACCCGATAGTCTCCAGGGCCTATAAGTGATTTAAATTTTTTCTTACTGCTATGATTCCTGTGTGTGTGTGTGTGTGTGTGTGTGTGTGTGTGTATGCATGTGTGTGCTGGCCAGAGGAGGGAGAAGCTTCACACTGACAAGGTAGATTTCTATTATAAGGAAATTAATTTCACAACTGAGAAATCGGCAAGCCCCTGTTTCTGTCTGGGTAAAAATGGTCATACACACCATAACTCTGAGGTCTAAATGAGTTTCCATACGAAAGTGTATTTTAAAGATTTGCTTCAACAAAAGCCCCGTTAGCCAGAATCATGAGGCACTTTCCTCAATGCAGAGTTTAAGCCCTGCCTGGAAATCCATCCCGGCATAACCTGCTGTTCAGCAGCCAGAAATCCCAGAGTCCGAAGTTGCTGTCTTCTCATAGAGTGAACTTGTTTCCCATCAAGAAAAACAGTAAAATTTCCAGTTCCGCAAAGCGTCAGAAGAGAGTGTGAAATGCCATACGTGGGTCTGGCAGAACCAGATCTCTTGTCCAGGAAGGCCAGAAATCGTGCTTTGAATTCCGCCAACACATCACCCGCCACGGCGAGGCCAAGAGTCTGCACCTTCAAGAACTGTTCCAGTTGCTCAGTCTGAGGGTTGGTGGGCTCGGGAGCCAGACAAGCATCTGCCATCATTCCCTTCTGGCAATTGTCTTTTCCTTCACCGTTTCCTTAACTTCTCATCACCAGCGGTGAATATTAAATGGGATCTGAGTTGTTTGTTTTTATTACTGCAGTTCCTCTTAGAAGAGGATGCAAAATTCCCAAGTAAATTAGGCAGAATGTTTTGAAATGGCTGGCTTCCTTTTTTTAAAAAGTAGACCCAACTTCTGTATTTTGGCCTCCATCAGGGGGTATTTAATTAAGTCTATTCTGTCTAACATGATCTGATGTCATTGTACAAGGATATGTTCTTTGTTAGCAGCACTCTTAGTTTCAGACTCCTCTGTGTATTTGAAACCATGGTAACAGAGCAGTAAGCTAAAGCCAATGAGATAATGAGATATTCTCATTGTAATTGTGTTTCAGGAGGGCACAAGATCCCACGGGTGGTATCTAACTGTCTTACAACTGCTAACAGAATTTAAGAAGCAGACATAGATTAGCATGGTACCGTTTTCCATAACAGCCATGTAAACATTTGTGACATGGCATTTTTAGCTGTTTCCAGCACATGAAAGTATGTAATGTGCATTTATGTCACCAAAAGCCACACAATTAATGAATATCAATATTTAAAAATCCTTAGAACTTCAAGGAAGTTCAGATTTGAAATGCACCAAGCGGGCTGTGGGGATGCTGTTTTGCATTATAATTATGAGCTGGGCTATGGTTTATGAGGGGAGGAATCCATCAAAGCGAAGAAAAAGAGAGCAGCAAGCCCTTCTTCACCTCCCAACCAACCCCCATGCACCTCCTGAAGGAGTGACAAAACTAACGCCAAGCAGGGTTCCCTGCATTTTTACGAGGAAAAGCCAAGTTGGGAATTTCTAAAAACATTTTACCTTTAAAAGGTGGGGGGAAACGTTTGGAGAATAAAGCCAAAATATTTACGAGCCATCTCTTTTTCTGACCTGAAATCAGAAAGGGGAACACCTTACTTTCGAGTAGCTTCTCTTCTGCCACTGTTTGAAGTTTCCCCACAGTTTTCATCTGAGCTGCAGATTTTAAGCACAAGTCACTGAATTCATGTTCTCCATCCTGATGAGGTTGCCCTAACAGGCATTGTGTCTTTTAATAAATAATTTAAAACCAAAAAGAGAAAGCACAATATAAAGCGATAAGTTGATTTAAGCAGGGCAAAGCCTTACTCTTCACGTCCCTGGGCCTCCCACCAGGAGCCCTGTTCTAGAAAAGAAATGTACATTTTGACAGAGCTTCATGACGCCGATGAGTCATGGGACAGGGATGATTCAATACACTGGAACTTCAGCAACAAGGAGTCTGCTTGCTTTCCACTCCACAGACAGGCAGTGTCACTTTTTGGCTTTTAATATGTGCCACTGAGTTTTCTAAAATGTTTTGGCACAAGAAGCTGAACTGGTATAAAACCATGTTGATAGAGAATGGGGAGTCAGTTTTTTGAAAGTCATTCAAGTGTCTACAGTGTTGGGGAAGGGGGAGTTCTCATTCAAAATGTCAGTAGTGTCATGTTCATCTTTGAACGTCACTTAAAGACAGGCAGTTCTTTCTTCTGTTGTGTGTGTGTGTGTGTGTGTGTGTGTGTGAGAAAGAGAGAGAGAGATGCACATGTGTAGTTGGGAAATGAAATCTGTGTCATAAGCAGTTACACAGAAAGAGCATGTCACGGTAGTGGAGAATATGGTCTTCATCTCTGTGAGATAAGGGTGGCCTCATCCCTCATGGCTGCTGCAGAAAAATTAAACCAGAAGTGGGTAATGAGGCCACCCCGACAGTGGGCAGATAACTTCTATATCTGAACTGACAGGACCTATCAGGTCTTCACATTGCCTCTTCTTGCATGTGTCTTCCAGCCAGCCCTTTGGACCATAGAGTCATTATTATTTTTTACATCTGAAAGGAGGAGATCTTGTTTTCTTTAAAAACTTTCTTTCTTATTCTTGACAAATAGGAAATAGTTGTCATATTTAAAAGCTCCTTCCAGGTGCCATGTTGAAATGTTCAGTGAAGACTACAGTTGACAACATTTGCAAGAGTTTGTTTTAAAATAGCCCAAATTAGGGCAAAATGGCTTTACTTGCCTGGGCTTTAAAATGAGTTACTGCATTTTAATCCAGGTATATATTTTTTTTTATCATTTTTTTTAGTAAGTCTAGGCTATTCCTAGTTTTAAAGGATAGGAGAAGAAACAAGGGATTGAATGTATTTTTAAAACATTGGAATCACAAACGTTTCACTTTAAAAACAGATTTCATAATTTACACTCTTCAATTTCACGTCTTTTAACACCATAATTTAGCATGAGATAGCAGATGTCCACAGAAGTTGGTTCTAGCCAGAGACTGGCAGTGATCCCCTCGCCCCGCCCTTTACATCCTCTGCCTTCTCTCCTCAGTGGAGCCAACACTTGTAGGTTTTGGAAAAGGGCTAAAGTGAAGGAGATGCCCGAGTGTGGTGGCGAGCACAAAATCTACATTTTACTAAGTGGGATGAAGCAGACAGAACGACATAAAGGAGTAACTCAGAAATCTACAACTTCAGGTCTGTTTTTCTCAGGTTTTGGGGCAGATTGAAGTGACTTTAGAGAAATGTGATGGAGGCGACAGGCGGACAATAAGCAATAATTGATAGCATACGGGTAAAAGCAGAAACGTTTGCCTTTGATAAGTGAGGCATCGAACAGCACCCTTCCTTGTCCCCACCACATAATTTCAGAGGCTGGGGACACTGTGGGAGAAGCATCCACCCAGGTCCTTATTAAGTGAGAGAACCTGCCATATTGGCCTGTGTACCTCCCAAGAAGGCTAAGTCTCTAACACGACTGGGAACAAAGCCAACTGTTCCTGCAGAAAGAGGTTAGTAGTGCTTTGAGAGGAAATAGCCACCAGGGCCAGAATAAACAATGCCAGCCCTGGTTGGGGGTGAGGGGGGGTGATGGAGGAGTAGGAGCAAGAATACAGGGCTTTGAGGCCCAACAAACCTGGTTTCTTTGTTTTAAAGCGGGGTGAGTCTCACTTGCAAAGACATAAACAATAACTACTTCACTGTAAGAACTGCATGAATATACATATGAATCGGATATTTATAAAAGTGACTAGTACAATTCAGGGAGAGGTAAGTGGACCTTTTCTTCCTCCCCCTGGAGTGGGGGGTGGTGGAGAAGGAAAGGCAGTAACGGGCTCCATAGAGCTGCTATGAGGATCAAATGAGAAAATGTATATGAAGGACCTTGGGAATGATAAAATACCCCACAAATGGCAGTTAAAATCATCTTTTAATGTATTAAATCTAGCACAGGCAGGTAGATAAACAGATTTATAAACATAACGCCCACACAGTTTTTCAAATTTCAGTTTCCTATCTTTTCATTTGATAGGAAAATGGACTAAAAAATATGCAATAAGTAAGTAAAACTTTATTTCTCAAACAATGAGTGATTAGAAGAATAAACTTGGGGCTCTTTCAGCCCCTCCCTGGAGCCCAGGAACAGCGCTGCAGATGTTTTGCCCCATTCAGTGGCTCTCGGGGCTGCTAAAGGCAAAATGGTGAAAGGGGTGGGGGAGGCAGCTCAAACTCAAAGCACTTTTCATCCAGGGACTGGTCTAAAAAGCCATGCTTTTTGATGCGGGAGGATCTGACAAAAATGATTATATATGAGGTGTACTTACCCAGTCTTAGAATGAAAGACATCTTTTAATTCAAGTCAGAATTTGGATCTAAGCTGTTAGAATTTCTAGTGGAAAGATCTGAGTAGTGATTTTTCATGTGTGAAGAATGAGCAGCTTCACCAGAACAGCCAGCCCCCAGATGCTTCCACCTTCTTACCCGTTGGTCACAGAGACATCGGAACCTTCCCCCATAGATTTATGCTTTTCCAGAATAAGCACAAGAACTGAGTAGAGTCCAAAGGCCCTGCCCTTACCCAGGCCCTGGCTAAGTGTCTGAAATCCCCTGTCACTAACTCATTTGAGCCACACGGGCACTAATGGCTGGCTGGTAGAGTGACAAGTTACTCCTGGCCCGGTACCTGTTAGGGACAGTTCAGAATGAATAAGTTTATTTGATGCTTCCTGTTGCCAAGCAAGATCCAGAACTGAGATACGGGACAAATAAAACTGGACTTGTGGAGAGGATATCTGATCCGGGAGGCTGGTGCCATAAGGCCCACAGTAGGGTAAGAGTCTGAAGAGGACCACAGAGGGGCAAATGGAAAGTCACCAAAACTGGCTTCCCAATTTTGTCCAACTTTGTTCTTACCTATTCTTAGGTCAGGTACTAAGTATTTTGACTGTGCTGGAGAAGTATTCCAACCCCACTCATATGTCACTCTGTGATTGTTCTTCCCCCAATACAAACAAATCTGTCCACTAGAAAACTCCATAAACTGTGACTTACCAACGGTTTTCCAAACTGAAAATTGGAAAGTGCTTCCTCAAACCCATAGCTTCTACAGTTGAGGAACTCAGTGAGATGGGCGTAACCCTCAGGCTTAGGAAGGAGCACTCAGTGCTTACAGGAATAGGTTCTGGGAAGATACGGAGCATCTGCCTGGTCAGCTGAGTTCCTCTCTTTCTGAGCAAAGCTACGCATCTAAGTAGGACCTGAATGCACATTTCAGACTGGTTTTTCCTACAAACCATCAGTTCCTCAAGGGCAGGGACAACATCTGTTCTACTTCCGGCTGGATCGCCAACAACTCGCCCGAACACGGGGCACGAAGCAGGTACTCGGTCTGTTGAATGTGTTATAAACAGATCAACAAGTGCCTCTCCTACACATCTCTTTTTTCATCTCTTCTTCTCTTGCAACTCCAAGAACAAATTCAAAGTCGGCTACTATTTGGCTATCTTTCCATCCTGCCTCACCCCCTCGCCTTTTTACAGCCCCAACTTCTCTGGTCTTCTTTTCTTTCTCTGGACTCTTTCTAACCCCCAGGTGAAGACGGCCAACTTCGGGCTGAGAGACTGCAAATACAGTGCGCTAACCCACCCACTGTCCGTGTCACTCCACTCGGCGGCCGGGCAGATGTCTCAGGTCACACCCGCTGCAGAGGCAGAGCCGTCGGGGCGGAAGCCATCACACACGTGCAACTGATTAGAGCTACAAACACTACACACCACATTCATCTTGCGGAACTTCAGCTCCAGCCAGCTACAACAACCTAGGAGATTACCACGGCAAAGAAAATTATTTTCCTTAAGTGAAGGCTGGTTGACCACCGCAGTGTGGTCAAAATAACTCATCCCCCACCCCCCTACCCCCCAAGAAGCACTAACTCAAATGTGACAAGGACGTGTGCTAACACTCGGCCGACCCTGTCCTTTTCCTGTGTCCAGCCCTGCCCCCGCAGGGAGCGGAGCTCCCCAAGGTGCCTATCAAATGAAAAGGGGCTCGAAAATTCAGGACCTTGTTCCCCTAAAATCCTGCACCAATGCCCTGATACAAATGAAAACCTACCCAAAGGGGGTTTGAGGAAAATGTTCCTTTTTAAAATTCAAAAGTAAAATACATTTAAAAAAAAAAAAAGTCATCTTTATTCCAGATCCAGAATGTAGAAGAGACTACCAGCCAGCAAACCAAATGCATTCATCGGCAACTCTTGAGACTATCACTAAAGACACACAGCTCAATCTTCATGGTTTAGTTTGAAACAAAAAGCAGAATTCTTATGGAGAAAAAAAGGCAGATTTTACAATTTACATTATAACTCAATGTAGAGATTCTGAAAAATTAGAGGAATCCAGAATTTCACAAATGTTGAATTAGATGCTAATGGTTGATTTTTTCTTTAGAAACAAAATTCTGCTTTTTATTAGTGCATTATATTTTTGTATTTTTCTGAAACGCCATAGGATCTAGTCAGTTAAACAATATGAATTTCTGAATGGGAACTGTTCATTAGCCGAATATTTTGGCATTGGGTGCTGAAGACATGCTTGATGATAATGATAAAAGTCTGAAAACCTGTGGGGATTTACAGACATATTTCAGGTTATCCTAGAAGAGATTTCTAGTCCCGGTGTTATGAGCTTGTCTCCGGCATTTTACAGTCATCTTGTGAAGAGCTCTCTATAAATAGATTGCTTCTTGCAACTCTGAATCTTAGTGTATCTTGAAGAGAGAGCATAAAATAGAAGCATAGAATTTCAGAGCTGAATGGGGAGGTTCTCTTGTTAACCACATTAATTTCAAAAAAAACCTAGAGAAACTAAATGACATGACCAAGGTCATCCAGCTCATGAGTGGGCTCTAGCCTGTGTTTTCTGATGTCAGTTCCAGTTAGGTTTACAATCATCATATGAAAATATATGTGCTGGTTTAGAATGAACAGTTATTGTTCCTTGGTTTCTTTTAAAAAACTTTCTTTGGTTGCTTTTAAAAATCTTTCCATTCTGTTTTTTAAAATATTATTTTTAAAATGTGTTTCTTAGAACAAAATGAATACATATTACAGACATTCACATTTCATTTTACAGCCTTTGAAATCTATTTGCTTAATACATTTTCCTTTAATACTTAGAACAATCCTGTAGTATAAGAAATCTCTATTATCTTTGAGAAAAGTGAGGTTCAAAGAGGTTCAGGTACTTGTCCAATGATACACAGACAGTGCTGGAATGTGGCTGCCCCTGGGATGGAAGGGTGGCAGTGAGTAAAATTTGATACCTAGACATTTGGGGCAAATGTGAAAATTTAGTCAGAATTGAGAGTGTGAGAGGAGCTGAGAGTTGTTTCTGTCCCCTGATTGTTCAGCCAAAAGCTCATTTAGGCCATGGCTGGAAAAGGGCGTTGCATGTGAAATTAAGGTTACTAATCAGCTGAACCTAAAATATGGCAAGTTTCCCATGTCATTCCATCAGGCCCAATCTAATCACTTTATTTTTTAAGATTTTATTTATTTATTTGACAGACAGAGATCACAGGTAGGCAGAGAGGCAGGCAGAAAGAGAGGAAGGGAAGCAGGCTCCCTGCCGAGCAGAGAGCCCGACATGGGGCTCAATCCCAGGACCCTGGGATCATGACCTGAACCAAAGGCAGAGGCTTTAAACCACTGAGCCACCCAGGTGCCCCCAGTCTAGTCACCTTTAAGAGAAGAGGAAGGCCACAGATGCAGCAGAGGAAATGTGAGGCTGAGAAGGATTCTATCTGCCGCTGCTGGCTTTGAAGATGGAGGCAGGGGACCAAAGAGAAGAATGTGGGCAGGCTTCAGAAGCTGAGAACCACCACTGGATGACAACCAGCAAGGGAACAGGGATCTCAGTCCTACAACCTTATGGCACTGAATTCTCCCAACAACGTGAATGAATTTGGAAGCAGGGTTGTCTCCAGAGCCTCCACAAAGCAGCTCTACTGATGCTTTGCCTTCAGCCTTGCAAGATCCTAAGCAGCAGAACAGAGAAGAGAAGAGAAGCAGCTGAACCACGCTGTGCCCACACTTGCAATCTACAGAACCACAAGACAGTAAGCGGATGTTGTTCGAGTCTGCTAAATTTGTGGTCATTTGTTATAATGGTAATAGAAAACTGACACAACCGAAATTCTGCTTTTAACTTCTAAATTGTTTCAGTCGTTATGTTAGGAGTTTAGCACCCTTCACTTGTTTCCCTTCCCAGGGATCATTTCTGGCAGAGGAACTGCTCAAGGGTTGATAACTTCATGAAATAGGAAGTGCTGTTTTATTAATTTGGGCAAGTACTGCTAACTCTGGAGAAGCAGGGGCTTCCGGAGAAGCGCATATCCAAGAATAGAGCTTAAGCTTGAGGACAACTTGGAGTATCCCATGTCTTCTTTCCTAATTGAGAATGGGCCTACAGCTCTTCAGAAACTAGGGACAAAGGGCTAAAAATATGACCATGGTCCTCCCTAAGCATGCTGCCGCCAAGAGGCTCCTACCGTCAAGGGCAGGAGGGGCGCGCAGGCATTGAGAGCATAATGACACTGCCCATTGGTGGTGACCCAGTGAATACTGGACTCTTCCCAGTCAGATTAGGCATTGCTGTTCCACTGAGGGAGAGTGAGTTATGGATGATTGGGGTGGGAGAAGTAGAAGTTTCTTCCATGAACAAGGCTGAAATATGAGGGGAGGTAGAAAGGACTTCCCCTACCACTTTCAGGCTGAATATTCTTTTTGGGTGGTCATGAGATGGAGCAGAGAATGTGGGAATCTGTGAATCGGTACCATTTGGAATACTGTATCTGAAGCTGGCAGGGTGAATTCCTTTAAAGCACTAAATCCCAGATGCTTTTAAAATAATTGTGATGACAGAAACAATCACTGGATATAAGAAAAGGAATAAAGAATTAGATCTTTCTCTATAAGTTTAGCATTTGATTCTCACATGTGTTTAAAATTCCTGACTGGTATAAAAATGGATCATTTGAGAGGAGTCCTTTAGGACAATATCAATATTCACTGTTTTTGTCTTATGAATAAGAGTGAAGGGAAATTATGTTGAGCGGTGTGAAGCTGGGACATTGGAAGAGTGGGGTTTATGGCTACTACAGGCACACAGAGAGAATGTGAAGAGTTGAACTGTCAAATCTTAGTCTGAGAAGTACATGAAAGTTCAGCAGTGAGGGTAGAGGTGACAGGGGAAAACTGGGAGTCTAGTAATAAGTAGTTTTAGGACAAGACATTGAGAGGTTTTTGGAGTATGCAAGATTTCCTAGGACCTGAGTGGTGTCTTACTATAAGCTTGTACAATTGACCCTTGAACAACGCAGGTTAGGACTGCAGAGCTCCACCTGTACACAGATATTTTTCAATAAATACAGTACAGTTCAATAAATGTTTTTTCTCTTCCTTATGAATTTTTCTTAATAGCATTTCCTTTTATCTAGCTTACTCTATTGTAAGATTATAATATATAATACATATAACAGAAAATATGTTAATAGACTATGTTGTCAGTAAGGCTTCCAGTCAACAATAGGTTATTAGTAGTTAAGGTTTTGGGGAGTCAAAAGTGGATTTTTGACTACACAGGCAGTCAACACACCTAACCCCCACTTTATTAAGTGGTTACCTATATTTGCAACTATAAGTTGTTCTTCGTCCTGAGATGTGTTTAAAATTAAAAATACAGTTCAACTGACCATTTCAAGAATTCACTTGAGTTCACTCTTCTCTTAGTTTCAAGAAATAAAATAACTCTCTCTTATCTGTAGAGAGAGGACTGCAACTGGGTCCTTATCTCTCCCTTCCTCTTTGTATCCCTTAGACATCCAGATGGAGATGTTTAGTAGGCACTGGGATAAATAGTCTAGAGCTAGATTGGAGATCCACATTTGAGATGTGTCAGTGTATGGATGTATTAATGTCATGGAACCAGAGAAAGGGCAGCTAGAGGAGTTTTCTGTCATTGGGGCCCTGACCCCTTCTACATGTCAGTAGAAAAGGAGTAACCAGGAACAGAGATGAGATAGGGCTACCCCACAAGGTAGGGAAAACCAAGATAATGATGCCACAGAAGACAGAGAAGAGAAGGGTGTGTTTAGAAAGAAGAATGTGTTCAGCAAAGTAAACTGCTATTGACAGGGTAAGATGAGAATGGAAAATCGGCCAGTGGCTTCAGTCGGATACAGGTGACCTTGATAAGGGCCAGTTTAATTGAGTGATAGGGATGAAAGTTAGGATGACATGGGTTTGGAAGGGAAAGAGTGGTGAGAAAGTGGAGACAAAATATAGACTATTCTTTCATGGGTTTTGCTGGAATGAGAAGAGAATAAAGAAGTACCTGATGAGCATTATGTTGGGGGTTTTTTTGTTATTGTTTCTTTGTTTTGTTTTTTGGATAAGTATGCCAACGAAAAATTGTGTGTGTGTGTGTGTGTATGTGTGTGTGTATCTGGGAAAAAGAGAGACAGAGAGACAGACAGACAAAGGGACAGAGAAAGAGAAGAGAGGAGAGTTGGTTATGCAAGAGGCATGTGCAAGCATAAACCTACCTAATATTAAAGTGTTTCAGAAAGCACATAATATATAGTCTTTAAGGGTAGTATCTGCCTGGCATTACCTTGAATAGAATTAAAATACAAGTTCAGTCCAGTAGGTCTTCTTAATCTAAAAAAGGAATTATTTCACTATTGCTCTCACCAATGTCTTAAGTTCATAGCCCTTTTCACAGGGTGTGGGTACCAGCAAATCTGGTAATAATAAAGAAAGCTGCTGGTATCACTACCCTCTGCCATCCCTGAAGACAGCCTGCTTATTTGATGTTCCAGAGACATAAAGGAAGAGCATGGTGAGGTGGTTTCTCCAACATGCCTCAGAAGCTGTGAGCTGGAATTCCAGAGCCTAAACCCTCTCCTCTTAAACACACACCCTGTCAACCCCTTAAAAAGAAAGAGATGACAAACTCAAGAGATTAGTGGCTTACTAAAGTCTTTACCCTGTCAAAAACTCGAGGGCATGAGTAACAGGGAGAAAAACTATTCTACAATATACCACCCACATCTACCATAATGTCTGAAATGTGAGATTTTTATTTCCCGAATAGTGGGTTTTTTTTTTTTTTTTGGCCCAAATTGAAGAGTGATGAGAAGATTGTAGGCTGACTCTTGTAGAATAAGAGCCTCCACTGATCCCCATATATACACACAGGGACAAGGCAGAGTGTATGGATTTTCTTGCATTTGATAAAAAAAAATAATAAATGTCCAGCTTCTACAGGCTTTGTGATATATAAGAACTCTGATAAAATTTAATGGGAAATTATAACAACTATTAAGATAAGTAAGAAATTTTTAAAAAGCCATTGCCTTTGTTCCCTTGAAATGAGTAGCTCTGGTTAACAAGATTATTCAATTTGAAATAATTAGGTTTCTGGTTCCTGTAATTTAGGCCTTACCTGTCACTGCAAATTATCTAAATTGTTATATATACATGCATATATATAAAAAATTATGTCATGTCAGTAAGACTAAATATTTTTCAACATTTACATTCAAAGATTTTATTTTCTAAAAAACTCTAATACACTGGTAATACTTAGCCAGAAGTTTTTAAAAAGATAGTCACACACACACAAAAAAAGATATTCACATAATTATTTTTACCACAGGATATTGCTTATATCACACTTTGGTGAGGTTACAGATATAGATTTCTTTTAAAATCTTATCTTATGTGGTCAAATATCCTTGTTGTCAGAGAAATTTTAAGAGACCATCCAACATGCTACTAAATAACATTATAGCTGGGTTGTAGAGATATTTTAATCTGCCATGACTGTGTGCCTTGTGCCATAACCTTCCAGATCTTACTAAATCTAGCCTTGACTGTAGGGAATTCATCTGATTCCATTATTTAGCTAAGTAGAATTTTATAGCCATTAAAAGCAAAGCAATAATTCCTTTCACTGAAGTTGAGCCTAAGATACTGTTTAATACATTTAATTACAACAAAATTGAGTCCTGGGACAACACTGCTAACCCACTGATGGACTTCAAATGTTATTATTAATTTAATAATAATTTTTATTGAGTACTTATTCCCTCTTCTGTGCCAAGCACTAGACTACATATTTAACATACTTTATCTTGTTTAGCCCTCTAAATAACCACAGGAAGTCACTACTATTTGTGTTCTACATGGACATAGTAGAAAAAGAGGTTCAGAAAGGTTGTGCAATTTTCCCAAGATCACACAGTTGTTCTTAGAGACAGAATTGCATCTAGGGCCTATCTAAGGCCATATTATGATACATTGAAATGGACACGTTCTTTATCCCAAACCAGATAACTCTGGAGCTAACCTGACTATAGGACAAAACTGATTTTTTTTTTTTTTAGCTACTCAGTCTCTAACAATTTGCTGAAATAAGATGTGCTTATGGGCATTGCCTGTGGTAGTTTTAATTGTACTTTATTATTCAAGGGTAAAAGAGGGCCAGCATATGACTATTACAGCAGATGTGCAGGTGGATGGGCAATGTTCACTCACATATCCAATCATCTACTATTTATTAAGCACTGCTCTGTGTCAGGCACTGTTCTAGAGTGAAGAACAAAACAGCTTGGGCTTCATTCTCTTTGAGCTTCCTGTCAATTGGATGGGACAAACGTAAAGTAGATGAATTACAAATACATCAATGTAAAAAGTACTTTAGGGGTGGTTGGAAAATCTGGTTTCTCTGAAAGAAATAGTTGGTTATTCTGTATTAGGAAGTCAGGCTCTACAAAGAAAGGGCATTGAAACTGAAACCATTATTGGCATACCCTAGAAATAGTTGGTTATTCTGTATTAGGAAGTCAGGCTCTACAAAGAAAGGGCATTGGAACTGAAACCATTATCGGCATACCCTAAAAGAGGGTCAGATGAAGAGACTACGTATATCCCTTCATTCAACAAATATCTTCTGTGGACTTGCTGTATGCAAAGCACTGTGTCCGGTGCAAGACCTACACTGGTGAACAATGCAGAAATCTGGTCCAATCTCTGTAAAGTTTCTGGTCTCATAAAAATGTCAAATCTAATGTCTCACTGAAGCTGTAGGAAATGACTCTAGAAAAAAAACTATTTAATTTAAAAAGAGAAAGAAGTCAGTGAATGTAAATACCTGTGTTAGTAATATGTTTTGTTTTGTTCTCTTTTGTTTTGTTTTTGCTGGTCAGTTAAGAAGAGTACTTGAGACATATTCAGCCCCAAAACTATGAGTCACAGTGCTATGCCTAGAAAACATTAGTATCATTAAATTCTCAAAAAAAAAAAAAAAAGTTTTGAACATGCCATACTCATTCAATTCAGAAAGAAAATAAATGATCATGTTTCTAAAAGTGAAATCTACCCTATGTCTGGGTGTTACACAACACCCAGGCATAGTTTTCCTACAGGTGGTGCTGTGCAGCTGAATTACTTTAGGTTGACTTAAGTGGTGGATTCACTTCAAACCACAGACCTAGAGGCATGTTAGTGAATCATTTTGGTCAGCCTAGACATTAGCCATCATGGATAACTTTCCCCATACTGCTGTGTTGGACAAGAGTGGTCTTGTGATTGATGTCATATTTAAGATGCTGAGAAAAAAACTCCATTATCTATTCTTTTGACCTACAACTTCATCATTTCAGATGGCATTTGATAGATATCTATGATCTTCCTTATCGCCAAAAAATATAATACATGTTTTCTTAATTTTGTCTTTAAGAAAAAAAAAAATCCCTGCTCATGATGATCATACAGAGCCAAGAATTCACTTTCTCTCTAGAGATTTTAAACACAGACTATTGCCTTCAAAGAGGGCGCCTCTGGTCTTTCTGTTTGTTGAAGCAGCAATTGATGCTCAACTCTCGTTAAGTATTTTTGAAACAAATAAGCCAGCCAGACAATCAAGAACAACAGAACAAAAATATACTCTAGAAACAAAGTGCCCAAGAGGTATTAGGAAGCGACCTCCTTCCTTGAGATAACACTGTCTAGATCCTCTAAAGCCAGTCCTGAGGAAAGAATCCCCTTCAGCAGTGAGGCAGGGTCAAAGTCCTGACACTGACTTTCAGGTTCACTGACACTCCTGTTTTCCTTCTTGGGTATTTCTCCCTAATTCCTGCTGCCACCACAGTCCCAATCTAAAGGATACTGATCCTTTTAACAATCCATACCAGGTATAGCCCAAATCTTCACTTAAACTCTAGCTAAGACCAGCCCAGGACATTTAAGAAAATGCTAAGAGTTTTAAACAATTAAGGGAAAGAGGCTGAGACAGAAACCTGTAACCAGATCTCCTGGGTTCAAGACCCATCCCACCGCAGCCCTGCGTCTGGCTCCTTGTGTCAGACACCATCTTTGTACCCACCATCCCAGAATACATTCCAAGGCATCTCAGCTCCTGACATAAGAAATCCAAGATAACAAATTAAAGAGGTATTGTCCAGTGTTCTGGTGTCCAGTCTCAGGTTAGACCTCTTCCCTGGGACTAAAACCTGAGCTGACCATCCTTGTCAGAGAACATGCTGCTCCCAACTGAGAGAATGAGACCTTAACTTTAAGCCAAATAAGACAACCACCTATGAATATACTCTAATAATATTTGTACAAGTGGTACTGGTAAAAAAAAAAAAATTAGGAAGACTATTTCACCCCCCAAAAAAGGCCTTTAAGATGAAGGAAGAGACAGACTATTGGGCACTGCCCATTTTCTGAGTGTGTTCAAAGAAGCAAGGTAGCTTTAAGGGAATGCTTAGCCATCATGGCCCAATGCTTTGGTGCTGGTTCTCTTCAGGTGGGATAAAGTAGGGAAAGAAGAGCCATCTGAGGGCCTTGCTCATGCACATAGCCTGGGCCAGTAAACTGTGGATTTCAAGGAAAAGTTGAAAGTCTGGAACAAGTCTCTTTGTGTCTCTGCAAGGCAGTGATGTTGGCTATACAGGTACATTCTACCCTACTCACCATGTCCCCACCTGTCTTCACTCAAAACAAAAAAATTAAGTAATACTGACTTCCAAATATATCTCCAGACACAGCTAAAATTAACCCCAGAGAATAGACTCGCTGAAAAAATTAGCGGTAAGTGAGTCCCTGGATGCATCCAGGATGCAACACGATGTTGGTTTCCTCAAGGACAAGACTTCTATGCAGGGAAGAGATCAGAACAATCAGTGAGGAGCAAAAATCATCTTTTACCCAACTCTATGTCTTCTCCCCACAATCCACCAGGTGCTCTGCCCACAGTTTTTGAGTAAAGAGAGAACGGACAGTTACTCAACTTCTCAGATATTCAGAGGCTATAGCATTACTCATCAAAAGAATGTGTAGGTTCCACGAGGATCCTCATAAGGCAAGCTTCCTAAGATAGTTCTGATGCTCTCCACAGAAAGGGAGGATGGTTATGTACATATATTTCTATGTAGAAGGTTTACATGAAATAATTTCCATTTTTTTAAATTTTAGATAGGAGATACTGATGGGAGGTCTTACCAGGTCCTCTGATACAGAAAACAGGTCAACTAAACATTAACAAGATCCTAAGAGGAATTATAAAGCCAAACCACATTGGCTAAGGACCATAGCATGATATTCCAACAGATAACTAACAATAACAGAGCCCAGTGGATTCTAGAAGGCAACATGACTTTGCACAGTTTCCATTGTGTTCTGCAGCTCTCCACTCAAAACATCTGAAGTTATTCTGCAAATCTAACATAGAAAAGGCCTCTTTTCTCCTTGATGTGGGTCTGTGAAAAACTCACAATCTAAATGCCAGAGAAGATAACTATATTAACAACTTAGTTTCTAAGCAACAAGAAATGAAGACATTCTCTGATCTTGACCAATTTTACAAGTGGAATGTGTGTCATCCAGCTAAACTCTGATACCCAAATGGCTTTGCCCACTCTCCTTTTAAACACAAAGTAGAGAATGTCAGAAAGATAAACGTCACCGAAATAGAAACTTCTTTTGTGGTTCTTAAGTCAAATGAGATCAGTATTGTTGGTATTATAAGGAATTGGTACTTAAAAAGTACTTTGAATATGAATGTTTTTATCATCATCTAATATTAGAAAAATGGGGAATTTCCATGTTACTGTCAAAAAATTGATTAATGAAGTATTCTGGAAGGTATATATAAGGCAGTATATAAGCCAATAGATGTAAGGACTTTTGGCAGTAGACATTATACTTATAAAGTATATTGTTTTATTATCATCATTATGTATTGGTATGATTTAAGAACAGTACTGATTTCCCTGGGTACTGACTCAAATTTAAGTAGACACTAATTAATAAAATACATTTTAACAGTGTCTCCAAGGGAAATTCACATAATATTTTTTTCCCAGGCCTAGGTCCAAAACTAGTTGGGAACATCTTGGAAAAGGATATGGCCCACTCATTACTCATGCTACTTACTCCCTACAGATCCGTCTTCCAACTACCAACTAGCTAAATTTCTTCTTGGCTTGTAAAAACTGAGGAGTTTACAGCCTCGGGAAATGCAGTTGTAGGCTATGTGTGTGCTAGGGGTGTTGAAGCAAGGTAGCTACTTTCCTCAGTTAAAATAGTCTTAAAAAAACAAAAGCAAAACAACTTTGTTTGCAACTAGTTGAGTCCTAAGTATTTTCAAAGGGCCAAGTCAGATTATCACCACTCAGGCAACCCCTTCCCATTCTTCCCTACAAAAGTTTCTCCTCACTTGGTACCTTTTAAATTTTAAATTCTTGGTACCTTTAAATTCTATATCCATACCCATCCCTGTCTGGACACAGCTGTCATATAAGGGGGTTGGGAGGGGCACAGGCTACAGGAATCCATAGCTGAACCTTTCCCATATTAAAAAAAAAAAAGATGAAATAAAAATAAGTGTTACTCTATATTAAAGGCATACAGGACCCTTCTTTCTATTTGTATGACATGACTTTGGCATTCAAAGATAGGGGTGATGACTAACACCCCAACCCATCACAGAGGCTTGGGGCAATCCCAACACAACCAAAAGCACTCTTTTTCCTGCTTTTCATTCTTACAGTTTAGTGTAAATAACTCCTTGCAGTCAGGATCTTGCAATGAAATCAGAAACTAAGGGGTCCTAAACGCACACACCCTTCTAACAAAAAGAGAAGTTCACAAAGATGTTTCACTCATTAGGCCACCTCTGCTTTTAGGCTGTGGATTACTTCCCACCAGGCAGTGGGGAAAATGTAGGCTTCAAAACTCAACCATGAATAAAGAGGGCATCACAGCATAAAGGAATGGTGGAGTGAAGGAAGGGGTTCCCAATCACAATCTGTTCATGCCACACACTGCTTCAGTCCCATTCCACCTCCCTAAATCTTTCCATTCCATTTCTAATGAGTATCTTCAATGCCCATTACCTTTGAACAGCCACATTTCAGAAGAAAAAGCAAGATTATGAACATAAGATTAACCCATAAGTTATCTGACCATCAAAGTCTCACATTTTTAGCACACCAAAATTCCAGGGGTTTTACAGAGCTTCAGAAATAGTCAAGTGAGGCTGGACCTGTCCAATATGGGCCTTTCCATAAGATGAAAGGAACTTAGACCCAAGCTCTGTCACAGGCTTGTGCATACCCTAGAGCAAGTCCATTTGCTTTCCTGAATGGGTCTTCACCTCTGTAGAAATACACAGACTAGACTAAATTGTCTCCAGGGTTCTTTCCAGCTCTGAAATCCTATGATCTGTAATTATTTTATGGGTGGTATATTTCAATACTTAGCAGAAATTAGAAATGTCAAGAAAAAAATCCTCTTCTTTAAACATTTCCAAAACTTGGAACTCTGATTTCATAATAATCTTAAAGGCTTAGAAACCTTCCCACACTCCAAGTTTATGTCTTTGTCAACCAAGGATGGAAGAACTGGAAGAAGTTTGGTTTGAGCAAATCTCAGTTTACAATTTTTTTTTTTTTTTTTTTTTTTTCCGCCCAGGAGGGTTTTATTTTTGCTTAATCTGTTTTACTGATATTAATTTTGAGGAAAATATGGTCCAATTGTTCCTGAGCCATTTCGAAATTAAACAAAATACAATTTAGTTCCAGTTATTTTCCATCTAACCCAGACTCTATAACCTCATTTATCTTTCAACTAGGCATTCCTTTAGCAGTGACTAGATACCAATATTGAAAAGGCCAAAATGTGGTTTTAGACATGGAGCCCAGAGAGTTTGAAAGGACTCTAAATTTGCCCCAAATTTCTCTCTTAACTCAGACTACTTGGTAGGCTTCTATTGGGAGCATGACTGTAACCATGGCCTAACTATAAAGTTTATTTTAAGAACATGTGACCTAGTCTGTCTTTCTTTTTTACAGATATTCTCCTACTTGGTCTTCATAAGGACATGAACTTTTCTTGGAACCTCCATACCATCCCACTATCACCATCTGTCTTCCTTGAAACTCCATGGAAGTGAAAGCACATGGCAGATGTGTTCATCCTAAATTCCTATATAGGCGAACTCATTAACCAACATTTATCAGAGCAGGGATATTATTTGTCTTGTTCCAAATGAGCTTTCCCCTGGCAAAGTGAGAGCCTAGCACAAAGAAAGCTCACAAAAGTTATTTGTAGAGTGAACACTCCTCATGATGAAGTGATACACAATAGAACAAATGAATAAGACATATGAGAAGAATAAAAGTGTCATTTCAGACCTTTCAGATTGGGCTTTAGGACTTTTCCCAGAAATAATTATTTTCTGGAAAAATAGATTATCTGAATCCCATGTTTTTCATTTATTAAATTTGAATGAGAAGCATCCCAAGAATCATATGCATCATAAGAAGTTATGGCTAGCTTAACTAAAAGAGATGGATAGCTGTCAAATTCTGTAATACCTGCCATAATTTTATCAACAATGAGTTACTTCTATAGCTGAATTAACCAATAATTAGAAAAAACACCCATTTTGACTATTTTTCTCAATTGAATTGAATTTTGCTAGTTGTTTTAACATCCTGCCAACATAAACAAAATCACCTTATTGGAACATACCTTTTTTCCCCCCCTCACTCCATAGGTTCTGCCTTTAGTCAGCACTCATTCGTCCAATAAATAAATGGAGGAGGGCTTCCTGTACTAGGCCCAATTCTAGGCTCTGGGGAAACAGCAGAGAACAAGGCAGAGATAGTCCCTGCCCTTGTAAAACATATATTTGAGCAGAAAGAGATGACTGATAAATAAACAATTACATAAATAAGACAATGTTGGAGAGTCAAAGATGAAAGAACCAGGTAAGAGAGGCTAGTGGCAATGGGCAGTCACTGTAGGATGTATGGTCAGGGAGGTCTCACTGAGGAAGGAATGGGGGAGCGGAGAACTGACAGGTGAGCAGTCAACCTACACAAAGATCTGGGAGAATGGCACTCCAGGCAGAAGGAATAGCAGAGACCAACCGTGAGACAGAAAGACACATTGAGTATTTGAGGGATGGGAAAGACCAGTAGGGAAGACGAAGGTGGTACAGGAAGAGGATGAGAGCATCCAGGGCTGGGTCTGGGATGGAACCCACTACTGAGTTTGAATCTAGAAGGTGACCAATGTGATTTGTTTCTAAGGGATCCTCCTGACTCTGGCAAGGATGGAATGTAGGAGGGTGTAGAAGGTTTTTTGCTGCCCAGGTGGGCCAAGAGGTCACAAGCCTGAGTGGTGGCCATGGGGACAAAGCAAACAGGTAAGAGAGAGATCTCAGTAAATGCAGGAAGACTTTCTGGCTGATTGACTGCAGGGAGTGAGAGAAAATGCTGGGTGATGCCTTATTGAAATTAATGAGATCTACTAATTAGGATAGCATTTTACCATAAACAAATTATTAAGCACTTTTCCTGCCATTATCGCTGTCCTGCCTTTAGGAATAAGGCTTAAAGATCATTAAAAAGGCATCTGACAGGAGTCAGGGGACCTCTAATAACTTTCTAACCATGGGGAAGGGAACTGCAGAAGTCAAGCTATAATAATATGTCACATTTATAAAGCACGTTGCTGTTTACACAGTGCTTTCATATCCATGGTCTCCCTCATACCCTTTATTTTTCTTCAATTTATATGACATTTCCATTGAATGGGGTGGATTAGTAAGCTGGTGCATTCAGGTAACAAAAACCGGATTCTGATAAAGAGTTTGTTGACATTCCACTGCTTATTATAATTTTTTTTCTTCTGAAACCTTGTGTGATGACAAGAACTATTCTTCTAAAAGAAACAGTTTTCAGTAATTTAAAGAAAACATTTTTCCATTATCTTTTTGTTTCAGTGCTACTCCATAGGTCATCATAACCAGATTTACGAATAAGATTCAGAGTTTAAAGAATTCTAGCATCATAAAAAAAAAAAAAAAAGAATTCCAGCATCATGAAAGTTTTGAAAGGATCATGCTTTTTGCCAAATGAAAAGGAAATTCAGATTGTTATGCATGAATTAATTAGGGCCATAACCTCCCAGGCCTGCACAGGGATCAAAGCTGGCTTCTGCCCCAGAGCAGGCTGAAAGCAGGAACTGTATGCAAACAAGGGCTGTGATCTTTTCAAATGCATGGTCATACTGCTGTCTTAGCCAGAGAGAGCACCAGACACCCAGCCCCAGAGCCTTGTATAGGGGGACTGGTGTCTGCTCCCCCAAAAGAGAAACCAAGCAAGGTGCCCCAACCCAACTGTGATGTCACTCCTAGGTGAAATACAGACAGCACAATGGCTTCAGGAAAGTGGAGACCATCAGGATATGCCTGCTGGGCTTTCCCTCACCATAAGAAATTTCAGAATAAAGTAGAAAGGGCAGGGACTTCAGAGAGCATTGACAAGGATAAGAATGCTGGTTTCATGATGAGCATCCAGCCTCTTCTGTGCAGTGGAGACAATCCACTCCCTCAAAGGGTTAATGGGAGGATGGAAATCCAAAAGATAAAACAGATATGCTAATGATTATTGTGAACATCACTAAACTTATCAAAGAGAATCTCTGTTAGACATGCATGAAAAATAAGCAGAGGACTATTGATAAATGTTCTCATTGGCCACTCTGCAAGTCACTTGAACAATCATTTACTAAAGTGTGGTCCTAGGCACAGTAAAGATTAAAAAGATATTGTTCCTTCCCTCACGTTTTTGTTTCCTGAGGTACATACCTGGTTGTAATTCAAGAAACTATGATAAATATGTACAGAAACATAGGTAAGTTTCTTGAGACAATAGAGCCTAAGGGAGACAGTCATCCTGGCTGAGGACTTAAGAAGGCTTCATGGAGCAGGTCGCAGTGAAGAGAGAGAAGTGTTTCAATAAAGTGGGTTGGAGGAGAAGACCAGCAGCAAAGGCACGAAAGTTGAAATTGTGAGACCTTAGAGGAACAAAGTTAAAGATAAAGGGAGTTGGATGGGGAGATGGGCTTGAATGTAGCTAGAATTCTAGTTAAGAATGAGAGAGAGCCAGAGAGCTCCAAGTCCCCTCAAAATCACTCCAAGATACAACTCAGTTCTCAGTAGAATGTAGGTAGAAGAGTTCAGGCTCATAAAGAATGTTACTCTTTGACTTGTATAAAAACAACCAAGCAATAAAGTCTACTACTGGGTTCTCAGTGATGGTTCCAGGGAATCCACATGCCATCCAGAATCATCCTGAGCCAGAGCTGTGGCTAGAGCTGAGCCAGGGCAGAGGGTAGCTGAGCTCTGCTTCACAAGGTGGGCTGCCTAAGGTAGGATTCCCATAGACCCAAAAACCATTCTTATCTCATCACCCATGGAATATTTTAGACTTTTTGCTAATAAAATAAAGATGCTTTGTGCTCAAAATATTCAGATTATTTTATATTAATTTTTTAAAATATTTTATTTATTTATTAGACACAGAGAGAGAGAGAGATCACAAGTAGACAGAGAGGCAGGCAGAGGGGTAGGGAAACAAGGCTCCCCACTGAGCAGAGAGCCCAATGCGGGGCTCTATCCCAGGACCCTGGGATAATGACCTGAGCCGAAGGCAGAGGCTTAGCCCACTGAGCCACCCAGGCTCCCCTAGATCATTTTAAAAGGGCAAAGATCACCAAGGCCATCTGTTCCACCTTCTCCCTCTCATGAATGAAAAACATAGAAGAGGAGAAGGGGGAAGGTGGTGGGGGGACAGAGAGAGAAAGAATACACCAGAAATAAAAACAGCAGCAGCAGCAAAAACTGCATTTGGTGACAAAAGATAAGGAGAACCAAAAGGTAGGGAGAAGGCAAGCTCCAGATATTAGTAAGATAGAACAAAAACAGGAAAGGGAGGGAAAGGAGAGAAAGAGGGAACAGGTTTCAAAGGAAATAAGAAACAGAGAGCAGGGAATTAGCAGATATGGAGGAGAGATTGCATTGAGCTCTGAAGTCTGCACAGGGAGTAACGAGGGGAAAGAAGACATAGGAAAATAAAGGAATGGTGATTCTGAGACATGTAGGGATTGGGGGTCTCCACTCAATCTTCTGCAGATTGTCTGACCTTTATCACCCTCCCTGGTCGACCAGGCAATAGCCTGCCTCAGAGTTCCTGGCCTGTTTCCTGGACCACAATCTTTCCCCTCAGTCCCAAGCCCCAGTCTCCATCCGCCTGAGCCCCAGAAATGGCCCAGCATTGTCAGTTGTACAGTCTCCACTGGATTGGAAAGAGATTTCTCACAGAGCCAAGGAAGCACTGGTTTCCCAGGCTGGACACTGGACCAAAGGGAGACTGGTGAGCTGCTGCTATAGGGGCTGCTACCCTACCATTGTGGCTGCCTCCCTCATCTCCACCTCCTCTCTCATACTCCTGCTGGGGTCCCAGCTCTGCACTTGAGAAGAGGAAAATGGGACACATTCCAACACTTTCAGGAGGACACCAGCAGTCAGGTTTTTCTGGAGCTTTCTAAAAATTAGCAGCAGTTACTCAGAGAATTCTGCTCAATTATCACAAGCCCCTTTGTCAGCATCCTCAAGACTACAGACACCAGGTGGCTTTCAAGAACCACTTCTTCATTACTTCATGTTGTCTAAGCAAGCTGTGAAAATTGGTGATGCTTAATATTCCTTCTCAGGCTCTGAAGAAAGCTCTGGAAAATCTCCCCAAGGGCAGAAAAAGACACGTACCTATAAAATTTTGCATGCATTTTGGGGGTTTTGCTTTTCTAATCCCCTACCCTATCCATGGACCCCAGAGAGTCCACTGATTCCAGATTAAGATTCCCTGATCTATAATTGCTTTCCAGAAACCTCTGATTTCTTATTTAGGACATGGAGGATAGCATTGGAAAATGCTCAGGACTGCAGCCCGAATAAGAGGTATTGTTAAGCCAGGAGGAAGCAGAGTTTATTAGCCTCCTTTATGGTTTAACCAGTTTGTAACTCTGCTGCAACCAAAAAATCACAAAAACAACACATCGTGTAGACTCCCAGACAGCAAATTTTCTTTCCTTGATGCTTGGAAGTTCGGGGAAAAAAAAAAGTATATATTGCTTTAAGAATGATACAATTTGGGCTATTTATTGGACTGGTTAAATCTTTAAAGAAAAAATGTGTATTGATGTAAACATAGTATATAAAGCAGACCCAGGCTATTTCATAATTATATTTGCTTCTGACTAATCGTATTCACTTTCTACTGAAAAATACTTAATACTTCATAACACTTCAGAACAAGAATTTGCTTTCAACATGAAGGTATTGCTGTCACTGCCTATTTTTTCCTTGCTTTGTGATTACAAGTGCTGATCACAGCTCAGATAGCTGTAAAATATAAACCTGCTATCATAGCTTGCATATAATTAGTTCTAAATGTGTGGCCTATTTACAATAGCAAGCTGTACATTAGGTACCACAAACACTTAAAATGCCAGATACTGCCACACTTTTATGACAGTCATTAACTGAGTCACAGCAGCAAATATTTAATGTGACAGTTACATTAACATAAAGCTCTGCTGATAAAGAAACATGTCTTATAATTTGCATTGCATGATGCAACACTGACTGTATACTCTGACAGTGATGGTCTTCTACTTGGTCCAGGAAGCCTTGAGGCAACAGCTTCTTGAGGGAGAGAGTTTCCACCCTCTCCCTGTTGGCAAGTGAAGGAGAAATATTTTCATTTTGATGATTGAACATCATCTACTTCTAAAAAATACATCTCTTACCTAGGCACACTTGACACATACCTGTGGGTTTCTGATTGATCTAAATGATAGAACATTTCTTTCAGTACAACAGTAATTTGAAGATAGATGACTTGTTTCAAAAGGAGGTACCAGGGGAGAAATCAGAGAGAGAGATGAACCATGAGAGACTATGGATCCTGAGAAACAATCTAGGGGTTTCAGCGGGGAGTGGGGAGGCAGTAACAGAGTAATGGGTTTTGAGGAGGGCACATGCTGTAATGAGCACTGGGTGTTATACTTAACTAATGAATCACCGAACACTCAAAAAAAAAAAAAAAAAAAAAGATGTCAGGATCAGAGTGATGGTTTGGTGGTAGTAAACACAATTACATATAAGATTTTAAATATATCCCCATCCTCTTGGATATACCAACATCAACCATATTACTTATTTAGCCTTCTTGCTTCTAATTCCAGAAATGGGAACTTGGTATCCAAGTTCTTTTTTCTTTTTTTTTTTAAGATTTTATTTATTTATTTGACAGACAGAGATCACAAGTAGGCAGAGAGGCAGGCAGAGAGAGAGAGAGAGAAAGAGGGAAGCAGGCTTCCTGCGGAGCAGAGAGCCCGATGCGGGGCTCGATCCCAGGACCCTGAGATCATGACCCGAGCCGAAGGCAGCAGCCCAAACCATTGAGCCACCCAGGTGCCCCGGTATCCAAGTTCTTAACTACCCAACTTCTAAAGATGTCTCCATAATTCAATTCCAAATATATTTGTTTCATTTATTGTTTCCAGAAGAATTGTGTAACAAAACCATAATTACCAATAATATTTGGGTTCAAACATACTTTGTGTAACTGTGGAAATACAATGCTAACCCAGCCTTCTCTTTGGTACTACTTGATTTTTTTTCTATCTATGATGAACATTTTCTGATAGTAATTGTCACTGTTGGACATTAGTAAGCACACTTAGCATACCTGAGATGTAGGAATTGACTTCACTTAGAGGCAATGATAATAGTTAATACAAAGTGACCCATTTGTGGGCTGAGAGAACATGTCACAAATCAAGACAAGATGAACAGTATCTCTTTCCACATATAGCAGAAATGTACCACCTGTCCTGCATCTCAGGAACACTTCTCTCTTACCAGTTTACAGTAGGAGCTGCAAATTTAGAGACCTACTGAGATTACTCAATAACACTGGTGAGTGAAATGGGTCAAATGTAATACAACATGAAATAGTACAGTTTGTGGAAAAATGAAAAGCAATCTAAAATAGGCAGTTCTATACAAATGAAGCAGAGGTCGCTGTTTAGGAGAGCAAGACCAGAGTTGTAGACCCACTAATTTTTTGAAATGTAGGAAGCCCAGTTTTATGTGAAATCACCTAAATTTTCAATATTGACATCCACTTTATTTGGTTTGTGTCTGTGGGCACAGTTGGGTCTGCTGATCATAAGTTTGCAAGTGTAGTCTATGGTATTTAAGAAACAGATACTCCAGGAGAGAGGCAAGATGGTGGAGGAATAACAAATTGACATCAGATCCCAGGAGTTCAAGTAGATGGGTATCAAACCATTCCAAACACCTACAAACTCAACAGGGGATAGAAGATAAAAAGAGCAGCAATTCTAGGAACAGAAAATTGACAACTTTCTGGAAGGTAGGACATGAGGAGAAGTGAATCCAAAGTGATGAGGAGATAGACCTCAGGGGGAGGGGCCAGCTCCCAGCAAGCAGCAGAGCAGTAGAGCACAAAATCAGAACTTTTAGAAGTCTGCTTCACTGAGGGACATCGCTCCAGAAGCTAAGCAGGGGTGGAACCCTCACAGGGACAGTGTGGTATCAGGTCCTGTGGGGTCACAGAAAGATCGGGGATGTCTGAGTGTAGTAGAGCTCGCAGGTATCAGAGTGGGGAAACCGACTGCAGAGATGGAGTCAAAGACTGAGCTTTCAGCTCAGGGTTACCTTAAACCATGATCCAAGGCACCATCAGACCACTACATTTTGATCAGGGACCCCAAAAGTGGCAGATCTGGGAAGACTCACCTTCCTGCTCCAGGAGGAACAGCATAGAAGGAATCTGCTGGGTTTGGATACTCCAAACTGGGTCATGTGCCAGAGATAGAAACGCTTGGCCACAGGCTGGCTGAGCATGGAGTAAGGCCAGAAACCAGGGAGATAGGAGAGATTGACTGCTTTTCTCTGAGGAGTGGGGTCCAAGCTCTCGGCTTCTCCAGGCTGGAGACTGGGAAGCCGCCATTTTCATTTCTGTCCTCCAAAGCTCTACAGAAAGCATTCAGGGAACAAAAGCTCTGAGAACACACCTGAGCAGATAACTTAGCCCGGCCCCTGGCAAGGGTTGTGCAATTCCACCTCAGGCAAAGACATTTGAAAATCACTGCAACAGACCCCTCCCACAGAAGATCAGCAGGAAAACCCAGCCAAAAGAAAGCTTATTGTTCAAGGAGAAGAGCCAAACTCCAGAGCTAGGGGAAAGCAATGCATGGAATTCATGGCCTTTTCTCCATGATCCTTTAGTCTTAAGTTAATTTATTTTTATTTTTTTCTTATTCTATTTTTTTAACTTTTCCTCTTTCTTCTTTTAGAGTTTTTAAAACTAGTTTACCTTAACACTACCTTTCTTTTAAAAAAAATCTTTTTAAACCTTAATGTTATAGGTGTATTTTGTCCCTTCATTGTATTTAACCTTATATTTTGTATACATAGAAGTTTTATTTTTTTTCTAAAAAATTTTGGGATACATTTTCTTCTAATAGATCAAAACATACCCTAATCTAGCACATGGTTTTGTTCTATTCTCCAGCCTGAGCACATTCCCTTCTCCTTTTTTTTTCCTTTTTCCAACCAACTTATCTAATCAATTCCTTTTCTTAGTTTTTTTTAAAATTTTCATCTTTACAGTCATATCCCATGCCTCCATCATGTTTACCCATGTTTTTGTGTGTATATATATATATGTGTGTGTGTGTGTGTATGTTTTTATTTCTTTAAAATTTGGGAGGATAATTTCTTCTAAGAGACCAAAATACACCCAAAATGAAGTGGGTGGCTTTGTTCTATTCACCAGTCTAATATATATATTTTAGTATTTATTTTTATTTTTTCCCTCTTTCTTCTCCCCCCAGTTTTGGATCTTTTCTGATTTGGTTAGCATTTATTTTTCTGAGGTCCTTGCCACTCTTTTAGCATTTTATTCTCTCATTCATATATTCTTATCTGGATAAAATTACAAGATGGAAAAACCCACCACAAAAAAAAAAAAAAAAAGAAGAGGTAGTTCCGATGGCTAGGGACTTAATCAATACAGACATTGGTAATATGTCAGAACTAGAGTTCAGCACGATGATTCTCAAGGTGCTAGCTGGGCTCAAAAAAGGCATGGAAGATAATAGAGAATCTCTGTCTGGAGAAATAAAATCCCTTTCTGGAGAAATTAAAGAACTAAAATTTAACCAAGCTGAAATTTTAAAAAGCTATTAATGAGGTGCAGTAAAAAATGGAGGCTCTTACTGCTAGGATAAGTGAAGCACAAGAGAGAATTAGTGATATAAAAGACCAAATGATGGAGAATAAAGAAGCTGAGCAAAAGAGAGACTAACAACTACTGGACCATGAAGGGAGAATTCGAGAGATAAGTGATACCATAAGACAAAACAACATTAGAATAATTGGGATTCCAGAAAAAGAAGAAAGTGAGAGAGGGTCAGAAGGTATATTGGAGTGAATTATAATAGATAATTTCCCTAATATGGCAAAGGGAACAAACATCAAAATCCAGGAGGTGCAGAGAATCCCCCTCAAAAATTAAAAAAGTGGGTCCACACCCTGTCAACTAATGGTAAAACTTACAAGTCTTAACGACAAAGAGAAAATCCTGAAAGCATTCCAGGACAAGAAGTCTGTAACATACAATGGTAGAAATATTAGACCGGCAGCAGACTTATCCACAGAGACCTGGCAGGCCAGAAAGAATTCGCATGATATATTCAGAGCACTAAATGAGAAAAATATGCAGCCAAGAAAACTATATCCAGCTAAGCTATCATTGAAAATAGGAGAGATAAAAAGCTTCCAGGACAACAAAAATTAAAAGAACTTGCAAACATCAAACCAGCCCTACAGGAAATATTGAAAGGGTTCCTGTAAGCAAAGAAAGAGCCTAAAAGTAGTAGACCAGAAAGGATCAGAGACCATATACAGTAATAGTCACCTTACAAACCAAACAATGGCACTAAATTCATATCTTTCAATCGTTACCCTGAATATAAATGGGCGAAATGCCACAATCAAAAGACACAGGGTATCAGAATGGATAAAAAACAAAACCCCATCAATATGCTGTCTCCAAGAAACTCATTTTAGACCCAAAGTCACCTCCAGATTTAAAGTGAGGGGGTGGAAAACAATTTACCATGCTAATGGACATCAAAGGAGAACTGGGGTGGCAATCCTTATATCAGATAAGTTATATTTAAGTCAAAGACTATAATAAGAGATGAGGAAGGACACTATATCATACTCAAAGGGTCTGTCCAACAAGAAGAGCTAACAATTTTAAATATCTATGCCCCTAACATGGGAGCAGCCAACTACATAAACCAATTAATAACAAAATCAAAGAATTGGCATTAATATTGACAATAGTACAATAATAGTAGGGGAATTAAACACGCCCCTTCACTGAAATGGACAGATTATCCAAGCAAAAGATCAACAAGGAAATAAAGACCTTAAATGACATACTGGACCAGATGGACATCAAATATATATTCAGAAAATTCCATCCCAAAGGAAAGAATACACATTCTTCTCTAGTGCACATGGAATACTCTCCAGAATAAATCACATTCTAGGTCACAAATCAAGTCTCAACTGGCCCGAAAAGATTGGGATCATTCCCTGCATATTTTCAGACCACAATGCTCTGAAGCTAGAACTCAATCACAAGAGGAAAGTTGGAAAGAACTCAAATACATGGAGGCTAAAGAGCATCCTACTAAAGAATGAATAGGTCAACCAGGAAATTAAAGAGGAATTGAAAAAATTAATGGAAACAAATGAAAATGAAAACACAACTGTTCAAAATCTGTGGCACACAGCAAAGGCGGTCCTGAGAGGAAATTATATAGCAATACAAGCCTTTCTCAAGGAACAAGAAAGGTCTCAAGTACACAATTTGACCCTACACCTAAAGGAGCTCGAGAAAGAACAGCAAAGAAAGCCTAAAGCCAGCAGGAGAAGAGAAATAACAAAGATCACAGCAGAAATCAATAAAAAAGAAACCAAAAGAACAGTAGAACAGATCAATGAAACGAGGAGGTTGTTCTTTGAAAGAATTAATATGATTTATAAACCCCTGGCCAGACTTATCAAAAAGAAAAGATAAAGGACCCAAATTAATCAAATCATGAATGAAAAAGGAGAGATCACAACCAACCAAAGAAATACAAACAATTATAAGAACATATTATGAGCAACTATATGCCAGCAAATTGACAATCTGGAAGAAAGGGATGCATTCCTAGAGACCTATAAACTACCAAAACTGAACCAGGAAGAAATAGAAAACCCGAATAGACCCATAACCAGTAAGGAGACTGAAGTAGTCACCAAAAATCTACCAACAAACAAGGGCCCAGGGCCAGAGGGCTTCCCAGGGGAATTCTACCAAACATTTAAGGAATAACTAATACCTATTCTCCTGAAACTGCTCCAAAAAATAGAAATGGAGGGAAAACTTCCAAACTTATTTTATGAAGCCGCATTACCTTGATCCCAAATCCAGACAAAGACCCAACCAAAAAGGAGAATTACAGACCAACATCCTTGATAAATACAGATGCGAAAATTCTCACCAAAATACTAGCCATTAAAAGGATTATTCACCATGACTAAGTGGGATTTATTCCTGAGCTGCAATGTTGGCTCAACATCCGCAAACCAATCAATGTGATACAATACATTTAAGAATAAAAACCATATGATACTCTCAATAGATGCTGAAAAAGCATTTGACAGATTACAGCATCCTTTCTTGATCAAAACTCTTCAAAGTGTAGGGGTAGAGGGTACACAGCTCAATATCATCAAAGCCATCTATGAAAAACCCACAGCGAATATCATTCTCAATGGGGAAAACTGAGAGCTTTTCCACTAAGGTGAAGAACACGGCAGGAATGTCCACTATCACCACTGCTATTCAACATAGTACTAGAAATCCTAGCCTCAGAAATGAGACAACACAAATAAATTAAAGGCATCCAAATTGGCAAAGAAGAAGTAAAGCTCTCACTCTTTGCAGATGATATGATACTTTTAGTGGAAAACCAAAAAGACTCCATTCCAAATCTGTTAGAACTTCTACAGGAATTCAGTAGAGTGTCAGGATATAAAATCAATGCACAGAAAGCAGTTGCATTTCTATACACCAACAGCAAAACAGAAGAAAGAGAAATTAAGAACTCAATCCCATTTATAATTATACCCAAAACCATAAGATACCTAGGAATAAACCTAACCAAAGAGGCAAAGAATCTCTACTCAGAAAACAATAAAGTATTCATGAAAGAAATTGAGGAAGACACAAAGAAATGGAAAAACGTTCCATGCTCATGGATTGGAAGAACAAATATTGTGAAAACGTCTATGCTACCTAAAGCAATCTACACACTTAACACAATCCCTATCAAAATCCCATCCATTTTTTTCAAAGAAATGGAACAAATAATTCTAAAATTTATATGGAACCAGAAAAGACCCCGAATAACCAGAGGAATGTTGAAAAAGATAGCCAAAGTTGATGACACCACAATTGCAGACTTCAAGCTCTGTTACAAAGCTGTCATCATCAAGACAGTATGGTACCAGCACAAAAACAGACACATAGATCAATGGAACAGAATAGAGAGCCCAGAAATAGACCCTCAACTCTGTGGTCAACTAATATTTAACAAAGCAGGAAAGAATGTCCAATGGAAAAAAGACAGTCTCTTCAACAAATAGTCCTGGGAAAATTGGATAGCCACATGCTGAAGAATGAAACTCTACCACTTCCTTATGCCACACACAAAAATAGACTCAAAATGGATGAAAGACCTCAATGTGAGACAGGAATCCATCAAAATCCTTGAGAAGAGCACAGGCAGCAACCTCTTTGACCTCAACTGCAGCAACTTCTTCCTAGAAATATCACCAAAGGCAAGGGAATCAAGGGCAAAAAATGAACTATTGGAACGTCATCAAGATCAAAAGCTTTTGCACAGCAAAGGAAACAGTTAACAAAACCAAAAGACAACTGACAGAATGGGAGAAGATATTTCCAAACGACATATCAGATAAAGGGCTAGTATTGAAAATCTATAAAGAACTTACCAGACTCAACACCCAAAAACCAAATAATCCAATTAAGAAATGCACAGAGGACATGAACAGACATTTCTGCAAAGAAGACATCCAGATGGCCCACAGACACATGAAAAAGTGTTCCACATCATTCAGCATCAGGGAAATACAACTCAAAACCACAGTGAGATACCACCGCACCCAGTCAGAATGGCTAAAATTAACAAGTCAGGAAATGACAGATGTTGGAGAGGATGCAGAGAAAGGGCAACCCTCCTACACTGTTGGTGGGAATGCAAGCTGGTGTGGCCACTCTGGAAAACAACATGGAGGTTCCTTAAAAAGTTGAAAAGGGAGCTACCCTATGACCCAGGAATTGCACTACTGGGTATTTACCCTAAGATACAAATGTAGTGATCCGAAGAGGCATAAGCACCTGAATGTTTATAACAGCAATGTCCACAATAGCCAAACTATGGAAAGAACCTAGATGTCCATCCACAGATGGATAAATGAGATGTGGTATATATATACACAATGGAATACTATGCAGCCATCAAAAGAAATGAAATCTTGCCATTTGCAATGACATGGATGGAACTAGAGGGTATTATGCTGAGTGAAATAAGTCAATCAGAGAAATACAATTAACATATTGTCTCCCTGATATGAGGAATTTGATAGGCAAAGTGGTGGGTTTGGGGGGGTAGGGAAGGAAAAAATGGAAAAATGAAACAAGATGAGATCAGAAGGGAGACAGACCATAAGACTCTTAATCTTACAGAAGAGACTGAGGGTTGCCGGGGGGAGGAGGGATGGAGAGGGTGTTTGGGTTATGGACACTGGGGATGATATGTGCTATGGTGATTGCTGTGACGTGTGTAAGCCTGACAATTCAAAGACCTATACCCCAAGGGCAAATAATACATTATATGTTAATAAAAATCATTAAAATAAAAAAGAAACAAATACTCCTCTGTTATTCATGGGGAGCTCCGGATAAAAACTTGAAACCCCTACCAGCCAGACCATCCCCTTCTACAGAATTTTGCTGCCACCTTAACTACAACTAATAATTCCCAGTTCTGGTCCTAGAACTCATTCTGAGTCTCGTTATTCTCAAGCAGCTGGAATTTAGTTTCATGGGTCAGAGATCTCTGACCATGCTTATAGTCCATATAATAATAAAAATAATAGCTAACATGTATTGAACACCATCATGAATGCCTTATATGTAGTCACCAAAAACCAGTATTGGCAATCACAATTTATGGGTCTTACTTGATGTCAGGCTCTGATCCGTATCCTTCACATGTATTGATTGGCCCATTTAATCCTCTGAACAACCTTATGAGGCAGGCACTGTTATTATCATTCCCCCCTATACTATAATAAGGAAACTGAGGCATAAAGAAGTAAAGAGACTTGCATGGGAAGGTGCAGTTAAAAGGATGGAACTTGGATTCAAATCCAGTCAGTCTCATTCCAGGGCCTATATTCTCACCATATGCCATCCTGCCACTTATTGACAACGACTCAATGACCAAAAGTAAGCAAACAAAACACTGACAGCTGAGACTCATGGACCTCCATTCTAGCTCTAAATTCTCTAATAGGTATGTAAATGCATGGAAACACTAATAAGCTTTAGGAAAAGTAGGGAATAATTTTTTATCAACTGATGCTATGATGAAGAAGAGAACTGACATTTATTGAGGGCTCTCCATGTGCAAGTGATTCACCTACATTAATATCTCATTTAATCTTCACCAAAACATCATGCAGGATATCCTCATCCCATTCTGCACCTGGGGAAACAAAAGATCTCCAGTGGAGGTATGTCTGGAAAATAGAGTCCATTAAGGAAAACCACAGAGAAGACCCCAGAGATTATTCTGAGTGGAAACACGTCACCCTATTTAGAATGAGCAATCTTTTCTGATCATGTCAGTATTTGGTTTTGAACTTATTAATTCCCATTGGGAAGGATTGGGGTGGAAGCAGAGAAGAGTCTATCAGCAACACCAGGGGAGCAGTTCCAAGACACACTTGACCCTACTTCCACTGGAAGTTAGGCCAGTACGGAGGAAGAGTGAAACAATCCCTCTCTCCCCAGAGAAAGGATAAAGTCCAAAGACAGTATACCTCCAATAAGAAAGATGTTGCATGCTTTTGTCCAGGCGACTGGTCTAAAAGTTCAAGTGCAAGAGTGTTTCCAGTTTGCCTGTCCTAGAAGTGTGCTCCAGTCCAGCAATTCAGACTGCTGGGACATTTCATCTCCTGCTTTCCTCTTTCATAATGACATCCTCATTCTCCTAATCCAGCCACATCCTTACACACTTAAAATACTCATCCTCCCACGGTGTATTTACACATTTCAAATATTTGTAGTCCATTAAAAAGATATTGAGCACATGGAGAAATAGAGGTCCACATTTGGAAAACATAAATCTGAGGCCCTGGAGATTACAGGCTCTCTTTTTAAAAATTTTTTTCAAAGATGAGAAAGGTTTCCTTTGATAATAAGCAGAACTCTAAACCTAGCAAGCTGTGCATTCCTTGTAGGATATCCCTCTCAAAGAGGTTTACCAGCCCTCGAGGAACCTTTTGGATTGAACACTGCATCTTCTCATCCTCCTGACTTTGTCTGACATAAGATGGCACTAGTTCTGCTCATTCCTTCTCTCCATTGCCAGAAGGTGTGAGGTACATCTTCTTCCAGACCCACAAAGAGGGTGTATGCCTTTCCTTTACCTCTCCTGTGGTTTCTCACCTTTTCCTCCCAAAAGATCCCTTGTAGACACACTTCAGAGTATAAGCAAACCTTGACAGAGTACAGAATATCCAGGTACCATGGAAAAAAGGATTTTGCCATCTCCTTACACCTCTCCAGGCCCAGGCACTCCCTTTGGGAAGTAGGAAGGTGGTTATAAGTGGCTGAGAAAGCATTTACCTTCAGACCTCTAGCCCCCAAATGGAGCCCTTTTCCCATCTAGTTCACTGTAGTCCTCCCCCATTCCTACTCCAGCTATATTTTTCCCAGGAGAGGAGCTGACTG
The DNA here is from genome assembly GCF_022355385.1 of Mustela nigripes. Taxonomy (NCBI): domain Eukaryota; kingdom Metazoa; phylum Chordata; class Mammalia; order Carnivora; family Mustelidae; genus Mustela; species Mustela nigripes. The sequence continues at coordinate 136,747,791 of NC_081558.1, read as the reverse complement.
ATTTGTACAAAGGCTGGCACGAATTGCTGTGCCCTTCTTTTTGAGACATTTGCCTTCGTAGGAGACAATGACCCCAATTTGAAAGAAAGATCTTGTTGCAATACTAGGAGGAGGTATTATTGAATTGAATGAGGGACCTTTTGTAGAGAATGGTATGAGGGATGTGCTTATTAAGAATTCATGTCAGCCTCAGACAAAATGAGATGGTTTTTCCTTCTGTCCCACATAAGAATCATTCTCCTACTAAAGAGGAGAGTAAAAATTCTCACTTCCTTCTCTCTTCCAAATCCCCTCTCCTTAATACGTCCATCTCTGTTCCAATTCCAAGGCTCTGATTCCAAATATAACACAACCTTAAAACACAGTACCATAAACAGGTAAAATTTTAATCCCACCTGGACTGCCCCTCCCTCCATTCTTCAGAGGGATTCTTAAACCTTACCTCACTCACTTTTCATTGATGGACTCTCCTCCTTGCCAACAAAGAAAAATGGAAGATATTAAGCAGGCTGCTTGCATTTTCCTTCTACCTGTGCCCAAAGCTACCACCCCCACAATGTTGTCCTCTCCACCATCACACCACAACCAGTTTTGTTCCCAGATACCACCAGAAACTGTGATACTCTCCCTATCAACACATTGCTCCCATTACAAAGACTAACATCCATCCCTTCTCCTACTGGTTCTGACACCTAGTTCCAACAAGTATCTACTCCTCATCTTAAATTTTTAAAATGCATTCATCTCTGACTTCTCTTCAACTTTAAATTTATTCCACAAACACATTGAAAAACAGAACCACATCCACTGCTTTTGGGTGGACCCTCTACTGCTTTTGCCTTTGCAATGCCTCCTAATTCAGCTCTCTGTTCCAGTGATCCAAACTTTCCATATTTAACACAAGGATTTCACAAAGACAGCAGATATGATTGCACAGCAGATCTGATTGTAGAAAATCCTTTGGTGCTACCCGTATGAGTACAAATTACCAGGAATTTAGTGACATAAAACAATAAAAATTTACTATCTTACATTTCTGTAGGTTAGAAGTCTGACATGGGTCTCATGGGGCTAAAATCAAGAAATTGGCAGTTTTATTCCTTCAGGAAGGCTCCAGGATGGATTTCCCTGCATTTTCCACCTTCTAGAAGCCATCTTTCTTCCTTGGGTCCTAACCCCTTCCTTCATCTTCAACTACAGCAGATGAGTTCTCTGACTCACTCTGACCTCTATTGCTTCCTTCTTCTCTTTCTTTTTTTTTTTAATTTTTTAAAAATTTCTTTTCAGCATAACAGTATTCATTGTTGCCCTCCCTAATACCCACCACCTTGTTCCCCCAACCTCCCACCCCTGCCCCTTCAAAACCCTCAGGTTGTTTTTCAGAGTCCATAGTCTCTCATGGTTCTCCTCCCCTTCCAGTTTCCCTCAACTCCCTTCTCCTCTCCATCTCCCCATGTCCTCCATGTTATTTGTTATGCTCCACAAATAAGTGAAACCATATGATAACTGACTCTCTCTACTTGACTT
>NC_081558.1:136744512-136746164 GCF_022355385.1 Mustela nigripes | reverse complement strand
TTGTTATGCTCCACAAATAAGTGAAACCATATGATAACTGACTCTCTCTTCTTGACTTATTTCACTCAGCATAATCTCCTCCAGTCCTGTCCATGTCACTACAAAAATTGGGTATTCATCCTTTCTGATGGAGGCATAATATTCCATAGTGTATATGGACACATCTTCCTTATCCATTCGTCCATTGAAGGGCATCTGGGTTCTTTCCACAGGTTGGTGACTGTGGCCATTGCTGCTATAAACATTGGGGTACAGATGGCCCTTCTTTTCACTACATCTGTATCTTTGGGGTAAATACCCAGGAGTGCAATTGCAGGGTCACAGGGAAGCTCTATTTTTAATTTCTTGAGGAATCTCCACACTGTTCTCCAAAGTGGCTTCCCCAACTTGTATTCCCACCAACAGTGTAAGAGGGTTCCCCTTTCTCCACATCCTCTCCAACACATGTTGTTTCCTGTCTTGCTAATTTTGGCCACTCTAACTGGTGTAAGGTGGTATCCCAATGTGGTTTTAATTTGAATTTCCCTGATGGCTAGTGATGATGAACATTTTTTTCATGTGTTTGATAGCCATTTGTATGTCTTCATTGAAGAAATGTGTGTTCATATCTTCTGCCCATTTTTTGATATGATTATCTGTTTTGTGTTTGTGGAGTTTGAGGAGTTCTTTATAGATCCTGGATATCAACCTTTTGTCTGTACTGTCATTTGCAAATATCTTCTCCCATTCCATGGGTTGCCTCTTTGTTTTGTTGACTATTTCCTTTGCTGTGCAGAAGCTTTTGATCTTGATGAAGTCCCAAAAGTTCATTTTCACTTTTGTTTCCTTCACCTTTGGAGACATATCTTGAAACACGAAAAGGATGACCACTCTCACCATTCTTGTTCAACATAGTATTAGAAGTCCTAGCAACGGCAGACAACAAAGAGAAATAAAAGGTATCCAAATTGGCAATGAAGAAGTCAAACTCTCTTCACAGATGATATGATTCTTTATATGGAAAACCCAAAAGACTCCACCCCCAACTACTAGAACTCATACAGCAATTCAGGAACATGGCAGGATACAAAGTTAATATACAGAAATCAGTGGCTTTCTTATACACTAACAATGAAAATACAGAAAGGGAAATTAGAGAATCGATTCCATTTACTATAGCACCAAGAACCATAAGATACCTGGGAATAAACCTAACCAAAGAGATAAAGGATCTGTCCTCGAGGAACTACAGAACACTCATGAAAGAAATTGAAGAAGACACAAAAAGACGGAAGACTATTCCATGCTCTTGGATCCGAAGAATAAACATTGTTAAAATGTCTATACTGCCTAGAGCAATCTATACTTTTAATGCCATTCCGATCAAAATTCCATTGGTATTTTTCCAAGAGCTGGAGCAAATAATCCTAAAATTTGTATGGAATCAGGAGACCTCAAATTGCTAAGGAAATGTTGAAAAATAAAAATAAAACTGGCGGCATCACATTATCTGATTTCAAGCTTTACTACAAAGCTGTGATCACCAAGACAGCATGGTACTGGCATAAAAACAGACACATAGACCAATGGAACAGAGTAGAGAGCCCAGACATGGCCCCTCAACGCTATGGTCAAATAATCTTTGACAAAACAGGAAAAAAATATACAGTGAA
>NC_081558.1:136689956-136744412 GCF_022355385.1 Mustela nigripes | reverse complement strand
AACAAAGCTGTGATCACCAAGACAGCATGGTACTGGCATAAAAACAGACACATAGACCAATGGAACAGAGTAGAGAGCCCAGACATGGCCCCTCAACGCTATGGTCAAATAATCTTTGACAAAACAGGAAAAAAATATACAGTGAAAAAAAGAGAGTCTCTTCAATAAATGGTGCTGGGAAAACTGGAGAGCTATGTGTAGAAGAATGAAACTTGACCATTCTCTTATGCCATACACAAAGATAAACTCAAAATGGATAAAAGACCTCAATGTGAGACAGGAATCCATCAGAATCCTAGAGGAGAACATACAGTAACCTCTTCGATATCAGCAACAGCAACTTCCTTCTTCCCCTTCTAAAAAACTTTATGATTACATTAGGCTCACCTGGATGACCCAGGATAATCTCCCCCATGTTAAGGGCGGCTGGTTAGCAACCTTGTGAATTAGGACATGGACATCTGGAGGACATCATTATTCCTCCTACCAGACCACCTCACCAACCTCAGAACAGAGTTCAAGCTCCTGGAACTGGCATTATGTACAGTGGTCAAAGGCACAAATGTAAGGTGGGATGTCCTGGGTTCAAATTTTGGCTCTGACTCTCCTTGGCTAGTGAACTTTGAATGGGTGAACATATCTATTTCTCATCTGTAAAATGGAGTTGATAGTAGTAATAGTACCTTCTATGTAGAGTTGTTGTGAATATTACTTGAGATAAACATAGGGAAAGCATTTGAAACTGTGATAGAATTAGTAAGCGTTCAATAAATATAACTACTATTATCATTTTATAGTATTGCAATTAAGAATTCATTTGGCTGTAAGTAACAGACAACTGAAGCAGAGGATTATTTTTCTCACACAAGGAGAAGTCCAGGCTTCTGGCACTCGCTCAGCAGCTCAGTGATATCAAAATCTTTCTGATTCTCTTGGCCTTTCCTACCTAGCTACAAGGTAACTGCTATATCTATCCCAGCCTCACTTTTTCACTCAAAGCAATGAAGAACTATGCTAAATCTAACATTCTCTTTTTTTATCAGGAAGGCAAACACTTTCTCAGAGCCCTTCCAGCAGGCCTCTGCTTAGGACTCATTAACCAGAACCGTGTTATATAGGTACCCCTTGTTACAAGGGAGGTAGGGAAAGTGAATATTTCATTTTTGTAGCCACTGAATAGAGGTGGCAAAAGAGACGGAGTTGGGAATGTCTGTTGGTTAGCCATGGATGTACACAGGAAGAGCACCTGTTTGCCATACTCTGTCCTTCATGATCTATTCCCGCTATCCCTTATCTGTATCTCTTTCCCATACACATTCATCCAACTAACATTTACTTAGTACATTCTATGTGCTAGGTTCCAAAAGGCCTACAGTCTGAAGCAGCAGAGAGCTAGCAATTAAAATAATAATGTCTTCAGTGTTAGAATACTGAGAACCATTGATTGTTATGGGTGACCATCTGAATAGTATTGACAGAGGTAGGGAAGTTTTCTCAGATGAAGTAACATCTATACCAAGACATGAAGGCTATGGAAGGATCCACCAGGTAAGTGGGCAGTGGGGGCAAAGTATGTGTGCTGTGGGAGAATGGTACAGGGTGATTCCAAACTAGCGGACAAAGGTAGGTGGTTTCTGGAAGCCCTCACACCTCCTCCTCAAGTTTCCAAATGAGTCCTCCCTCATTTAAAATGTTCTTTGCCACCTGAACACATAGCAAGACTCCTAAACATCCTGAAAGGCCCAACTCTCACTCCCCAGGCCAGGTTAGTGATCCCATCCTCAGGGCTCCTCTTTGGCAGTACAGATGGCACTTGTCCCCCACTGGCCTGTGAATTCCCAAAAAGATGGACTAGACTTGTTTTATTCACAGCTATATCCCCAACACCTCATAGAATGTTGACACATAGAAGGTTTTTAATAAATAGTTGTTGGATAAATAAATAAAACACCAAAAACTCAAATGATAGTGTATTAAATAAATATACATAACAAATACAGGTATTTAACAACCCTGTGGTATGAAGGTAAATTAGTATACCCCACTACTGGTTCACACATTTTTTCATGCCTTGGTAAAGGAATGAATAAGAGCATAGGTTCTGTGGTCAGATGGTCAGGATTCAAACCAGTCATTTACTCATTAGCAGAACTTCTGGCTTTACCCCCATCAACTTTGGTTTCACCCCAAGTTCAATAATATTAATATCAATCTCATAAGGTTGATTGAAGATATAAGTGCAATGATCTAGTGAATGATCTAGCAATGAATAGATTTTAGATATTGAGAAGAAAAACAGGAGGACCAACACTCTTAAAAGACACAAAGGAAATAAGTCCTCCATCCCTACATATGAATGACATATACCTGAAACCAAAGATTAACATTTTCCTCTTCGTCACTCCAGGAAGTCCACCTCCAAGCACCCAGAGAAGAGAGGTAGATTAATTGCAAAATTGGTCCTCCTTGTCTTGCCGACATGAGGTCTGCTAATGAAAAGACACCAAATTTATATTTTAAAAAGTCAGGTTTTCTCTCTGAAGCCATGACTAGCTGTAATCATTAAGAACTTAGGATAGAGAGCAAGTTCTATCAAAGACTCTGGATTTCATTGTAAAGCACTCGAGGAAACGAGGTTATAAAAGTTATGTGGCTGCATTTTTATGCTACTATTACTCTCTGGAATTAGTTTCCTACCATGTAGAAAAATGGGAGTGTGAACATGAATGAATTCATCCCTTCCTGTTTATTGCTTCAGCTGAACCCAGAGCCAGGCAGCTCGCTCCTATGGTTCCATAAGTCGCATTTTGTGGTTTCAGCCTGTCAGGGAGGTCACTCACTGATGACTCAGATATGCTGGCCTGAAGGTATTTATGTGATCTCCCGAGTCGGCAGAAAGCCTGCCCTCAGAACAAGGCAAATATATCCCTGCTCTTGATGGCTTCAAGCTCTGCGATGGGGGGCTGACCTGACAGCTGCTTGTCCTGAGGGAGAAATAAAGGAAACTGGTGAAACACATGCTATTTCCATGAATTCCCACTCATCTTCTGTTAGAAAATTCAGTTGAGACCCTGACAATAAAGGTTAGACTTGTAGTGTCACAATAGAAAGGAAAAGAACTTTAACTTGCCTTCAGCATACCAAACAGGCTGCACTTCATGAGATCTGTAACTCGCTGAACCATCTAAGACGCACCACGGAAAAACTATCAATGGGCATTTGTCTGAATTCATATTTATGACATCTGTTTGACATGCGGTTTTCATTTAGATGGCAATCCAGATACCGCTTTGCATAAAGTTCTGGCTTTTTGAGCTGTCCAGATCAATTGTCTTTTAACAAATATCTAATTTTCAGATGTTTACAGATGCACCAGAAGAATATTTTCAAATCATTCAAAAGAATGGCATCCAAGAAAAAATGTGAACCAAATGCTAATGAAAATTCTTGTGTTTTGTGTAGAAAAATGGTCTAAAATGGAAAAAATCATTCTACCCAAATTTACTGCAAAAAGAGTAATTTGTCTGTCTTGAAGAAATGAGTTATACCATTGCCCTTCTCTCCCCGTTCCTAATTTAGGCAAAAGGCCCATATCAAATGCATTAAATCAGAATTTAATCATTTTTAGAACTAGATGTACTGAGAAAAAAAAATGCCATAAAAAATTCCCAATGCAATGACACAAGCATCTCTGTGAGTCAACTGTTATTTCAGGGATTTATGATAATTCCTCGTCTCAAGGAAAAATGAAGCTAATTGAAACAAACTCCGTACTTTATATTAATGCCATTTGAATACACTGCCAGTTACAAAGTGACAGGGAAAATGAGGCCGTTCTCAACAACACCACAGTTTCGCAGTTTTATGTATTTTTTAATTTCCTCTATGGAAAATCTGTTCTTCATAAAAGAACTGCTAGAGAAAAATGTGGAAAAAGTTGATTCATTCCATATTTACATTCTTTCTGGTACCTGGAAATGAACCAATTGCAAAAGTATGCCAAAAAAGAAGTTAGTTAAGTCATTTAGAAAACTCATCTTCCCCCAGGCAAAAGGCAAACTTCGTAGGGAATATCTTGCTCTGATAATATAAAACACCTTCTAGCCTAATGAGATCTGTCTTCCTAACTTTTACCCAGGCCTTGCCAAGGCCAACCTTAAGAAACGGCCTCTTTTCTTTAATACAGCAACCTATCCTACAAAATGCCCATCAGCCTGAGAGTTAGTACTGTCCAAATCCCAACTTCCCTCCTCTGATAGCTGAACAGATTGAGGCCCTTCACACAAATGCGTCCAACAGCAAAGAAACACCAAGTTGCACTACAAAGCTGACTTAAGTCCTCCGACCTGATCTGCTAATGCTATTGACCATTTCCCTTTGAAGAGCTGGGTGAAATAAAAGCAAGGTGTCACTCTCACGGAGTAAAGGGCAGCCTGATGTGTATCACACAGAGCTGCCAGATGCATTTCCCATTTGGCTTGTCATTAACAACTTCATTTCATTTCATCTACGATAAAAACAATTCAGAAGCATGGAAATGACATTACAGCGAGGTTGCCCTGAAACATCACAGCAGTGAAAAAGCTATTACACAACTGCATCTCTCTTTTTGAAAATCTGAAGCTTTTCCTGGGTCACAGAGCAATGAAAGTCATGGCTTTTGACTTGTACAGGTGATAGAAATTTCTCCCAGAACAAAGCAAACCTTCATAATTTTCAGGTTGAGGCAAAATGACCTCTAACTCAGGGAAAAGGGGAAAAATATGGACTCTGAGATGGTGTGCAAGAGATGAAAATTTGAATGACTGTCTTTTAGGAAAGGGATGGGGTATGCGGGTCAGGGATGATGGCCTTGTTCACCATTGCATGGTGGCAAACTCTTGCTTCTTACTCTAGCTAAGCCAGTTCCTCTTTCATGTATTTTCTCATTCAGTTCTCCTTTTGATCCACACCAGTAACAATACAGGGTAGAAAGAGAACTGGACATACATTCATAGATGTTGAATTCATCTGAATTCAACTTGTATATTTGGGTAAACCTCTCTGTGTGACTTCAATATTCTCATCCATAATCTTATAGACTACATGGTCCCTGAAGTTCTCTTTAATTCCAAAGAATTCATGACTCCATACCTTAACTGACTCACTGATACAGCTAAATTTATAACTGCATCTTATGTGTACCAGACACAGAGCACCACTGCCTTGTCCTTCAACTTCCAATGCCAATTTTATGCCCTGCATTAGAGAAATCTTAGCCCATATTTCTCATCCAAGTTCAAATTGGTATATACCACCACCCATGAGACTCTTCCATCCATCCCACAGACTCTTTCAACACAAATTACCAAAATTAAATTTACCATCTTCCCACCCATGTCTGCTTCTCCACCTGTTCTTCCCATCTCAGGGGAGAGGGAAACCACCCCCATTCCCAAGCTAGAAACCCAGAGGTCATTCTTGACTCTTCTCTTTTCCTCACTTTCTCTAGTCAGTCATCAAATAGTGCTGATTCCTCTTAATAAATATTTCTCATCCCCACACCCTTGTCTCCAGTCCTGCTTAACTAACTTAGGCTCTAATTTCTCTTTCTGCATCATAGAAACAGCTGCAGGTCTCATGAACCCCCTTCTAATCCCTCCCAATCCATTCACCACGGTGAATCCAGAATCATCTTTCTAACCATGTTACTCCCTTCGCGAAAGTCTTCCAGTGAGTCTCCACTTCTTACAGGACCAAGTCCAAAATCCAGAGCCTAGCAAATAAGACCATTCAGAACCTACTCTCTTCTCTTAGCCTTACTTCCCTTCTCCATCAGAATGAACTTCTACAAGTTCCTCTAGCTTGTCATACTTTCTTACTTTCGAGTATTTACACGTGATGCTCTCCCCTTTTTGGAAAGTAACTCCCCCTGCCCCTTTGCTCAATTTCTCTATTTTCCCAAAACTCAGTGCAGACACCATCTCCCGGGAAAGCCCCCAAGTATCCCTATGATGTGTTTCCTTAGAATTATGCGTAAGGTCCTACAATCTCACTCATTAACTATAGAATAATTGCCTATTCACTCTTCATTTCCTGCACTAAACTTTAAAAAGCCTGAAGATAGGAAGTATTTTTTTTTTCTTTTTATGTACCATGAGTATAATGTCTGGCATATAGAGATTGTTCAATAAATAGATCTTATAATCTGAATAGATTTTATCCAACACTTTTTTTTAAAACTTGTGCTTTATTCATATTCTGAGTTTTCAGGAAACTCCCTGACTTGTGATCTTGAAAATGATATAGAGAATCCATATATTAACCCAAATATTTAGAAGAAAATACTAGAGGTTAATTATGAAAATATAATTCTTTTAAAATTAAGCAAAAAAGTGGGTTTGTATTATGATAATTATTCACATGGAAGTTTAAAGAAATTCTTTTTCATATCTCATATTAATTTTTAATGTATTATACAAACAATGATGTAACAACAGAAGTTGTTATATATATGCATATAAATATGCTGTTTCTTCTACCAGAGTTCTCTCTGAGCCTTCGTCAGTCTGGTCAAGCCACTTTCCAAGTATCACCTCCTCTATGAAGTCATCCCTAAGTCCTAAGGCAATGTTAAGTCTAGGTGACATTCTGAAATCAGCAGAATGTAAAGTATATATTGCATTTGGTAGTGGGCATCCAATTCATCTTAGAACCACAGAAAATCATTAGAAATGACTATAAACACAGGAAGCCTTCCATGTGCTACTTAAGAATGGAATTTGTTTTGTCTGCTGTGATTTTTGATGCAGTGTGTTGACAAATGTTATTAAAAAATTTTTAAAAGGCTAGATCAAGATCAGATGGCTTGCCTAAGTGACAGTTCCCATATATGAGTCAAAAGCCATTGATAAGCCAATAAATGCTATAAAATGTCTAAAATTATTTTTAAATATTTTCAATTGAGTTATACTGAATATAGTCCTGATTAGTGGCAACAATTATTATGCCTATAGCCTACCCCTTCCTCCTACAGAACAAAAGATTGAGAGACTCAGACCTTTATGTAGTTTGTTGAAAAGAAAGTTGATTTAGAGATTTGAGGACACACTTAGAAGCCAGTTGGATGACTTTGGTTGTCATAAATTATTGACCTTTGTATAAATTAGGTTGACTCTTTTTTATGTCCATTTACCTTAACTATACCTGAAGAGTTAATCAAGTTGCGCCATTACTCAGAAAGGGATTAAAATCATTTTACAGCTAAAGACCTCCCTCTACAATGACTTTCTTTCTAGGGGAAATTAACAGAAGTGCTACAACAAGTAGGTTTACCTAGTTCTACAGAAGTAAATTTGTGGCATCAGTAAATCAGGAAAAACTATCTCATTTTCAAGGGGATTTTGTTTACCTGATACCTCTCATGGAAGCCATGCCAGGAACACCCCAGAACTCACACACTGGCTTACCAAGAGGACCCACTTGGGGGCAGTATAAATAGCAAAGTAAGGGGGTGCGATTTTTTTTTTTTTTTTAACAATATCTAAACTGTCCTTCTCCTACAGATGGGAAGTCATTAGCTATATTAATACGAGTAGTCTCTTGATTGGAAACATTATGAAAGTTCCCTCTAGACTAACCCTGTGGGTTACTATTTAACATCCTTAAGATGCAATTGTAGATTAATTTGATCAAATGATTTCATCTTTGTCTCAAGAGATTATTCTTGTGGTGAACCAACCTTTCTAGTTTAGATATCCTGTAGATAAATCTGTAGATGAACCTTCCCTCTGCACTTTAGATTCCTAAATATTTATGCACCTCAGAGAAGGTTCTAAAGCTGTAAATGATAGAACCAGCCTATACTCTCTACAATTACAGCTACATTTGTGACAAAATAATAATTACAGTGAGTGACCAAATAAAAATGGGGCTCCAAATCTTGAACTTGAAGGAATTAATTCTTGAAAATTTAACTTTCTTATAAATGAATCATTTTGAAAGATTGTCAGATGTCTATCAGTATAGGTTGTTGAGCTCAATTCCCCATCTACCCATGTTCCATGAAAGAATGATGAGTCACTGTGAGCACTGCTCCAGAAAGCCCTGGATATCAGAGGAAATGAAAGCACTACCTACCTCATGAGGTGTGGCATTGCATGTTTCCTACACCTGCTAATTTCGCTAACCCAATTTGAGTTGCATAAGCCCAGCATTCTAAACCAAGATACAACACTGCCAAACTCATAAACCTCTTGGTACCTCTCCTTTAGGAACAGGAGAAATCTAAGCAGGATATAGTAATATATCCTGCTTATATTACTAATGTCATGATAATGCTGATATTCTGCAACAGATGACCAACTACAGATGGGTCAGTAATCCTGGAACCAGAAAGTCACCTTAAAGAAGACTTGCAGGTGAGGAGGAGATTGAACTAGATAACAAAAGCATATCAATGGCCTACATTTATTACACTCTTCTGCAACAGTCAGCTTAAGAGAAAACATTTTATTAGACCCACATTCTCATTATAGAAGTGAACTATATACCTGAAGCAAGGACATCAATCACCAATAGATCACTGAGATACAAGCAGAATTTTGTCTCTCCTAGTACATTAAAAATAACCAATATAGGGGCGCCTGGGTGGCTCAGTGGGTTAAAGCCTCTGCCTTTGGCTCAGGTCATGATCTCAGTGTTCCAGGATCGAGCCCCACATCGGGCTCTCTGCTCCGCGGGGAGCCTGCTTCCTCTCCTCTCTCTGCCTGCCTCTCTGCCTACTTGTGATCTCTGCCTGTCAAATAACTAAATAAAAATCTTTAAAAAAAAATAAATAACCAATATATTATTCCAAAGAATTCAGTGACATTCCATGACCAAATCTGTACCAGTTACCTCTAAGAGCCTACCAGGAATTTGTAACCTATTTGGGAAAAGAGCAGCCTTCCATGGGAAACACTAGGGTACCATCTGGCACTTACCTCTACCAAGCAGAGTAAATGCATGGTACTTCCTAAAGTAGGCGTATTAGTTTCCTGTGATTACTGTGACAAGTGACCACAAAATTGATGGCTTGAAACAACAGAAATGTATCCTCTCACTGCTCTAGAGGCCAGGAGTCCAAACTCCAAGTGTCAGTGGGCAACATTGCTTATGGAAGATTTAGAGAGACTTTGTTTTTTGCCTCTTCCAGTTTCTGGTGGTCTGAATTCTTCAACTTGTGGCTGCATCAGTCCAATTTCTGCCTCCATGATCACACTGCCTCACTCTCTTCTGCTATCTTAAAATCTCCCTTTCCCTTTCTCTTGTAAGGACATTGGCTATGGCTTTATCACACCTATATAATCCTGGATAATCTCCTCATCTCAAAATACTTCATTTAATTGCATCTGCAAAGACCTTTTCCCACATAAGATTACACTCAGAGGTTCTGGAGATTAGAAACCAGGCATATCTTCGAGAGGCCATTTTTCAGCCTACCCACAAAAGCAAAAGTGTACCAGGGGAAGAAGAGTCCGCATTTGCTTCTTACTGCTGAGATGATGGGTCTTGAGAAGCACCTGTAAAGATGGCTAAGCTTTAAACTGGCAGGAACAAAAAGGTGGGCATTCAATGTGAGGGGACCAGCAGGTGCAAAGGCCATCATGTGTTTTCAGCAAATGAGGCATGAGACCATATGTGGAGCCCACGGGGAGTGATTATCACTGCTCATCAATCCCTGATGGAGGGCATGTAGTAATGAGCAAGGTCAATCAGCCTGGGCAGTTAGGATGGAGCCAGATTATGCAAGCTCTTGAAACACAAGAAGCCCAAACTTGATCTAACAGGCAATAGAGAATCGTTGTGCATTTTTAAATGGGGAAGTCCTATGATTGCTAATTTTCTAGGATCTTAAATAAATTAACACATCTTCCCAGCATGTGCTCTTTTATTTATCCTATCCTATCATATTAGCAAAATCTAAGTCACAATATTTATTATTTTCCTAAGTTATCTTTTTTTGGAAACAGTAACAAGAATTCAGTATAATTCCCATAATGATAGGTTCTGCTACTGGCTTTAGCCATTTCCGTTAGGGGGTAAGAAAGAATACACACGCGTGCGCACACACACACACACACACACACACACACACATATCCATTACTTCGCTTGAAGAAAAGGCTCTCTTCATGAGCAATTATTTATACATCTGGCTTAGAATAAAATCATATCATGCAAATGAACTGGATTGACTCAAAGATGAAGTTCTGATTATAACAATATGGGACTTTGCAATATTCCATTAGGGAGAAAGGAAATGCTAGTCAGCAACCCAACCAGGAAAAACTATTTTGGTCCATAAATTATGCAGCTTTGTGTTTATTCAATTAGGTTAATCCTAAATGAATCCTTCTGTGAAAACTCTATGTAAACACTGCCACATACAACAGGAAAGCAATGCTGAAGGGATGCCTGCAAGGAGGGTTGCCGATTGGATCTGCCCCACGTGGAATGATTCCACTTGCTCATTCACTTGACTCCACAAGCATCTCCAACAGCGTGAGATCAGATTTAATAAAAACTCCGTCTGGCTGTGGGGCTGTGCAAATCCAGGTGAGGCCTCACAAGTCCTTAAAATTTGATTGTTTGGGGCTGCTGCAACACCAAAATTTGATGGAGGTTTTATTAAACCTGTGAGAACCTTAAGAAGACATATTTTAAAAGCCAATATGAGTATTGGGAGGGCTGCCCTTACAGGTGCATGTGAGAGCTCCTTTGTAGTATGGGGATCTGATGGACACTTGTCCCTTTTCCTGACTCTACATTGAGTAAAGCAGACCAGTATCAGAATCTATGTGATCATCTGCCTTTTCTATAATTCCATTTCTACATTAATAGTAAATAATTAATTAACCAGGTTAAAACAAATATATGAGAGCTTTTACATTTCAAGTCTGCAGCTGGCTTAGTGGCTGTTCTCTTCCTCTATGTCTTGATGACAGTCACTTTGAAGCTCAGAGTTGATTTCTAATTGATAGAGATGCGACATACTATAAACTCAGTCTACTCTTTTTCATCTGGTGATATAGTCAATGCAGATTTAACTGCTTCGTTACACTGAAAGCAAGTGGTGTCCCAAGTAAGAGAAGGAAGAAGTGGTAACAAGACAGCTGGGAAACATTATCTGCCCAAGATAACAGCGCAGGCGGTCAGTTATCATTGCGGAGTTTGGAGATAGCAATAAGTGAAAACCTTTTGTGATGGCCCCCCAGCCCCTGCCCGCCAGCCTGCACCACGAAAATGTGGGTTCTGTTAAAATTCCACAAAATGAAGATTTTAATTTGATGCCTTTGGATACCAAAAGAAACATTTTCAAAATTGTATTCATTGTAGTAATTTAATTCCTCTAAACCATCTGGAAGACACAACAATTTGGAAATCACCAATGGTAAACATGGTATCTTGTTTTCCCCTCTGTCACTACCATTTAAGCTAGGAAGACCCTCAAAGCTTTCTGGAGCTTGGGAATTTTTTTTTTTTTAAAGGAAACAATAAATTCAGAGTGGTCTCACAGGGAGATAGACTCAATATTTTTAGATGATTCATCAAAGCTCTAACTTCTGCCAAACTTTGGAAATGTATATGGTCAATCTGAAGGTGCTCTGCTGGAGGGTCATTAAATTGCCAAACTAAGACGGTTTCCAGGTTACTCTGAATAGAATGTTACTTGAGTGAGAACCTTTAACTAAAGTTTGTGGGTATCATAAAATAACCATATAGTGCCAGAAACTCCATGTCTCAGGTCTTCTGTCAGCATAATATTTTGTTACCACTAGATTTGTCCAATTTTTTAAGCACAGAATAAGTGAACAATAATAGAAATAAATCTCAAGGTTCTTTAAAATAAGGTATTTGTATATACCTTATATCTGTCATATTTTTAAAGAACAATTCCAGCTACAAGTTAAACTAAGATTGTTTTTCTCCTACACAGTAACATAAAAGAAAATGTCCCATAGCAATTCAGACTAAAGTTCCTGAGGCTCAAGTTGCTTGTTAAGGTTCTAAGACCCTTCCCAATCAGGAATGGCTTATCCAGTTGGCCAATTCAGAAGTTAAGTCCATTAAAAAATAAAATTATAAATCTGGTAATTAGGGACTAAGGTACCATTATAGACTTGTTCAAATATAGACACTGCAATTTTTCAGACCTAAGAAGTTTCCCCCAAAAAATTGAACAGCTTTCTACCACCACCATCACCACCCACATTACTTGCTCTGTCTCTTCTACGTATTGGTATGATTGTATGTGTGCATGTGTGCATACACACATGCAAGAATGTGGTGAGTAAGCAGTGTCTCTCTCTGATCTAAGTTTACCCTGTCAGGGGGATGAAAAAAGAAGACAGATAGGTGAACCCCAATATGCCAGTTCTCTGTTTAAAAAAAGTTCATGGATATTGACACTACAGTTCAACCAAGAGGTCATAAGCTACTCCTTCAAATCCTGCATTTTATTCAAAATTCATAAAGGCAGAAGCATTTCACCTTGAAGCAAAGGGGCACTCTGCCCTAGGACAGCCTGTGATCTGGGGAATGTGAACAGTAATGGAAATATTCAGAAGTGGCCTCAGTGTTTCCCCTCTGACCTCTGCAGTACTTTTTTGGACATCGACAGGAAGCACCCGTAAAAAGTTTTCTTGCCCTTGCTAATACTCTTGTTACAAATTTACAAATATGGAGAAAAAGTTGTCCACAACCTTTTGTACATTTATTCAACAAATACTAATTTCCTATGACTCTGTGACTTAAAGAAGATGGAAACAAACACATATAAAACATAGTACCAGTCCACAAGGCAAACAGCAATAAACAAAGAGTTCCAATGAATTGCCTCTTCCACTTTGTTAGTAATGTTATTTATTCCTACAAAACTTTCAGCAGACAACTTGATGCTGCTTGGCCCATGAAAAATAAACCTTTCATGACCTACATGGTTATGACCTCACTTCCAGAGACAAGTCTCCTTAGACAACACCCAGGACAGTGATGACCTCAAGCATGATCTGCCATTATTTTGATCAAGGCTATTGATTCTTTTGATGGGATTATAGCTGGTACAATGTCTATCTCTTTTACCATACTCACCCATAGCCTTACCGTTATCCTTTGCTATGATTCTAACTAAAAATTGGAATAAAAATATTATTAGTGTATATTTTTTTTTAAATTTTTTATTTTTGATAAACATATATTTTTATCCCCAGGGGTACAGGTCTGTGAATCAACAGGTTTACACACTTCACAGCACTCACCAAATCACATACCCTCCCCAATGTCTATAATCCCACCCCCTTCTCCCAAACCCCCTCCCCCCGGCTATATTAGTGTATATTTTAAGAACATAGAACAAGTTTTATTTTCTCTACATCCTCCCATGCCTAATAAGCTACCTTACCCAGAGGAATT
Organism: Mustela nigripes; assembly: GCF_022355385.1. Lineage (NCBI taxonomy): Eukaryota > Metazoa > Chordata > Mammalia > Carnivora > Mustelidae > Mustela > Mustela nigripes. The sequence continues at coordinate 136,730,979 of NC_081558.1, read as the reverse complement.
GCTTAAAAAGCAGTTAAACTGACTTGGATCTATTCAGAGTTTCTTAAAATACCTAAACAATGACTAAAAAGAATTGTAAATTTTAGGGGGAAAGCTCTGGTGTAATAAAAGGCCTACCCATTTCAAGTTTAAGATTAAAAAAAAAAACTGGGGATAAAAAATTCAACACAATAATAATAAAAAATAAAATTAAAAAATAAATTAAAAAATTCAACACAATAGCTTCTCAAAGTCAACCTATTTATAAATAATACCTATCTTTGTCTGACAAAATGATCTAAAAACATACTTATTCATTCACCGAGTCAATACATTTTCACTGAACACCTATTTCATGCTGATCTTTTACTAAGGTGTCAAGTTTTCAAATAGTCATACAGAGGGATGGATAGGCTGTCTGATGTAAAAGTTGTCTCTGAGTGATCTTTGTGCTTATCGCGCTAGGGTGAAACCCTACAGAAGGTCAAAATGACAGGTACAAGACAAAACTGTGTTTTTAATTACTTTAGGGTTCCTTGCCTTTTTCTCCATGGCTTCATCCCCTTAACTCACACGCAGTTCCTTTTTCTGTAGCTCTATGTATATGCCCAGAGATTATTCACATTTCATGTCAGAAATACTACATCTGTAAAGAAAGCTAAAGAATCAGTTTACGAAATGTTCATTTTGTCTCAATAAAATTGCTAGGCAACGTGTTTGGCTTATCAGTTCTGATTTCTCTTGTCTCTCAGTCCTAAGCTACCATGACATGGGAGACTCAGAAAGATTACTAGTGACAAGATGGTTACCCCAAATTTTTATCACATCTGGATTCCCTGAAAGAGACAAAGCATTCCATTTACTTTGCCTTCCCTGTGTACCTATATCTTACCTTCTTGCTCCAAAATATCACCATACAACCCTTCTCCTTTTCTCCTCAATGGGCCTGGGCTCATGGGCTTCTACTTGCTATTCCCACACCTCTAACTCCAGCCTTGATCACTGCTGGTATAGACTGAGGTCTGAAAACACACCACAGTAAATTTATTAATCTCCAAGTTGACCCCTCCACTGATTCCAGGTGGCTAATATAAACCTCCTGTTCTCTTCTCAGCAGCTTCTAAAGCAGGTTTGATAAACTCATCATTTAGGCAACCTTCATGACCACAGCTAGATCTTCCCTGGGCTAATAATCGTCTCCCATAGGTAATTTTTTTAGGCTACTGATCATTTGTCTTACTAATCTCTCTATTTGTTTCTGCAGCTAATAGCAGATCCCCAAATACCCTCTGTAATTTTCTAACAAGCAGAATTTCAATTCCCCATAAAGAAATCCCGCTTTAAAGTGTAATTAAAGATCATCTAAGAAAAACAGAGCCAATTTTGAACAACCCACAAGCAATTTTTTTTCCTCTGCCAGGAGGAAGGGTGTTTAGGGAGAATTAAAAATCATTTTGCAAAATTATAAACAGGTTTAATGCAACCATTTTGATCAACAGTCTTGTTATTGAGTAATCTATCTAAAATTAAGGTAATGGATTTTAAAAGGAATAGATTGAATAAAAATCATCTGCTATTCAACAGGCATATCAACCAAGCAATTACTAATTCTGTTTATAACTACAGCCCTTTACTCTTTTTAAAAGGGCAATGAAAGCAAAACTTGGTTTGTGAGCTCCTATTAAATTAGCATTGATTTTGTTTTACTGCCAAGCTAAAGAAATATCAACATTAAGAGTTATTTAACCCTACTTTAAGTATGCACACTTACATGGAATTTAGTCCACAGGTTGCTTATCTTGCTGTTTACAATGAAGTTTAAAAAAAATCAATCCCAGCATAGAAGTTGTGTGCATGGCTATAGAAGAAATAACTACTTGAGAAATTGTTAGAAAGCAGCAGTGCACTATTAAGTAGGGTACAAGGTGGTTTATGCTGTTCTGATGTAAACTCACTCAAGTGCAATCCAGTGTTAAATGTTAACAATTGCCTGCATCTGATCTATTACAGAAAGGAAGGGCTCACTTAAGTCAAACATCGGCATATGCCAAAGTTATTTTCTCAATAGTTCTTATGTTTGTAAATATTTAAGGTTGTTCAGAGGCAAAATATTTTGAGTTGTTTGGAGGCAAATATAAAAGACAGGGAAGATACATATATTAGATTAAAGTACAGCTTTCCCAATTTTTTTTAAAAAGTCACTTCAAATCAGAAATAAAAGCAATCAATCTTTGAAACATAAAAATTCCAAAAGCTATGACAAAATATAGCACATTGTTGACAGAGGCGTCAAAACCACTCAAGAATTCAGCACCTGGGGGGCTCCTAGGGGGCTCAGTGGGTTAAGCCTCTGCCTTCAGCTCAGGTCATGATCCCAGATGAGCCCCACATCAGGCTCTCTGCTCAGCAGGGAGCCTCCTTCTCCCTTTTTATCTTCCTGCCTCTCTGCCTACTTCTGCCTACTTGTGATTTCTCTTTCTTAAAAAAAAAAGAAGTTAGTACTTGGTAAAGCCACTATGGAATTATGGAGGTTCCTTAAAAATTTTTAAATAGAACTACCATATGATCAGCATTCTAACTTCAGGTATATATCCAAAGGAAATAAATTCACTCTCTTTAAAAAATGTCTATACTTCCATGATCAATCGGCATTATTCATGATAGCCAAGACATGGAAACAACCTAAGTATCCATTTACAAATGAATGGATAAGAAAATGTGATACACACACACACACACACACACACACACACACACACACACAGTGAAATATTATTCAGCCATAAAAAATGAAATCCTCCTATTTGTGACAACATGGATGGAACTTGAGGGCATTAAACTATGTGAAATAAGTCAGACAGACACAAATATTATATGATCTCAGTTACATGTGGAACTTATAAATGTCAAAGTCATAGAAACAGCATGTAGATTAATGGTTACCAGGGGTGGGGGAAATGGGAAGATGTTGATCAAAGGGTAAAAACCCTCAGCTATCAGTAAGTTCCAAAGATCTAATGGACAACATGGTGATTACAGTCAGCAATACTGTGTTATATACATTGTATCCTTGAAAGCAGCTAGGAAAGTAGATCTTAAATGTTCTCACCATAATAACAATATCCAAAAGTAAGGTAATAATGTGAGACAAAAGATGTTTGAACTAACTGTGTTAAGCATTTCACAATATATACATGCATCAAACCATTATGCTATACATCTTTAATTTGCACAATGTTTTATGTCAACTATATCTCAATAAAGCTGGGGAGGAAAACAAGGAAGTCAGCAGATGGAGTTAAGTCTGGCTGAATCTGCAAAGATGTTTTGTACCAGGTTTGTTGCAAATACTATAGCAATGTGTCAGACTTTCCTACTCTGCAAGAACCTGATCTTTTTCAGATTATGCGAATCTAAAACTGATTGAAAGAAGGACAGCTATTAGACTTGTGTCAAAAGGCCTTTCCATAATAGAAATGTACTAGCCATTTTGAAATTTAATCATAACCCTTCAGATCTTTCTAAGCCCCTAGAAACAATTTCTTTTAAAGTATAGTATAACTTTAAATGAGTTCCCCATATTCTATTTTTCTCTTACATACTACTATGTTAGAATATGTTGAGCATCACAGGAGTTTCTTTTACAAGTAAAAGCAGAGAATTAGAGAGTGCAAACAAATTCTCTGATCAAGGTAACTCAAAGCACTCTCGGTCATTAAAGGGCTTGTTCCCAGAGTGTATCTGGGTGTCTCAAGAATACTGGAGGATGAAAATCACTAACCTGTCTACCAATTTCCTACTCAAATAATACAACTTGTTCTCTTCTAATGATATAATAGAGAATATAGGGGAACTAAACTTTATTGCATCTTTACCATGTGGTTAGCATTGTGCTTAGGATGTTCCGTGCATTAATGTATTCAGTCTTCACAACAGCCCCATGCATAGTCCCATTTTATGGAGGAGGAGACTGACATACAGAACCAACCTTAGGCTAACTTCAGTCATGCCGAAAAGCTATATACTTGCTATGAGAGAGCAAAATCAACAGAGATCCAGAAACATCAGACATATGAAAATTTCTACTCACTAGCTGCAAAAATTCATTATTGCAGTCAATGGTCCCCAGGGTTTTCTTAGTCACATGCTGCTCTCAGAAAAAAAAAGAAAAAAGAAAAATCCTTGTGCACATACCCACAACATATACACATTTATTTATTATAAATTATGTAATATAGAATATGTACTGCTGTCAATAGTTAATATTTCAAGACATAATATCAGCTTAGGGCAAAGTTCATGCTTTTAAAATACTAGATGTAAATCATATGACAAGCCTTCCTGATAATTTTGAATATTTTTGGCTAAACTTCTTGTCAGAGTACGATTAGCTCAACATCAATTTTACTGTGTGAAGGAACTGAAGAAGAGTCCATCTGGCAGGAAGGAAAAGATCAGCTCCGCAGTTTTCTTATGAGTTACTTGTGCTTTTTCAGTACCAGATTAAAACTAATTCCTTTACAGAAATATTGTTAAACTACTTATTAAGTGAGGGTTTAAACAAAACAAGATAGCACTCATAAATACACTTGACACATAAAAAGCTGTGCATCTAAAGACCAACACAGGAGTCAGGGTCCTCCATATGCCCCTCCATCCACCGCGGGCACATTACAACGCCCTCTTCTTGTCCAGTCCTTGGGAGTCACCTGATCACCAGCTGTGGAGTGGGGAAGTCCATACCTTAGATAATTGGTGGTTTGATTTAATTTCTTTATATAAATTAATATAAATGTTAATATATCTTTTCTGCATCCCAGTGCCTCATGTGACTCACCGAGTACTGGTCCCTAATTTGAATACTACTGCTTTAGTAACAAGAGTTAGAAGTCAACATAGAAGCATAAACTCTCCCTTCAATATAAGGTCTTCTTGATCAATTTCAACTAACTTCCCAAGACACATCCACCTAATTTATCAAGACAGGAAGAGATGGAGACTTTATTACAAAATGGTTAGAAGCCCCAGCCCTGCCATGTTCTAACCGCAAGTTACTTCACCTCACCTCTATGAGGTACACTACTTACTTCACCTACAGTTGTGAGGATTTGTTGAGCAACACTTAGAAAATACTTAAGAGACATAGCGTAAGCACATTAATATCCACTGAATTATTACAAAATATTTCATGCTAAAAGTATTTTAATGGGCAATCTCCCATAGGAAATTATCTTCGCAGGAATTAGGAAAACCACATACAATTACCATATAGTTATTCATATTCTGTGAAGCCCTTTCCACAGGCAAAGCCTGATTACATCAATATATCATTATGCCAATTGAAGTCCTAAATGGAGTCTCAACCCTTGACCTGGGTTCATAAGAGACAGATTCAAACAATAATCATTTGACATAAATAAATAAATAAATAAATAAATAAATAAATGAATGAATGAATAAATAAATAAATAAATGGGAAAATACAGCTTTTGGTTGGGGGGGGGCAGTGTGCAGAGTGAAGGCGTTAGAATAAATCCGTGCTCCCCAGACCAGCAGAATCAGCATCACAGGCTGCTTGTTAAAAATGCAAATTCTCCACCCAAATCTAGACCTCCTGTATCAGAACTCCAAAGATGTGTCTTGAGTATTAACAAACCCTCCCAGTGATCCTGATACACTCCTGAGTTTGAGAACTGTTAGTATACATCATACCCATATTCTAAAACAAAGAGGTAAGTAAGATTTACAGTCTCCACCAGCAGATGTGTTCACTGCCTTTATATAATTTCCCTGTAATGAAGTAAACTCTCCTCACTTGTGGACATTACAATGTTAGAACAATGATAGGGATAATCGTCCTTGTTAAATTTGCTTTGGTTTGGAAAAACTACTCAAAGTTAAATACAAACATTTGGCTATAATTCAATCCTGAATTTGGTTATAAATTCAAGATTGTTATGTTCATGACACATTTTTAAACATAATCTTATCCATGAGTTATAATTTCTAGTAAGTTTGGTATAATAAATAAATAAAAGTGAATACCTGTTCACTGTTCCATTTTCTTAGTAATACATGTATGTTTCACAAATGTTTTTTAAATAAGGAAACAAAAACTCCTCTACTTAATTTTCATATTACACTTGATATTGTTAGCTAAAAAACAGGTTATCCTTATTATCTTTTTACTTTTCAGTCACTTTAACTCAGAACAAGTCGTTGTTCATTTGCTTTTTTTTTTTTTTTTTTGCATTCTGTTCAATCTGTAGCTATGTCTGCAACACCATGGACAAATTTTGGAAAGGAAGGAAAGGAAGTCCTGTGCATATTTGAATAATAAAAACAGACTTCTAGCTAAATAATTCTAGGTGTTTTATTTACTGTTTAAACTCAGGTGTGTACATTTTAAAGTACCACCAAAAGCCGTAGAGCTGGGTCTCTTATATGAACTACTTTCCCTTAATACACATGACCCTCCCTTTGAATTAAGTACTATTTATTAATGAGCTATTTTCTCATTAAGGGGCCTGCTGGCAGAGACTTTTGCCCGCTCATATGATATTATTTGTAAGACAGATTGTGGGTGATTTCAAGGCTTAGATGGCCTTTCAGTTATTAGGACTGACAAATAAAATGCAATACATTTGCAAAATTTGGTGAAAGAAGAAGAGAACATTCTCGGATAAGAAAGTATGGCCCAAGTCCAGACAGCCAGCTGTGAACTTGATTCTCTAGAAATGATTTACATGGTCCCAATGCACTGTCTCTATAATTTTCTTTTTACACATCAGTTCGGATCTAGATTATATACGTAAGATTTATTTGGTATTTTTTGTTCATTTTGATTTATTATTACACTGTTTTCTCAACTTTCTCTGAAATGTCTTCTATGAAAAATGATGTAACACTTATTGCATTTATTATACTTAACGATAAACCTTTCAGTAAATTCACCAGTGTAAAAAATGGTCAAAATAACACACATTTAATTTAATGTAACACGTGATTTTACTTTAAGAGATTTTACATGCACAAAAATCCTTAAGATTTTGGCCTTTATCTAGGGCAACTTGCTTTCAGCAGGAAACTAGTTTGAATCAATTCTTTTCCATTTTAGATTATATAAGGGTCAAAATTCTTATGTGAACCTCATGGTTATTTGTGGGACATGACAAAGAAAGGTAAAATCTAACCATTTTTTCTAGCCAAAACGTTTAAATACTATTTCTCATTTGAGTCTACCTCTTTCATGTAAGATTTAAGTGTTTTATTTCTCCTACAAAAAAAAAAAGAGCTTATAAAATCTAATTCTAAATCAACTTTTTGTGGTTAGATATATACTTCTAAATGGAATGAAATGACTTCATCAATTTAAAATGCTTTCAAATCTCCAGTCATGCTATAAAGCACACAATCCTTAGTTGGAGATGGATTAAAAGGGTTAACATATCTTTTCAAGTTAATTAAGACTCAATTTGAACTAACTCGATTCTTTCCCCTCAATTTAATGCTTCCATTTTTTACCAGTGACCTGAAAACATCTGATTTCATAGATGCCAATGGAAACAAAAAGCCCCAAACACCGAAGAACTGGTTTTCCTTGCAATGGCAACTTATTCATCTTGTTGAAGCTGGTTAGTGAAGTTCATCTTTTCATGTCTAACACCAAATTTTATATCCATGCAACTTAAACACCTTACTAATGTTGTCATGGAATGCTTAACTTTATTTTCTTGACCCGTGATTAAATTTAAAATTTTTATTATTTCTCCTATAATTTATTGTAAAAACAAGGGCCTCACATTTCATAAATCTTTTAAGGAGTTGTAAATATGCTACTATGAAATTACCTAATTACATATTTTACAGTCCACCCTATAAGTAAAAACAATCCATCGCATTAAAAACAAATTAATCTAAAGATGCTTACTTCAGTTGAAGAGATACCCTAACTCAATAGTTTTTTAAGCTGTGACCAAATAAACGGTATCATTTGTATTTGATTGAAAATGCAAATGCTGTACAGAAAAATACAAACTGTGTTTAAAAAGAAAATGAAGCTTCCCTTATTTTTGTAACAGAAAATATCATTCAAATTCAACCTTGTCCCCAGCATATCATCATCACTTTGACCTTTACCAGGGAAAGTTAGAACAAACTGAGAAATCAGTGCTCAGTGGGGTTGGGGTGGGGAATGGGGATGGGGGACGGATGGGGTGTGGGAAACTAAGGAGCATTAACTGGATAAAACACTAAGCTCACACAAATGAACAGCTGATCCAAACCAGTTGATCTCAGAATAGAGGCTATTTCATATCAAAATATCACTTCTTAGCACTGAGTTTTGGTCAGGCTCTTTTTTTCTTTCTCTTCCCCTTAGAAAGCTGAAACTAGTCAGATTTGTAACTTTTACAATGAGAAGTTGGGGTAACATTAAATCATCAGTTTAGTTTAATTTGGAAAATATCAACGACTTATAATTTGTTAACCGTCCTATTGGCTTTGTTTTTTTATAGACACTTTCCTTCCTGTGTATCTTACTCGTAGAAAACAAGTTCATTTATCACCATTCCAATACTATTGTTGTAAGTAATAGAAGTTCCCTAAACAATGGCTGAGTTTCAGATCCCACTCATTCTGCTGGCAGCTGTCCCACTCTAATCACCAACCGTTAAACCTGCATTTGGTCACTAATACACTAAAACATTGCTAATGACACGTAGGTAAGACAAGATAAGCCCACCCTCGTGATGAATGACTCCACAAAAGCAAAGTGGCAAAAGTAATTATAGAATCACATGGACCGCTGGCCTTGAATTGTCATGGACATCCCATTTCATGTTCAGCTAAAAGAACTCGGAGATAACCTTATGTTCAGCAGAAACGGAGGTTGTATCACAGATGTACTTCAACTGACACATGCTTCTGTTACAAGAACTAATTGTTTTACAGGAAAACAGCTTCAATTTCTTTATTATCACGATGAATGAAACAGTTGTCCACAGTCAGATTGTATGCGGACTACAGACAAAGCCTTGTGGAAATATAAGTAAATAATTTTTAAATGTTCCAATAATCTCGTATTGGGTTTTATTAAATACCATTCAGCATCACCAACTTCCCATAAAACTTCACAAGAAGTTTTAAAGTAGACGTGAAATATAATTAGTTATGATTACAAAAACATGAGTGCATTTAAATATGTCAAATGTTGGATATAATTTTAATAAAGAAAAATCTAATCAACATTCTAAATAAAGATGCTAACAAAAGTTGTATATAAATATTTTAAATTACTTGATGTGGTGTTTAAAATATTTCAACGCAAATAAAAATCCTATGAACAAAATAATAAAATTAGCTCACCATTCCATTACAGTTAACAAGGAAAATGGAAAATTTCTTTTTTTAACTAAACAAGTAAAGGATTGCTTCACTGAGGCAACACTCTAACAATCTAATTGCGCCATCATAAAACTGAACCACACAATCAAGTCCATGACACTGTCACTTTTATCCAGATGGATATTTTTCTCCACAGCCTGTTAATAGATACTGTCAAGGTGATGATAAACACCAGAATCTAGGCACATATATCAATATACTCTGTGATGGGAGGGAAGAAAAAGTAACCACAAATTTTAAATAGACTTACTACTGTGATGATCTCTACAACAAATGCAACACGTCAAGGTATTTCTAAACATTAACCATTTGTTTGAACTCTAGGCCTAAAATAGCATCATCCTAATCTTATCAATTTGAGGTTGAGAAAAATACCATAAAGTCAGGGATGTGTTTGCTCTCCTAGCACATGCAATTCCAATTACGGCTTTGTTACTGCAAAACACTAAATATTGGGCTTTTGATAAGCTGAAATTAATAAGAAGTGACAAATGAGACATAGTGCAGTCAGGATAAGAAATTTATAAAGGGAAGAAAAATGTGCCAGGGCATGGGAAAGAGGGAAGGAATGTTTCTAAGATCCCAAAAAATCTTGATATAGGAAATTGGATTCTGTAAAGCATATTTATTGTGTTTTAAAGAGTATCATACAGACCACTACTTTAAGCTTGTCTCGGAAATTTCTCATTTTGCTTTGGATACCAAGAAAAACAGAACTGAATTTGGAGCTCACACCTGAAAATTGACAAGACTTTGTAATTTTTTTTTGGTTTATTTTTTAAATTTACCTTACCTCAGCTTTTTACATTTTTTTCATATTATCTCTATCCATTTTACCTTACTTTATGTATTTTGAAAAAGTGATTCAAATTCTTCTTGGAATTGGAGCAAATGCCCTATTTCATTCTCTATGAAAGTGGGAGTAAATGCCCTATTTTGTTCAATCTAAGACCCCCCCTTTATTGTAAGATGCATCATTAATGTCTATGCCACTAACAGGTGGCAATAAACCCACAAGAAACTCACTGCCAATTGAACTTTGACACATCATTGATTATAAGAAGCATCCTGATTTCAGAGATGATAAATGTGAAACAAAAAGTCCATCTTTGAATCAGCGAAATACAATAACTTCATTCTCATCACTATGGTTTTAAGTATTCATTGACAGTTCAGTTTGGTGCTAGGTTTTGGAGGCCAAGGTCAAGAACTCAAATTGTGGAGATGGTCAAGACGTTAGCCACCACCTTGACCATCAGAGGTTATTTTACAGATGAGGAATACAGAAGAGAAGACATAGTCTGAATCCTCAAGAAGCTTGTGATCTCACTGCAACTTCAATGATCACATGACAAGGTAATGTGAATTGACTGCCTATCAATTACTCAAAGAACAGGATATATTTATCACACATATGTATATCGAGACCAAAACTAAACCTTCACTTAAAAAGCTTTTATTTTTCTATGAAAAAAAGACACACCACAATACCAACTGAACATTCTCTTACATCTCATTTTTTTCTAGAAAACATAAGCTATATTCATTTCTGGCATCTCAATTATTACTGAAGAGCTCTTATCATAAGTAAAGTCTGTTGTTTTTTTTAAATTGAAATATTTAAGCAAGAGTGAGAAAAGCCATCCTATGTAGAAGTATCTCGTGCTGGAAAGAGAATTTGACTCTTTGGGTTTTACATATCTAGAAGAAAATAAATTTTACATAGATTTTTGTGAAATCCTAAATATGAGTAAAGAATAAAATTTCTCTTGAGCTTCTAGTATTGTATAAGGACATAGAGCAAATGAGTCATTTGAGTCAAAATTTCTGATTTTGTTAAGTGGTGACTATGAAGGGATTTTTGTTTTCATCATTCAAGGATTAAAATACATTATCTTTATCCCTCTAAAATTTCTAATTGAATGATAAATCTTATAGCTTCAACATCAACTGACACCTAAGTTACACTCCAGTTATAGTAGAGACAACCTAATATCCTATCAATTATATATATATGGGGGGGGGGAGAGAAAACACCTTAGTGAAATAAAATCTGATCGTAGATAATTGGCAGTATGAATAGTTGGAAGTTCATAGTGACTTTGCCGAAACACACAACATTCAAACATTAATGGTGGTAGAAAGCTAATTAGTAAAATTTAATTGGATATATGCAACGGGGTATAATGAGAAGAGTTAAAGCATATTTAATTTTTAATACAAACATAAACTCTGAAGTGGATAACTAACTAAAGCCAATCACTGTAAAAGATAGATTAACACATTCTAAAGACCACCCTACTAGCACATAGAATGAAGAGATGTCTAAAATTAAACATAATAATATATTCTCTTGTGCCTTTAAAATAAAACACATATAGCATGCAATTATCTAAACTGCTTAAAGAGAAAAATTCAAAATGGTAAGGCAGACAAGTGTATATGGAAAATGACCCCATGGAATATAGTTTAAAAAAAATGAATGGAATTTTATTATATGCAGATAAGCATCCATAGCAAGACATTCAGCAAACCCAGAAACCTAGAAAGCAGCCAAAGTAAAAGGAGACATGTCAGGGATAGTGCCTAATTTCACTGAATCTGATATCAGGGCAATATGATATGGAAGTCAAAAGGGTCAGTGCTATTTCAGGGAATATATGTTACAGAGAAGTCGATAGTCCCTCTCTGCACACAGGATATTGACACCACAGCCAGAGCCTAGGGCAAGGGAAAAGGTTCTGTGTAAAGTGGACTACAAACCTAGCTGTGATCATGATCCATGATCAAATGAAGAACTTTAAAATACTGATGCCTAGGGCCTCACACCAGGAATTCCATGAGGAATTTTTAAAGCTCTCCCAGAGGTTGCTACTGGCCATCAAGTGTTGAGGACACTGGTTTGGAAAAACCTTGGAGCAATTTTTTTCCCATTAATTGGTCTTGGCTTTTGTTGATTAGTAGGTGTGTGTCTTTTTCTTGGAAGTGACTATAAGTTTTTGTTCTTGTCTAATAGTCTTCAAAATAAAATAAGAATGTGATGTTGGCACACAACATGAGATAATGTCAAAATTGTAGGTCAGAGAGATATGTTATCTTAAGCACTAAAATCAAGTTTGCAATGTTTTCCAACGTCTTCTCTGTGTGATAGACAATTATGCTAAGTATTGAGCATTGTGAAAGACTGGCTTTATGGCTTCTCGACAGGGAACTTAAAATATGACATAATCAAATATGAGTTGTATTTTCCAGAGTCCTTAGTAACAACAGAAACAACTCTAATTTAGGCAGAAAAGGAATTCTCAAAAGGCTACTCTTTAGAAAGTAAAAAACCAGACTTGAGGCTACAAACCTAGGAGCAGTGGCTCAACATACTTCATCACTGTCTTGTGAGAGCCCCCCCGCTTGGGGCACAGGCCTGGCCATGCACCAGCCACTTACACTGTTGGTATCCCCAGTATGGGCTGCAGGAGATATATAACTAGACCCCTGACTTGTGCCAGAATGGAATCTTAGTTCTATTGGTTGGAGTCCTACCAAACGGATCCTGTCCACCATCCACACCAGAATAGAACCCCAGCAGTGCCTGCTTCTGTGTCACCACTCACTGAATCTAAATCAGCAAAACACTGTTATGTGTCTACCCTTGGCTCTCAGGGAAGCTGGCAGAGCCCTCATCTAGCATTTTCTAAGCCCTAAGTGGAGCATGTTCTCTATTTCCCACTAAGATTCATAAGGTAGGGGAATTCTTCACACAGAAAGGGAGCTTATTCACTGAGAAGCCTAAAAAGAATGATAAATGGCCTCTACATTTCACTTTTCCCAGAATTAAGCAAAAGTATAGGAAATGTCTTGCTCTGCACATTTTAGTTCTGTGTCTATAGTGTGCTATATCTGAAGCTAGACTTAACTTCAAATTCCCAAGTTCATTTTTATGTGTTTTGGGTTCTTCAACTCTCCAACACACAAATGTGTTATTAAGGACTGATGTAGTGTTGCTCAGTTCATACTTAGCTGGTTTCTCACATTGTGCTATTGTATGCTCTCATATCTAAAATTTGCCAAGTTTAGGTTGGTATTAACATTGTAAAATACTGATGCTTCCTTAGGTACATGTGGCACCTGAAACAACCATGTCCATTACCATACATCAGACATTTATTCTAAATTTTCCATTTTACATCATAAGTAGATCTCATTTTTAGAATGCACACACACCAATTGTATGCCAGGAACTATGCAGTTTAACACAATCCTGTGGCCCTGAGATCCTAACTTGCTGGGAAAGAAAGTTTATGCTGGCTCAAGGACATCTTTAAAGTTTCTTCTCCTTGCCTGTGATGCTTTGATTATTTCTAAAACATGTTCTGGTCCTGTAAATTATAGTTCTTCTTGCCATTTGTTGGCAGACTCTTGAAAGGAGTGGTTAATATATACCTTTTCAGAAACAACTGAATGGTATGATTTCAAACCTACATTGTCACTATTTAGCATTTCAGCCTTGTTCTGACAGGTGAACCCAAATCTTCTCTTTTAGAATATATTAGGTTATTATTGCAAATATAAAATCAAGTGAATCCTCAACCAAAGTTTTCTGAGTTATTTCTTTCAATGGGTAACTTTCATTTCTCTTGAAAAGGATAGAAGTTATCTTTGCCCAAGAACAGGCATCCAGTCCAAACCAGAAAATGTATGAAGTAGTTAATCCCAATATACAGCTAACAGAAATAACTTGGGAAGGACCCCAGTATTCCCACAAACTATTTTCCTAATATCAAACTCTAAAGTTCTCTTTGGAAAAACAAAACACAAGTCAGGTGAGTTTTGAAACACAAAGAACATTTTTAAATGCAAAGGGCTCCAGCTTTAAGCAAAGAGGAAACACAAACAGGGCTATTATGAATTACCAGTTTCTATTAATTCTATGCATTTTTTCTATGGAGAAGGTGCACGGCTTTCAACAGAATAAAAAAGGGATATATCTTTAAAAGTAAAAGTTAAGAAATGGCCCTCTAGAATAAGCGGGCTCTAGAATAAAATTAAAGAGCCCCTTTCCTGTTCCAAAGGTGGGCTCTTCAACTACCACCACCTAAACTTCTAACTGAGACAAGGAAAGGTAAAGTTAGCTTTTTCAATTGGACATTTCTCTAAAGTCCTAGGTTCTGAATGTCTTAGATACAAAGACACAAACTGCCAATGACCTTATCCTAAATGGATTTCTTATGGGAGACTAAAGTATTCCTCTGCACTTTTGGGAGCAGTGAACTTTGCGTGAGGACTCCATCCAATGTTTATAAACATGATCACCACCATTCACAAGCTCAGACACCATAGGGCGACAGGTAAAAGAACTGTTCCTCCAACTGTCCCTCTGCAGTTGGAGACACCATCATATAAAAAGAGAGAAAGAGTAACCACGAGCATGGAATTGAAACCATAAAAACGGCATTTTTTAAACATTAAAACATTACTCAGCAGTTTAAAAGTCTAAATGGTACAGTAGGCTCTTCTGATAATTTCCATTTGTTCCCACAAAATTCAGAGGAGATGGTTGTCATCAGATATAGCTAAATGGTTCTTTTTAAAATACTAAAAATAGGGGCACCTGGGTGGCTCAGTCATTAATAGTCTTCCTTCGGCTCAGGTCATGATCCCAGGATCCAGGGATCAAGGGCCATGGGGCTCTCTGCTTGGCGGGAAAACTGCTTCTCCCTCTCCCACTCCCTCTGCTTGTGTTCCCTCTCTCGCTCTCTCTCTCTGTCAAGCTAAGTAAGTAAGTAAGTAAATAAATAAATAAATAATATACTAAAAATATTCTTATCTTATAATGCATACAACCCAGTCCTCATCCATTTATGAGTATCAAGTAACTTATGACAGAATTCATCACTAGCCTGGTTTTTAGAAATTAGTTTCTCTCAAAGTGCTCTGCATTATTTTTAGTAGTTCCCTTACATTTCCCAAAGTGTATTACCTGAAACACTAGACCCAGATGATGCTCCACGAAGAAAGAGACTCAAAGTCCAGGAAATACTATACCTAGATCCCTCCGTGGCAAGAAATCATGCACCTTTGATCAGTATGAGTGCTGAGAAGTCCCATTTTGCTTTTTTTAGTCCAAAGTCACTTGACTCCTGACCCAGAAAGTGAAGAGTTTGTGTTTGAAGATATGTTTACTTTCAGTTGTAGCATTTGGTAACATTTATGACTTCATACTTATGACGTGAGTAGGGCAAGCATTAGCTACTCCGTGTTGGAGATGAGAAAATGGAGGCATGTAAAGGTTAAATTATCTGTTCAGTGTCATCTGGGGTCTAAGTCACAAAGCTGAGACTCAATCCGTTGTTTCTTCTGCTCTGGTGCCTTTGAAGAGCCATGAGAAGCTAGGATGGTCACTTCCTACATATCATCTAAAAAGCACAGAAATACACCTAAGTCTTCAGAAAAGCCATTGCAGGAAAGATTTCTTGGTCACAGGATTTCCCCCAAATTCCTAATCTTATTGTCCAATGCAAATACCTTAACAAGGCCAGGAAATTCTTACTGCTTTCTTTCACAAACCCACACCCAAACTATGTGTCAGCCTTTCTCAATTCACACTCATTAGTGATGACAAATCCCCTGAAAACTTCAAAAAATGGTGAAATTTAATAAATTGGAGAGATAAAATGCATGTAAACATTATATTTAAGGTTTGAAAGAATTTTTTAAGCCTTTAGGAATGTAAAAGTACTCATTAGTTTATAAAACATGAAATGTATCAATTATAATTTGATTTGCTCACAAAATCATTAAGTTTCATTGTTCTTCAAATAAACCATTCAATAGGTTAATTGAATTTATATTTAAGTGTATTATATTTTCATATAAAGCGAACATTATATTGCCAACCTTTAAACAATTTATCTGGTTTTAATATTTTTGAATTTTTGAGAAGTGGGCACTCTTAAGAATAAATGAAATATTATATTCCAGTAACACAGAAGGTTATTATATTTTCCGGGCAGAGTCCTCCAGTATAGGACAGAAGGGAGACCATAGCTTTAACCAAAAATCTCAAGAAAAAAAAAAAAATGAAAAAGAAAAACACTTTTTGAATGATGAAATTGTCACATGCAGGTATATCTAGATGATCGGCCTCTGTTATCCAGAACTTCTAAAAGCAATTTCTGCTTTTCAGAAGTTTCTTATGTATCTTTTGGTGGACTTCTGACAATTAGAGTTTTGTTCTGAATGAGAGAAGTTTTTTCTTGTCTATTTTCCATACAGCTCACTTTCTTACACCAAGAGGCAGCGTTGTGGGGATGTGCCTGACTCAGCTTCAGGAAAGAGCCTTCCTCATCCCTGATCCATGTAAATTCCTCCCTGGCACACTATCTAGGGGTCCAACAAACACCAGCCCCTTCCTTCAGTCTCCATCAGTCCACTCCCTCACCAGCCTCCTGGTGGCTCCCTCTTCTGAAACTCTTCAGTAGCACCATTGCTTGGCTTCTTTATCTCCTCCCCCCATCCCTCACTCCACAGTTGCCTCTTGTGTTTCAACCCAGGTGGTCTTTAAGAAAAAAAATTAATCAACTGCCTGTGTGTTTAAGAATAATCCAAGTTTGCATCAGGCTGAGCCCCTGCCATTTCTTTCATTCATTTAACAGACTCTTTATTAAAAGCCTACTCTGGCTGGATTGTGCTGAATGCCAAGGATAAAACATGACCCTTGACCTAGAAGAGCTCAGTCTAGCAGAAAAGATACTGTGTCCAAAATAAATTATGATCCCACAGAGCACACACAACAGGAGTACAGAAGAAAGACAGAGAAGGAAGCAACTGACTCTCCTGGGAGAATTAGGGAAAGGACATGGCCCCACAGCTAGGTCCCGGAAGGTGGATAGAAGTTTATCCGTCTGAAAATCTGAGCACAGGTATACCTGAGGCATTTACAGATTTTGACTGGAAGAAATAGAAAGCTGTTTTAACATACATGCCAATAAAGTTTTGGAGGGGCAAATGCTGTCAACTTCAAAATCTCTGTGAGAGAAATTTATACTTTCTGACCCAAAGGAGGGATATCAATCAACTTTTGGCATTCCCTCCGCCTTACCTCACTGTCCTGTCAGGAACCTCTCTGCACCTTCACCAGCAATGATTTAAATAGGTTATCCTTTCTCCCAAGTTTTCAGGCCTACCTGTTAACATCCCTTCCTTCACACCTGATAAATGAACCAGCAATTCATTCTCATGGAAATACAGCTGTAAAGGTTCATAAATAATAAATTAAAACTTGCTGTTGCCATCTAGGTTAAAATAATCCTTGGACTAACTATTGGCAGAGCATTTAGTCATAGCTCATGAGGGAATATGGTTCTACCACATTCAGTTCTAATTTGTGCCTGAGGGGGGTTTTCCAGGTGAAGGTGGATAGCACAATGTCAAAAATGTCTGAATGTCTGGCATTATGTAGGCATAATATTTAACTGCATTTTGAGGGGACTTATCCATGATACCTGGTTTTCCTTATCTCAAAAACAATTTAAAAATGGACAAAACCTCTGCTTTTCCTCTCCTCCATATCTTCTTTATTTCCCTACCAAAATTTTGGATGCAAAAGACCCCTCCACTTCCAATTGATTATCACCATTCTCTCTCCAACCCCTCCCCAGCCCACACAGTGACATCTCTGTCAGGCCACGTCAGTCTTACTCTACTGATTCTGCCTTAAAGTTCTCTAATAACTCCAAATCTTAAACCAAATGTTCTCATCAGTGCTTAATATTTTATACTACAGTATGCATTATTTCTGTCTACCATCCTTTCTTCTCAGAGCTACCTTATGTCTCAGTTCTAGATGCCATCGTTTGTCAAACATCTATTGGTGGACACAAGTCTGTGCTAGACATGGGGGTTAGTACCATCCCTGCCTTCAAGAAATGTATAACCCAATATGGAAGGCAGAAAAGAATCCTGCATTTACAAACAAGAATGGCATGTTATTGGAAGATGCACTGGGGGTCAGAAGCACATGCCTGGTATCCTCTTACCAATAAACCAAGCCCAAGATAATGTCTTAGAAAATGTAAGCTGGGTCCAGAAATCAGGGTTGAGTTCATAAGGAAGGAAAAGCAGGCAGGACATTCCTGGGGTGCAGTGGGGGAGTTTAATATCCATGCTTTTCTCATCCTGCTTCCCCATCTGTCATTCTCTTTAGTTCTTTTCTGTTTTGATTCTGGGTGCAAACTGAGGCTCAGTCCTCATTTTTAGTACTTTCTCCACTGACTTTTGTTCATTCACAGGACCTATATATATATATATATCAAGGTTCAACTACTCGCAGTGCAAAATGGTGGTCAAATCCGAGCCTCATGCCCAGGATCCCCATGTCCCCACACCACAGATCACAGCCCCACAGGAAGGGTGCACCATCTCGTGGTTATCGGTGTTTTCAGACCTTAGCTTATTATCTTCCTGTGAACAGTGGTCCCTTCATAGCCACAGGCTTTCAAGCAATAGCACCATCCTTTTTGCAGGCATTAAAATTCAAAACCTTGAGAATAATCTTTTCCTCTTCTCCTTCCTCCCTACTCAGTATTCCATGCCTTCATGAATGAATGAAAGAAACCACTATTCATCACGGTTTTCCCTTCTTCTAAAACCTCTAAAGAGCTCATTTTGCCCTCAAAATAAATTCTTAATCTGGATTTAAGAGTCTCCATAACATGATCCCTTATCCAACCCCAGTGACCTATACCATGCCATCTTGCTACATTTATGTGACAGCGGATGGTTCTGAAAGTGTTTCCATAAACCATTTTTGCAAACATTATCTCTTTTGGTCTACCACAACACCCTGAGAAGATTGGCAAGACAGGCATTATTATTCCTCTCTTTCTGGAAGACAAAGCCAAGACTATGAGAAGCAGATTAAGTCAAGACTTCTAATTCTTAACCCAGTACTCCTTCTCATTTAATCATATCATGCCTTGTGTTTTGATTTGTTCCATAAGTGCAACATCAATTGTTTCTTTTGTGAGTTTCATATTCTTGCTAAATTGTGAGTTTCTAAAAGCAGGGGAGGGTATCCAGCATTTTTTTTCTGTAACTTCTCAGCACATAGCATGTAGAACCGCATTGTGTATAGAAAAGATACTCAATAAATAATCCTTGAATAAATGTTCTACACCATGTGATTCTGCTTAGGGAAGTCATAGTGCTACTCCCTTTCTTAACCTCATCATGCTCTGCTCTGCTGATTAGATTCTCTTAATTGAAACTCACAACCATAGCCAGCAAGGCTTTTGTGATCCTGCTCTGGCCGACTTATCTGACTGCATCCTCTCCCTCTCCTTCCTGTCCACCTAGCTGCAACCACCTTGTCTTTTTTCTGTTACTCAGTTTTGCTGAGTTCATTTCTGCCTCGCAGTTTTGTGTCTGCTGTTTTCTTTGTCTGTAATGCCCTGTGGCTGCATTCTTCTTATCAGTCAGGTCTCAGCACAAATGCCATCACTTCAGGAAAGCCTTCCCTGGCTATCCAACCTCGAGCTAGCTCTCAGTCATTCTCATCCTGATATATTTTCTTCTCAGCACACACCACAGCCTAATCTTAGCGATTAGTTATTTACATGTTGTATTGCCTGTCCCCTGACTAAAATGTGGGAATCAGTAGGTCAAGGGCATTATCTCTTTTGTTCCCCAGGGCCTAGATCAGGGGTATATCTACTTGTCAAATGCATGGATAGATGAACAGATGAATGAATTAATTAATGAATTAACCTCAGTTTCCTCATCTATAAAATTAAGGAGTTGGCATACAATGTTAGGTATCTCTCCACCAACTGTTCTGTAATGAATCAAAGCTCTTGCCTTTTGATGAAATCACTCAAGGTTCCTTTATTGGTTATCATTCGATTGTGTTTTCTTTTACTCATGATTTCAGGTCCCTCATCAAAGAGATTCCCGTAAGTCGAGAAATGATAGTGAGAAGAATAGAGAACAAGGTCAAACCACAGAGCTGAGGAGAAGAACACCTTGCTCAATATCATTACGCAGCTGCTTCTCCAGTCACGGCCTTGTTACAGGCTGTGTTTCCCACAGGCACATTTGCCATCTACTTTCTGGTTTTTTAAAATATGGTTTGCATTATTGTCCCAATATGTCCCTTTGTTTTCTTAAGCCTTGAAAAAGATATTCCTAAAGTGGTTATCATTTCTGAGTTTTCCCCAAGGGACAAAATATACTGACTGAGAAAATGGTTCCTTTCAAAGGGACAATTTTGACACATGGATGATAAGACAAGTTGGTGTGTGGCTTCCACTGCTGCTAACAATGGTGGTAGATGTTGTATGTGCTTGCATTTCATTCTCATTATCTGCTGGGCATCTGATTACTGCTGAATTATAATTATTCATGAAAAATATTGTTTTTATGAAGACTGTAGACACATCAGACATTGTGGTAAAGACTAGAACTAGTCTTTTTAAGTGTTCTTCAACCATCACAAAGGATAGCCAACTGGTAACGGTGGCTCCAAATCATTAATAATTGCTGACCTTTACCTGTGCTTGTCTTGGAAAAATAAAATCTACCACTGGATACTTCCTTTGTCAAAAATCTCCAGAAAATACATTTTTTAGTTTGTTCGAAGGGTACTGCATGTTTACCCATTTTTTCAACAGCTATAGACTTTCAGTGTGTTCTGCCCTCAACTGCACTTACTTACATGGAGATAAATTGAACAGCCCTCCTTAAAGCCTGACAAGGTTTGATGTCCTGAGGGTTCACAATATGAAAAGGTCAGGAAATAGAAAAAAGCCTCTGCAGAGGTCTCTTCTTCAATTCAAATCATGTCCTCAGGAGACTGGCATTGCATTCTTCACTTTTATTTAGTTACATCATCAACTCCTGGTTTGTGTTTTGGCACAAAGATGCCAATTGAATCAGAATATAAATCATTTTGTGACTTTGCCCATTCATAGCTACCACTGACATCTTAGATTGTTGCAGTTAATTAGCACTTCAAAGAACACAGGGGGGGAAAAAAACATAGAAACTGGGCTTGGATCAAAATTTAAGTGTTTATGGTGGTCACTTCTAGCACAAGATGCTGGTGCCTTGCCCCAGAGAAGCTAGTGGGGAAAGGAAGGCACATGGGGATAGTCACCAAGGACAAAGGGTTCTTCTCCTGAGCTAGACCCTCTCTCTTGGATTTCTGTTTAGCATCTGCTTAAATCCCAGTTATTTGATTACAAAGATAAGATAAGTGGATCCCCAAGGATGACATCAATTAAATTAATAACCTAGAATTTCAAGGACAAAAATTCCCAAGGCAAAAGATTCAGAATAATGGAATATTTACAGAAAAACCATGAAAACCTGTCTTCCAACGATGAACTTTATAAAATGAAGCCACCTCAAATGAGCCAGGTTTAATTAATGATCATAAATAATGCTACAAAGTATATTATTATTAAATAATTATCTCTTCTCCTTTTAAAGGGGTTGGACAAAACAACAAAATAGTAACTACCAACTCCATTTCAAAGCTAAGACATAAATATCATAATTAATTTTGCTCTAGGCCTTTTTATTTTTCATGAAAGCTTCTCTACTGATAGAGAAATAATTTACGAAAACAGAAGGAATATTTCTTGCAACCTGCCTCATTGTCATTATTGATCATTTAATTTATTGCCTGAGTAGTTTATTTCCACCTTTAAGGAAATTTTAAGATCTGTTTTTAAATCTCACTACTACATCTTATTTATATTACCTAAATATATAATCCAAAAGAAAAGGCCTTTAAATTATTCTCATCACTTAAAAAAAAAGTAATCTTGCTTCTGGATCATATTTCTATGCTAGAGATTAAAATATTTTTTTCTCCCATCATTATTTCATTCACTTGAAAATAAATGTAAGGATCCAAGTGCAACAATAAGAC
Organism: Mustela nigripes; assembly: GCF_022355385.1. NCBI lineage: Eukaryota > Metazoa > Chordata > Mammalia > Carnivora > Mustelidae > Mustela > Mustela nigripes. Next base: position 136,708,667 of record NC_081558.1, on the reverse strand, counting down.
TAAGGTACACATCTCCACTTCTCTACTACTGCTAACTCAGCTCAAGAACAACTCCCTATATAATGTAGGAAATCCTTTCAGTTCGTTCACTTACTTAAAATAAAAATCTGGTACTAACAACTAAACATGAGAAAAAATCATTAGCTGACTGTATGCTTAAAAAGATATTAATAGGACATAAAAGATAATTTTACATTTATAAATGAAAAATCCCAAAAAAGTTTCAAAAGCAAAATCTAGTCTTCTATTTTCTATGCTACAAACTCACAAAGACAATACTTAACCATGTTTTTTTTCCCATTTTCTCTCAAAAAACTCTTATCAAGTACACGTTTAAAAAACAGAATTTGAAAAGCCATCATTCACAATGATTCTACAATGGAAACATCAAAACTAGGAGGGAGACGAGTGACCCAACTCAATTCTGTGATCATATTAGAGTTCAGGACTAGATAGAGTTCAGGACTCTGCCAGGACCACTTTACGTGTTCCCACAGGTTGGGGATGGTTCATCTCCAGAGTGTACCATTTGTGCAGAATGCAGCGTTCAATGACAGCCCTCATATTTGGGCAGTGTGCACCAGTGTGCCCAGCAGTATCTGATAGACCTGTCTCAGTGCTGCATTTCTTCCACTGGATCACACTCATGCTACTTTAGTCTGGCAAACATTTTCCAACTGACCTTAATCCACTTCTTCAGTTCTCCCTGGCATTTAACTTTTTTTCTTCCCTTGTTACGAGCAGAAAATTCTGCATGGTTTTATTGATCTCAAACTATCAATTTTTCACCCAATTTTTTAAAAAAGCTATTTGTAAGTCTTCCCATTAAATTTCACAAGTAAATTTCAGAGAGGATGTTATTTTTCCCTTAGTCTAAGTACTATTGAAAAAAGAACATGAGATTTAATATCAAACAGATCTTTCTAGATATGTGACCTTGGGCAATTTTCATAACCTCACAGAGCCTCAGTTCCTCCTTGTCTAAGTTGGAAAACATGAAAGTTACCTTCACATCTTCTTGTAAGGATCAAAATGATTTATATGAAAGAACTTAGCAGGGTACTCGGCACAATCTGTGCTCAATATGTATGAGATTTACAATTAGTCATCATCATTTTGTGTGCAAATGTCAACACACCATTGTGATATTGTATTTCCACAAGACTTCTTCTTCTTCTTCTTCTTTTTTTTTTTCAATTCATGACACACTAGTGCCCATCCATGACAGAACATAATAAGCCATGCCAGGACTTCTGCCTGGTCTCATCTCCCCACAATACCTATTAAGAAACCATGGTCTCTATGGCATTTGTGCAGACTGAATGCTTGGGTCCCCTCAAAATTCACATGTAATGGAATTTGGAGATGTTGAAGATAATTAGGTTAGATCAGGTGTGAGGGTGGGGCGTTTGTGCTGGGAGTAGTGGCTTTATAAAATGAGGGGAAGACCTTTCTCTCCCCATACACACCAGCGCAGAGGAATGACTATCTGTAGAAGTAGCAAGAAGTCCACTCTCCACAAGCCAGGAAGAAAGTTCTCACCTGGAACTGGATAGGCGGGCATGTTGATCTTGGATTAACCAGTCTGCAAACTGTGAGAAATAAACCTGTGGTATATTGTAAACTACCCCGCTGATGGTATTTTGTCATGGCAACCTGAGCAGACTAACACAACGTGGTAACAATTTGATGACACCCCAAACTCTGCTAGGGAGCGCTGAGTAGGTCTATGGCATTTCGATGTAGAACCTTCAAGCTAACTAGGTACCAGAGATAAGAGATCAACGCAGAAATTGATCTTGCGAGCTTGAAACTTGACAAGGCAGTCCACACAGAATTTTAAATCTTCAAGTTCATTCTGCCCAAGGGGTTCGCAGTTAGCAAATAAATGGCCTCAGAGTTTGCTTTTCCCCTGTTCAGTATAAATGGGCCCTTCTTCTGGATGAGCAGTAATTTCCCTGGGTAGAATAACATATTCAGCCTCTTTCTGAGGCATGCAAAATCTCTGCCTCACCTACAGGAAGAGAGCAGCAGATGATGAAGAAGGTGAGGGATCAGGCAGTTTCATACACATGTGTTTTTCCTATAAAGCAGCATATGGTTTTCAGGTTGATGTTGGCCAGATTAAACTGATCAGGTCTTTGCTTACTGAAAGTAAAAGAAATTTCTGGGCTATCTCAAGTGAAGTGGCAATCAGATAGGTGATAGCCCTGCACTGAAAGAATGCTAAGCACATGGATATTTCTAGATGGATGATGGGGTGTGGGTGTATTTTTTTCTGCTAGGATGGGAATAAGGCAAAGAAGACTGTTGGATATGCATGATCATTTTGTATCCAGAAATGAGATACTAGTGCTATTCAAATAGGAGTGGAAAATCTATCACTTCTGAGACAGCTCCCTGAATGATTGCAGCCCTTGATTCTGAAATGAAGTGTCAGGGACAAACATCCAGTCCTCCTCTCCCTTACTCCTGATGGTCAGAGAGAAAGTATAACTCTGGAGCTAAAGGTCATGCAGGTGAGTTCAAACATAGGGCCTTGAGCAATTCCCCCAACTGAACAGTGTACAATTTTCTGATGGGAAACCTCACTTCAAACAAATCGGGCCACTCACCCCAACACTCCGCATTCCCCCCTTCTCACCCCTGCTCACCATGGCTTCTTTCCTGTCCCTCTCCCAACTTCCCTCCCTACCTGATGAAACCCTACAACCTCCCAAGGCTTAGTTCCAATGTCACCTTCTTCATGAAATCTCCCTGCCTCCCTTCCCAAAAACAGTACCTTATGACTCTTAGCTCCCAAAATACCTCATTTGTGCCTCTGTCCAACACTAGGCATATGCTTCCATATGCTCTGCTCTGTATTTTCTCCCTTTCTCAGCCTGAAACATTCCAGAGTCAGGAACTACCTGACTCATCCCTTGTAGCATCTCATAGTAGGAGCTGGATATTTGTTAAAATGGCAAGTTTTTCCTTAATTTCAAAACTACAGGAACTGGAGCCATACAGGATGAAGGGCTAGCTGCATGACACAACATCATTGCCCACAATGCAAACGGTGTCTGAAGCCATTCCAGGCAGCTACTCTCAGAGCATTCCATTTGCACGCTGACTTCCAAAAGTGCAGAATTCAGAATCAATTCTGGGGCTGCATGGGTATCTCAGTGCTTCCTGACTAATTTTCTTTACATGGTATAAACATTGATAATGTTCTATATTGTTTCGTGTTGCTTTTGAATTTGTCAGTATTAAGGACTTGAGGGGGATAGGGAATGGATTTAGGGACTAACAGAGAGACAAAGCAAGAACCAAACAAAAAGGAGCCCATTTTTGCAAGGCCCATCAGAGATACATGCCGGAATGGGTCAGCCCCTTGTCTGTCTTGCCCTAGCCTTTGAGCCACACCTACGGGACCTGTTTTTACTCTGAAAGGAGGTTTATTGGTCACAGCTGTACCTCATCCATAATCTAGAAGCCTGAAGAGGAGGCAGGAGCCTGAAACCAGAAGCTGCTCCAAGAAATAATGAAAAACCATATGAAGTAGCATATTGTTGTGATAGGATCTTACTCCCTTCAAATTTAATCAACTTTATCCTCGGAGGATACCCCCAAAATCATATCTTCTTCCCAAGCCTGAGTTCTCACCACTGCTTCCCAGTGTCACATGATTACCTTGAAGGGTTTCCTTTGCCTAAACACACTGCCTTTTCTCAGGACAAAGTCAACAAACAGCTGTGGCTTCTGCCTTGTGAGCTCTGATCAAAAATAAAGAGGTAACGATTTATGCCCATTACAGATCTATTTTGGGTGCCATTCTTATTAATCCCTGTTTCCAGTAACAGCCATTACAGTCAGGTGTTTTAGAGCAGGGGTTAGTCATCTTCTCCTGTACAGGTCCAGAGAGTAAATATTTTAGGGTCCATGGGCCAAAAGGCAAAATTAAGGATATTATTTAAGCAACTTGTCCAACAATTTAAAAGCTACCCATTTCAAAATGTAAAAAACATTCTAAGCTTGAATACAGAACAAGAACAGGTGCTGGCCAGATTTGGTCCACCAGCCATAATTTCCTGACCCCTGGTTTCAAAGGTTGAATCCCAAGTGATATGTATTTTTTCCAAGGAAACTCAAGTTATACTACAGACATCATTATTTCTGAAGAAAATAAAATACCAAAAGAAACCATTGTGATATGTGTGCTTTGAGATCTTTCTGGCAATGCAATCTGCATAAGGGAGCAGATGATTCCTACAGAGCATACCACAGTGGATTGGACAGCCCAGCCGTGCCTATAGATGAGGCACAGAATCAAGGTATTTGAGGCTGAGATCTTAGGAGCTAATCAGGGCAAGTAAAACTTTTAATCCTACCATTGCTCTAGCTCTTCATTCCTATCGAGAATTTCTACAACAAAAGCACCATTAAATTGCTTTTTCTCCTTAAGAAATAATTAGTAATACAATTTTCAGACGGGGAAGATGTTCTCCATTCTATTGAACAGACAATATGCCTGAAGTTTCCAGGGACCTAAGATTTCTCTTAAAACTCAAGGGATGCAAGTACACACAGACACATCACTGTTTTGACCCATTAAGAAGAAAGGTATGTTATCACTGGCACTGACTCTGATATCCTTGAAATGCATTTCTCTCCAGTAACCAAATTCTACCTATGTTCATAATGCAAAGTTGCATCCTTGGTGGAGGGGGACCCTCTGAAGTTAGGATCTGTTTACATTCCTTCATTTCTTTATTCAACGATTAAACAGCAGAAAGTCTATCACATATTTCCTCACCCCAACTAAATATGGATCTGACTTTCCACAGCTCTGTGTCCCTTCCATAGCCCTTGGTCACTGAACCCTTCAAACAGCAGCTTAAAAAAACAACAGCTGATTAGAATATCCATGAAGACTTTAGTCAGATAATCTGGTTCTGGATTCTCTCTCAGAGAATTATCTATTATTAACCATTATTTCACAGAAACTTTCTAAAGAATAGATCACTAATCTTCACTTGTTAGAGAAATTGAATGATTCTCAAATTTCAGAGCCACACAAGCACCATCAGGTTCGAAAGGACCCTTGGCATCTGTACTGAAACGGAAACCCCCTCTCCTCTTTGCTTTTCAGGAATTGCATGGCTTCATTTATTTACAAAATTCCTCTTAGTGTTAAGATTGATGTTCTGGTGGGGAGCGTATGTGCTTTGGTGAGTGCTGTGAAGTGTGTAAACCTGGTGATTCACAGACCTGTACCCCTAGGGATAAAAACATATGTTTATAAAAAATAAAAAATTTAAAAAAAAAGATTGATGTTCTGGTAAATTTTATTCATTGGGTCTCATGCTTAGCTTCGACTGGAGTTCGAAATCTCAATTGGCAGTCTCACCTGCCAATTGTACCCTTACATCCAAGGGAATTGAAGACTGGGTCTCGGGGCACACAGGCTTAAAAGTTTTGAAGCAGAGATTTTACCTGTTGTCCAGCACTTGTTCCTAACAGAACAAAAGGCTTGCTTATTCCTGCCTGAGAGTACATTAGGAATAACAGGAGTGACTTAGTCAACATGAAAGAAAAGACAGTGTCCCTCAGAGAAGGGGTGTCTAATTCCTTTTTTAATGGTAGGAAGGGCTCCAGGAATAAGATGAAATTTCCATCATCTTCTCTGCCATACTTCAAAGGGGCTGGCCTTCGTGGGAGTCCAGAACATAAGCTGAGTCCAAAGGCAATCCAGGTAGAGCCACATTATGAGAAAGTAATTCTTAGAGAGATCATGGTCATCTTATTGACACATGAAGTAGCTTGATCTGTCAGACATCCAACCAACCACCTAACCCAACACCCACTGTCCATCCCTGGATAAAGACACTTTCCTTATCGACTTCTCAGAGCGCACAGCACTATGCTTTGCTGGCATCACCTACTCAGGACCTCCCAGTGCTTTGGCCAGCCACACCGGCCCCTGTTGCTCTACAGTCCTTTCTCCTTTCCTGTCCCTTCAGGGCACCCAACATTTTGAGGCATCCTAGCTTGTACACGGTAAGTCTCATAGCTCCCTTCTTGATCTGGCCAGTGATTACCATTCTTATACCAGCCCCTGCTGTCAGCCTTCCTGGTGGCCCATTAGGGGACTAAAAACTCCTCCAGGACATGAAACAATGATCAAGGGTGCTACTTAATGCCAGCTTTGGGGATGAAGTAATGAGGACGCAAGAGGTGCTTCTCATACCTCCAAACAATGAAAACATTTTAAAAATTACTTCCCAAGCTAATGGGATATAGAAAAAAAAATGGGATTGCCATTCAACATAGGTGAAGTTACTACCGCTGCAATCTGTCTGGTCTCGAGATATGACCACAGCACTCTTCAAACCTGCCGCAACACCCCAGTTCCTACTAACCCAGCTGAGCCACAGTCTTCAGTACCAGACAGTGAATTAGACTCCGGGGGCATGGAAGAGGTTAAGCCATGGTTCTCACTAATCGGGAGCACGCAGTCTGGGAATGAAACCAGGGACAGCAAAGAGATCACTACAATACAACATGACAGAGGAATGTCTGGATCCTAGAGGCAATCCACAGTTCGTTGTGATACTGCTTTGCATGGTGCATGCCAGCAAACTCCTACTTGGCTAAGGTCTCCTGAGCCTTCAGCTGTCATCTTGATAGTAATTCCCTCCAGGACTCCTTCCCTGATTGGCAAGGTACCTAGGAAGACTGATGCTCCTGAGGAACAAGATCCAAACCATTTGTTCTTCCACACCCTGTACCCCAGAGCCCAGCATGGTGCCTGACACTGCCTAGTCACTCTCTGTTGAATGAATGAGTGAGTGAATGAGAGAAAAAACTCTATAGAGGAGGTAGCATTTGAACCAAGACCTTGCAGGATGAGGAGGAACCTGCCAAGAGGAGAACATGAGAGTTAAGAAGCAGGATCCACGTCCAAGGCCCACAAAGGTCTGGCAACCTACCATCGTGGTAGGGGCAAGGCACAGGGAGGGAGGATGGGAAAGCCCACAGAGATTTAGGTTGGAATCAGCATATACTGAGCCTTATATGCCAGGACTTTATCCTGGAGGCTATAGGGAATTTGCTGATTTCTGTAAATTAGATATAACAAAGTTAGCTGTTTTCTTTTTTTCCAAATGATAACCAACAGCAGTGTGGGAAGCAAACTGAAGGCTGTCTGGGTCTGGGCCAAAACACTCCCAGCGCCTCTGCCCACCACCCCTCTGCTTTAAACCTTGCTCTCTCTTTCATACCCCCCAAGGACTATTTTACATTTTCTGGTGAACTTGCTATTATTTGGGTCACAGTATAATGAGTTTTCATGTCACAGCCTCCGTTGGAGATCTGGAATGGATGGCTCAGCCTCCTATATTCTTTCCATCTCCTGTAATGACGATTCTAACCAAGGAATGTGAGCGGGACGCAGCCCCTTTGCTGGCAGGGGTTTTCTCATCCTCCATAGGCGGAACCCTTGTGAAGGCTCCATCCTATCAGTCGGCAAGGCAGAGTGGAAGCAGGCGCGTCTCTGCTGGCTCCATTACAACTACCTGGCCCAACACGGACACCCTGGGCGCGGCAGCGCTGGGCCTGCACGTTTCCCGCAGAACTGAAGACAGCTCTGCCACAGAAGTGATTCCAGCTCGAACAGCATCTCCGTGGGTGAGCTGGTCTCCTGCCATCCTCCGGGGCTCCTCAGTGTTTGGGAGGTCGTCGTTACTAGGGCCCCTGCTCCAGCCTATTTGAGAGAAGCAGCCAATCGGCTCATATCAACACCTTCCTCTCTTCCTTCCCGCAAGGAGTCTGCAACCCCTGCCTGCTGTTCCGTCTGAGCGTGTGCTTTGGAATAGAACAGTGACAACATCCCCTTGAAAGGGAAACCAGAAAGAAAGAGTCCAGAACAGCAAGAAAAAAGAGAAAGGTGAGCTGGCCAAGATTTTAAAAGAGCCACAGCTCCGGAAGTAACCCTATAGGCTTCAAGATAAAAAGCATTTTTGTCTAATAAAAGGATTATTATGTAGTATTTATGCGTGGGTTTATGGTTAAAAGACAGGAAACCTCCTTCTACTCAGTAGGAACTAAACACACAGTTCCTCTTTGCAAACAAGCAGAAAGGAGCGTGACTGATTTTAAAGAAGCGGAGTGGATTTCAGGGCTGGCAGTCCAGCCTTCAGCCTCGCTGCCCCCCTGTGCCACGGAGCCGGGGACCCCCAGGCACCAACACCTCCCCCGCCACCCTGCCCTGACCTGCCCACCCCTCCTTCACCCCTGCCCTTCCACCCTTAACCTGCTTGAGTTTTATCTGTTTTGGTGCTTTTGCACAATGCCCTTGGTACACCAGACACCCCACCTGCCCTCTCGTTTAAAAAAAAAAAAAATCATGTTTCTTCTTTGTTTTCTTGAGAAAACTCTAGCCTTAATACATTTAAAAATAAGAGATTAGGAGTCCAGGAATCATACACAGACCACTGGAACTAAAAGGATTTTATGGCAGCCTTAATCTAAATCAACTTGGGACAGGCAATATAAACATCTTTTCAGACCCTTTAAAAAAAAAAAAAATCAGCCACGTTTCAAATGTTTGCGGGGTACATAGATAGCAGAAGCAATTCTTTTTCTTTTTCTTTTCCCCTTTGGCTTTATTTGGTCTTCTTTTTTTTCGTACTAATGAAAATTAGGCATTGGAAGTAATGCTGCTTTATGTTTATAATAAAACCTCATTAATTCAGAGGCAACTAATTTATAATTTGTGATAATTTTACCACAACAGAGCTGAATTTGCCAATGTGCAATATATGATTTTGCTAAGCAAATTAATAGTTTAAATCAGATTTTAGAAACAGTATTTAACTTCCCCAAACAAATTATCCCTAAGGACATTATTAGTAGGTATTTGCATGCAGAAAAAGGAAAATTAAGCCTCATTTGTGGATACAGCTCCACAGTTTCCTTCCTTATCTAAAACCTTCGGATACAGATGGGTTTCAGAACTTGGAATTTCTCATGTTTTAGGAAGTCAATAAAGTGTGCATATCATATATCTTATTACACCCTGAGTAGAGTCTGAGGCAGTCCCCAGTAATCAAAATGCATGAATATTTGCACTAAATAAGGTAAGGGATATACATAGTCTTACATAACGTCGGGTCAGCTTGTTCTATCAAGTAAGTTCAGATGGGGTCCAGTTTTGCCAACAAATAAGTTATGGCAATGCAATCAACTTTCCAGAGTTCTGAGGTGTCCAAATTCTGAATGTGGGCTCGACGCATGCTGAATTATCCCTTCCATGTAAGAAAGAGCACTCTGGTCAATGAATCTAAGATCATTGCTTAAGGGACAACTTTGAGAATAACATTGTGATGATTTCAGTAGCTGAAGTTCTGCTTCCCTCAACCAGCCATCCCACCAGCTGGACCACCTCAGAGGTCACCTAACTTACGTAGAACAACAGAGATCTAAGGAAACCTTTGTGAACCTTCAAAGTGGATCAGGACTTGCGCATTGCATTCAGACATCTGCCTGCCTCCAGAGAGGACCACAGCTATGCTGACAAAACCAGTGCCCAGCACCCCAAATAGGCCTCACATTCCACAAACATTTGTCACAAGTGGAAAACCCCAAACCATTTCTGCTCTTCCAACCTATAGCTACATGCTCCTGGTAGAGATCTCCGTTTACATACAGGCCTGACCTAAACTTTATAAATTGTAATGATAGATCAGATGAAAGTCAAACTCAACCAGCCAATATTCCCTGAAAAAGGTTCTTTTTTAAAGAGGTAGCTTAAGTAGTCTTTAGAACACAGCTTCAACCTAGAAGGTCCTCTTGGTCCAACGAGGAAAAGTTGAAGAGAAGTCACCCCACACCATTAGTTATGAACTGAGGGCCTCCTGAAGTCCTGCCTTTTTAATTACAGTTTTTCCTGTTGGTTTACCTAGCCTATAAACTTCCCGGCACAGAAAAGAATTGAGCTAAATATAAAGATATGACAAAGAGCTAGTGCTTGTTTCTCTCCCTTGAACAGGTTCTTACTGATTATCTGGAAGAGAGGCTCATAGAAATTATTTGGCATGTGTTGTTTATTTGTTTGTCCGTTCCCTTTGGGTTTCCATTTTTATATTCTGGACATGCCAGGAAGACATCATTTCATGTGAATTTTTAATCTTTTTTTTTTTTTAAATTGTGCAGAGATTTTTCAATAACCTGTTCTTGGTAAGTGAGTTTTCCCCTTTCAGGTATGTCCTTGTCAAATACCATTCCTTTAAAAACCTTAGGAAAATATTTACTTTATTACTTTCTTCTTCACTGGCAATACAGTTGTAACCTTAAAATAATTTGTTTAATGTCAGTTTTTAAAGGATCAGAGATTACACTAGAAATTTTCATAAAGCCCAGAATTCAGAGACTATTTTCCCCTTATTGTCCATGTGTATATATCAGCCCTAATTCACCAGTGGAACTGGAGGTCATTATTTCTGAATTTGCACATTAAAAATAACATCTACCCATAAGGGAATATCTTTAAACCACAAATGCCAGAAATAACAATTGTATTAAACTGCATTTCATGAATACATAATAAAGTTCAATTTACCACTATTTATCATGTTACTTAAATTAAATCTATAATGGAAAAGAGATTTAGTTCTGTTTTGAAAATAAAATTCCTTTATGCCAATTGCACAGGATTTATATTAGCTCCAATATATCCATGTCAATTTTTTTTTTATTTTTTGCTTAATTACTATTGCTTTCTATTGTTGAGATCCTAGGGGACAATTCACATCCTTTCATGTATTTTTTAAAGCTTAAAGAGACACATACACATATAATACATTTAAAATTACTATAATTCAGTTTTATTTATTTATAAAATCTGAGACTTTTAAAAAATGGCATTGTGACTCACCCAAACATTCTCATCCCCTCATAAATCCTCCAACTTATATTTGTATACTCACTGGGGCTTTGACAATTGCCTGAAATTGCTAGAAAGAGTCACTGTGAATGCAGACAGCAGTATTTTCCAGAGCTGATAATTGTACTTTACCACATGCCTTCGTATGTGGAGAACTGAAGAAATCCACCAAAAAATCCAAGATCAACACACAACCATTTTCAACTATCTTGGCAAATCTTGGCAGAGGAAGAGGCAAGAAAATGCTGAGAGGACTTGAATTATCAAGTTGTTAGATATTCTTGAAGAAAGTGGAATGCACTGTTAATCCTATATAGAATTCATCAATAACTTTGATATGAGTTCATCCAATAGTTTGAACATGGCTAGGCCTGCCCCACTGGTTTGGTCTTGGGAAATGGCCCCATTAGCTATCTGACCACCCAGACCAGAAATCTGGGACTTGGAATCTCCTCCTTCTGTCAGTCAGTCACCAATACAAGACCTACTCATTCTATTCCATGACATCTCTCTAAACCACCTCCTCCCCCTTTCCTCATACTCCGTATCTGCCTAAGTCTGAGCTCTCATGGTCTCTTTCCTGGGCTGCTGCATTGGTCTCCTAACTGATTTCCAAAATGTTGTCAAGCTAAGTCCCTCCCAATTATCCTTCATGTTGCTGTCAGTGTTCTTACTCTTAGAGGAAAAAAAAAAAAAAAGTAAATATGTCAGTATGACTCCATTGCCTAAAACCCATCACACACTAAATGAAGTATCAATTTTTACCATGGCTTACCAGGTCCTCTATAATCTTGCTCCTGCCTCTGTCCTCAGGTTTATCTCCCACCAGATTCTTCCAGACCCCAGCAGCCTACGAGCCACTGGTCCATGTGCAGCCCTTCCTACAGATTCTCTATCTGTGTGCCCACATTATGCATTTGTCAGGGCGCAGCTCAAGCCCAACACCTCTGCAAATCTTCCCCAGTTCCCTTCTTGTTCCAAATAAGTAGACTGAGCCCTCTTCATTATACTGTCACTTCCCCATGCCCACCTCTAACCCAATATCTGGTCCTTTTTATCGTACTTATTTGCTTACATGTCTGGCTCTTCTTGTGTGAAAATCCTTGTGAGCAGAGGCTGTGACTTAATTATCATTATATCCCCATACTGAGCATGGTTAATGGCTATCGTAAAGGTTTAATCAATAGCTATTTCACAAATTCAAGACAATCTGCCATATATGTCTGGCATGCACTCCAAGTAGCCCTCACACTAAGACAGGACTTTTCTGATAGGAACAGACTAACTGGGGAATGCCCGCTAACACCCCTGAAGTAGGAACATCATATCTAAAACCCCAGGGCAAATGCATTTCCTTTGGTGGCATATAATGACCACCTTTTGGTAGCATCATTATCTTGAAAATGTACAGTTACTACTTAGTCCTTATCAGGTGGCAGGTTTATCACCAGAGCAAGCTCAAAAAATTCTTGAAGAAATAGCTTCCCAGCAGTTAACTTCTCTAAAAGTCTCCTTTAAATACCAGATGAGGCTGGCTGACTCAGCACTTCCAGTAACACCCTGTTCTTCAAATGAACGCTGCAGCAGACAGGCGTCTCTTCTGACAGGAGTCTGGAACTCGCGTGGGTCCTGCTTAGAGAGGACCTCAGTGGTTTACGTGAGGGCAAGTGAAACTTCCCCTCATAGCACAGCCATGTGAGGCATCAGGAGGCCACTGTACAGGTTAGCAAGTGAAGCACAAGGCACAGAGAAAATTTGCTGAGGCTCTGCCATGACCACATTGAGATGGGGAAAGCAAGCTTAGAAGACTGTGCCCATATTTTCCAAATCCAAACTCAAAATACCTATTATGTAAATAGTGATGTACATTGAGAGATAATCAAACCAAATATTTTAATCAGGAAATATGGGTAACATGATACAGAGAGCTTAGAAATAAATAAAACTACAATGGTCGTTGGCAAGATGATTCTTTTAACAGTACGCTCCCAAGAAAAAGAAAAATGAGAAAGGATCATAGTAGAGAAAACATATTCAAATTAGAATATACTCTGAAACAAACAAGGAAAGAATATCCTAAACCAACTATTTTTCCATCTCAGAGCCCACATGTTACCAAAATGTAAAGAAATTACTGCATATTATATGTTTGGTCCAGTCAGTTTTAAAATCATCGTAACTAAATTAGACTTTTCTCCAAAATGAAACAAGCAGAAAGCCAGACTTACTAAGCAGAAATTTCTTGAGCACAGAAAAACTTACTCAAATCTGCAAAAACACTGATATAAATTCTCTTCTTATAGTCCAGTATTCACATGATTTCTGCATAAAGAAGTCAAATACAATAGCTGTAAATGCTACCCAATTTATATTAAGCAACTATATCTTCTTCATAGAAATAAGTATTCACTCATCAGGCTACTTTCTCACCTCAAGGGTGAAACTCAATGGCACATTTCAAGATAGCTTTGACATGAACTTGGGTATCAGAAAAGTAGAGAAATGCCATAATAATCACGTTTAATCCTTTAAAGCTGTTATTGAGAAGTGGCATTTGGACAGGATTTAAACTTGGCTTTGGCCTTGTTTTTTTCTTATTAGTTAGACGTAATATAGGAAATGAAATTATTATAAACATATTTAACTGGTTTAAGTAACTTTAAAAACATAACTTACAATCAGTGAGCTTCAAAATTCAATAAATCCTCTCACTTATTAGTTACAGAATATAGTTGCATTTAACCTAATAAACTTAAAAACATGGCTTTAAGGAATATTCTTTCTTGGCAGGAATTAAATTGGCTTGGCTAATTTATATTGTTTTAAATTTAGAGAGAACTGTGTATTGACTCATGATTACAATACATAAACTATTCCCATGAAATGGTCTGAATTAACCTCCATGCTATTTATATAAACAGCACATATCCTTGCATGCATTACAGTCTACTAGATGGGAATTTTTTTTTAATCGGTAAATTAAGCTTGTAATTTAATCCTTAGCTAAATAAGAAAAGTTTAGTATTTCATTATGTCTAAATAATGGGAGCTCATTGTTTCTGTATGTTTTAATACACCAAAAGTAGTTGTTAGTGTCTAAAGTTAATGCAAGATAATACAGTATTCAAGAGTCTATTTATAAAACGTACATAATAAAATCAAAGGCAGCTGAACTGCAGATGGAGTGATGACTGCCAGGTTAGTTCATAGATATACGTAATGTATGAGTTGGGCTCACATCTTTCTGTTTATTGCTTACAAGGGTATTCAATGATAATACTCACCCTGAAGACTATTGAAGATAAAACTATTCTACAATTTTCACCTGCCAATTAGCAACTACGTCCTAACACTATTTTCAGCCATTTGTTATCTAATCCTGAGGAATCCACATCAACCTAAGACAAAAATATTCAGGATAATCTTGTTAATAAAATCTGAAAACAATAAAATCTCAAAGCACAATAGGTTTGTGAAAGTAGATGGGAAAACATTGGAAGGATCAATGGCCACACTCCTAAAAGAAGACATGGTGTTTTGGGATGCCTGGGTAGCTCAATTGGGTAAGTGTCTGCCTTTGATTCAGGTCAAGATCCCAGGGTCCTGGGATCAAGCCCCACATCAAGCTCCCTGCTCAGCAGGGATTCTGCTTCTCCCTCTGCCCACTGCCCCCCATGCTTGTGCTCTCTCTCTCTGACAAATAAATAAAATCTTAAAAAAAAAAAAAGACTTATTGTCTTTAAAAGAACTACTGGTGGTAATAGTTTGATTTTGACTTTAAGATCTCCTTATATCTGTAAAAAAAAAATCAGAGGGATACTTCATTGCATATTTTATTTAACAAATCTATATTATGTCTTAAAATGGAGTTTTTTAATACCTAACTTATTTGGGTATTCATATACTTGCCTTCTACTGCAGATAGGTTTGGCAAAAGTATTGTTTTTACTCACTGGTATGTTTGGCCCGCAGCACTCCAAAAATAACTAGATCAAAACAAAGCATTTGATTTTACTCACAAACCTGTTCCTCCTTAGTCTTCCCCCATCTCAAGAACGGTACCATCATCTACCCAGCCAATTACGCCAAATATTTAAGAATTATTTCTGGGTCCTTGTCCCTCATTTCTCAAATTGTAGTCCACTGCCAAGTCCTATCTCTATCACATATTCTGAGTCTCTGCTCCTCGTGTCTCCCCTGTACCAGCTTTAGTCCCAGCCACCCATTCATTGCCTCTGCCAGAACCACTGCCATGGAGTCCTGTCTTTGATCATCTTGGTCATACACATGCTCCACTTCCTTCCATTCTCCTCAGAGCTAAATGAACTTGGTATAAAGTAAACATCGGATATGACTCTTTTGCTTAAAATCCTCCAGTGACTTCTTATTGTATTAAAAATCTAAATTCATGTCCCTCTAGCCACACTGGCATCTTTTGTTTCCTCCAATAGACCATGCTCATTCCCACCTTAGGAATGTAGTGCGCTCTCTGCTTGAGCACTGTGGCCCCCAAATCTTCACGTGGCTGATTCCTTTTCATCATTTCCTCCATGGCCCTAACCAAAGGAATGCCCACCACACCACCCCAACACTCACTGTCACAGCGCCATCTTTTTCATTCTTCATGGCCCCATTTTCTCTCTTTGGAATAAAAGTGACAAGAAAAGGCCAACCTCACCTATCTCATTTATGGCTCAACCCCCAGAGCTGGGCAGTGCTAAGATAGAGTAGGTGCTCAAAAAGCACTTGACAAATGAATCCTTTGTACAGATTTCATAACTCACCAATTTAGGTGATATTTAGTCAAGATCAGATTCTGATACTTTATACGTAGAAATAACTGTAGAACAGAAGCAAGATACTTGAAAACACTAAACAGGTTCTTGGGTCTTGCCTAATTACATCTTTCCAGAGAATTGAATTTGCTGTAGGTTTAGGTTATATGGGAATTTTTAGGTTTGCTTCTATTCTCTAATTTTTTTTCACTAGAACAAAAATTATTTTTGTTTGGCCAAAGAAGTCTATGAGAACTAGAAAGTCTATGTAAAATAGCAGCAGCATTCATATATTTCCATGGCTTCACTTTTCACTGCAAGCAAAACCCAAAATAATTAACATAGCTATTCCAAAGAAAATGGAATCCACAATTTCTTGAATTAAGTAAGTAATTGAAAACAAATCTAGACAAAGTCACTTTAACAATATTTTAATGTACTTGTCCTTCCAAACACACTGGCTTTAAATGGTAATAATAGCTAACATTTTTATTAAGCTTTTCTCTCTGCCAGGAACTATCATAAGCACATTCCTTCTTTTAAATATTATAATCATCACAAGAACTCTATATAATGGGCACTATTATTATCCTCATTTTACAGATTAAGAAAATAAAAACCCGAAGCATAGGGAGTTCACGTAACTTACCCAATGTGTCACACAGTTAATAAGTATGAAAGAGAATTCAAATCCAAAGATCTGAACTCTTACCATTGCATTATATTGTCTCATTAGGTTAGAGATATCACATGACAGTAGAAATTATATATATAAAATTCTTATCACAGGGGCACCTGTGTGGTTCAGTCAGTTAAGCATCTGCCTTCAGCTCAGGTCATGATCCCAGGGTCCTGGGATTGAGTCCTGCATTGGGCTCCCTGCTGAGCAGGGAGCCTACTTCTTCCTCTTTCTTTGCTTGTGCACTCTCTCTCTCTCTTCTGACAAGTAAATAAATAAAATATTTTTTTAAAAATTACTATCACAAAGTCTAGAACATTAGAGGTACTTGATAGTGTCCTTAGCAACATTTTAGTTCTACTTTATCTGAGACACAACCCCTACCAGAGGCAGGCCTCAGCAACTTGATCCTGAGGTTGTTGGGAAGAATTTCCAGATCTGAGGTCAGGTTATCAGCCTGGAGTCAAGAACTCAGACGTCAAGATTTAGGGAGCAATTGAAGCAGCAATCAGGAAGTCTAAGTAAGAAATCTAAGGGATGAGAATCATGTTGCCAAATCAATATCAGGCATATTATAAGCCTAATAAGTAAAGTCAAAGTCAAAAACAAGAAAAATCAGAATGTGGATGATAAAGGAAGCTGCTGATACCAATGGAATCAAAGAGGCAGAATAACACCAGAGACAATAAAGGAACTGAGGGCCTTTATTATACTCATAGTTGGTTCACAAACTAACCCCGTATTCTCAGAACTCTCTGCATCCCCACAGATCCCATTTTACAGGGGGAAGAAACTGATTTGTGTTATGTAGATAATGTCAGTAATTTTCCAAGAGATGCTACTTAAAATCAGTGATGGAAATAGAATTTAGATACTTAGGTGCTTTTCCAAGAAAAATCCAAGATGACTGAAGAAACAATATCCCAACATTAAGAGAACTCACATCTCTTATGGTTTTGCTTTATATTTTCCTTTCTTATTGCAGGGCAAGCCAAGAAAGAAAGAAGGAGGGAAAGAAAGAGAGGAGAGGAAAGAAGGAAGGAAGGAAGGAAGGAAAAGGAAAGGAGAGGAGAAGAGAGGAGAGGAGGGAAGGGGGAAAGAAGGAGAAAATGGGGAATAGCCAAGAATGGGATGGGTAGTATCAAGCTCATCCCAATCCTGATAATCAATGGCTGAGAGTGACTTTTTCCTCTCATCAGCAATGTCTCAGCCATATCTGACTGGTCCCAAGGGAAGAAAATTACTTTCATCAAAGCTTTGGGAGAACCAGAAACATGCCACAAACTTCCAGGTATATTTTTAGCAAGAAGTCAGAATTAAGATCCAGAAAATGTCTTATTAAACACAATCTGAAATAATGTTAGAAGCATAAACATAAACATGTGATTTGAGGATGAAAAATGAAAAATAGTTTTCACCTGAAGGCCACTATTTTATTGTCCCAAGGGCATTTCCTGGGTGAACAAGTGTAAGAGGATTCATTGGAAAAAACAACTCTCTTGATTCACTTCTTGTGTCCCATTGTTTACAAAGTCTGTGAAACTGAGAAAGAACATGGAATCAATTCTACCTTAGACCTAATGAGAGAGAAGAAAACAGAAAGCTCTTGTTTTTAAACTGGGGGGGAGGGGGATTATTTCTCAGAAATAACCAACAGGGGAGTCAAAAATGTCACTAAAGTAATACATGAGACTTCTGAGCAACACAGAGATTTTCTGAATTGCAAATCTAATTTTATATTTTCCCTTAACTTCTGCAATAAGCTTCAAATTTCTAGTTCCATCTGTAAAGTAATAGAAATTATCTACTTATAGAAACCAAGAGAAGGGAATTTCGTTGTATGGCAATCTGGTACCTCATTATCTGGTGAAAAATGTCTACATATTCAGGATTATGAATGTCACTAATACATCTAAAATCAGCACGTGTCAGTCATCAATATTCATATTGCTCAAACAAAACAGCTCATACTGTAGCTGCTCATAAATCTGGCAGAAATTGGGAGTGGGGGTGGAGAGAAAAGGGAGAAGTGAAGAGATAAAGAAAGAAAGAGCTCAGGGATATATTGAACACAAGAGGGGTCTCCATTCATTCAGTCTAACATCTGCTCAGCCTGAAGTGGAACCACCTGTTATTTTATTAAATTGTAGAATTAATTTATGTGGAAATAAGAGAGGAGGGAGAAAGGAGGCTTTAATTCATACCAAAAGAATACATACATATATACATATACATACATATATATACCCTCTATTTATTCTAACATTTTGAAAAAAAGAAAGAAAGAAAGAAAGAAAGAAAGAAAGAAAGAAAGAAAGAAAGAAAGAAAGAAA